>NC_139976.1:2917618-3335118 GCF_963993115.1 Abramis brama
GAGGCCCTTCTCCTTCGTGGTACAATCAAGAAGACATACAGAGAGTCAAATTCTCTTCCTTGGCCTCCCACAGCTGATGATCTGGTCATGTGCTTGGATGACCTCCTCCCATCTAATCTCATGAGGTTCCTGACCCTCATGATTTCTGGTGATGCTGACTTGGAGAAGAGTGAGAAGACAAGACGCCTTGTGCTGTCTATAAGTCAGGTATGACAACTCTCCACTTTGATATATTTTTTGCCTTTAACTATTGCATATGTTTTATTTTGTGTACACTATAGTTGCTTGAACACTTCAATGGTAATTGCTTTCTTTATTATTTCAGGACATCTGCCGTGCTGTGACAAAGGGAGAGTGGAAGTTGCCTAAGCATATCCTCCTCTGTACCACTATACATCACCTTTATCGCAGTAAACTACTGACTACTATTCTCAGTAGGCTAGGTCACTGTGAAACTTACGACTTTGGCTTGGAACTTGAGACCGCTCTAACCAAGGCCCTCAATGAGGTTTCCATCTCTCTCGGTCCACAAATTATTACTGGTGAGGGAAACTATGTGTTTCATCTCGAGTGGGACAATCTGAACAAAATAACGACAAACATTCATGGCTCAAATGTGGTGAACTGGACCGGTGGGATCATGATACAGGAGGTCAAACCTGGATTTGATGCCCCCAACTCTCTGGAAATTCAACGAATGCTCCCACTCTACGAGCGGTACAAGACACGCTCTCTTAAGATAGACGTACGTGAGAGCCTAAACACCATTCATATCTATAGCCGAGTCGGCCCCAAATTTCCTGAGGGAGCAGTTTTTACTCCACCCACAGCAAACAACAAAGTCTACTCAAACTGCATCCAAGAGTATCGTGTCTGGCTACTTGTCCGAGTGGTGGGAAGCAGTGGATCAAAGCAACTTGTAGAGGGTACCCTGGAACCAGTGTGGTCTTGTGGACCTATCCTCCCCACTTCACTCACTGACTTGCTGGAGGAAACTGTTGAGGAGATGGATGGAGATGGTGAAGAAGACGAGGAGCAAGAGATTGATTATGAAGATCTGCTGTATGATGAATAGACATCATTGCCCTTGACCTTTGATTAGAATAACTTTTTTCTATTTAAGTTTATTCTAATGGGGATTTGTTATACCCTATATATACACACATATTTGACTATATGAGTGGTTTTCTGTTTTGTTTCAATAAATATAATACCAATATAACGGTTTGAATAGTAACTCCTTATTATGGGAGATGTTCATTTGGACCAACATGTGACAATATTTCAAGTAGGGATCATCAACATTTGCTTATTAGACATCTTAAAGACTGTAAAAATACAAAAGTTAGAAAGCATATATCAATAGGGTCCATAGGGGAGGAGTTCCAGTGATCCAATGTCACTGATTTTTTACTTTTTTTTTTTTTTTTTTTTTTGAGTTTATTTGAGTTTTAATGCAGTATACATAATCTAATCATGACAATTCTCATATCTAGCAATTCCTCATGCAAAGACGAAGAGAAAATGGGGTGGATTGGGATTCTGTAGGGTGTCTGTAGTGTCTGTAGGATCTGTTCTGGGGTGTCTGTAGGATGTATTGTTCAGATTCTATGTAGATTTAAAATTTTCATTTTTCACAGCCGAAAATCAAGCACAGACACAAAAGATGATACAAAAAATCACATATGGGACAATAATTTGCATGGGGAACATCAAAATTCCTTTTCTAGACACCTTAAGGATTACAAAAAATTAGGCTAAAAAATATACCTTTCGGGTGCAGGTGAATTTTTTCTTTGCCATCAAAGTTCCAATACTAAGTTCAACATCGTTATTCAAGTGGTGAAAATAAATATACAGTTCCTTAACACTCAGTTATGATCAAGGTGGCAGCTCTTTTTTAATTAGTGAGAGAGGGGTATAAAGGATACACTTGTTGTAGGTTTTGTCAGTTTATCTAATAATCCATTTTCAGTTTACCATCCCAATATCTTCTCTTTCAGACAGACACAGATGTTAGATGTTTAACTGTACTCTTGTTTTTTGACACCTCAGTGAATGAGTCTTTTTTCTTTATTCTCTCAGAACCTACAACTGATCCATGCTATGATTATAACACTCTTGATGAATATTGGAGAGACATACGGCAAAGCCCATATCAGTACTCTGGATATGATGACACTCTTGTTGAATGGAGTGGCTGGTATCGGCTGTATTTGAATGGAGAAAGTGCCCAGATGTCTGAGTGGTGTGTGAGTAATGTGGGATGTGGTGGTGACACTGGACTGTATCTCAGCGGTTCTCATCCAACACTTGAGGATGGAGTAGAGACCCATGAAGTCGTGGGAAATAATGCATGGTGGTGGTGGAGTGATTCCCGTGAGTGCGGCGCCTACAATTCCACATCCATCCGAGTCAAAGCCTGTCCAGGAGATTATTACGTCTATGAATTGGTCAAACCCATCATATCAGCTCCAAGGCCTATGTACTGTGCAGGTACAATTTTAACCCTTGTCTCTGGGATTTTTTTAATGATTTTTTATTTCAATATAATGAGTAAATGCTCTATATATTAGATAATTTAACATACATTTTTTGTTTTATGAAAGTAATCATGTTTTAACTAGTTATAATCAGTGGTGTGCAGTCCATTATCTATTATGTATAGTAGGTTATGTTACAGATCAATAGCACCTAGATCTCTTTGTAACGCAATTCCTCAAATTACACCTTATGCCATTTGTTCAATAATTAATATGTATACTGTATATGAACGTATCATAATATTACTCTACAATCCTCTTGTGCCTATCTGCAGTCAAGTTTTTGTCTCAGAATAAAGCATATTTTCATATCTCCATGACAGTTGCTTTCCAAAGCATCAGCAGTGATCCCTGCTACAACTATGAGTCTCTGGATCGTCCCTGGAGAGCCAACAATGAAAGTGGAGATTACATTTGTGATGAACTTTTCTCCTGGAATGGCTGGTACCGGCTTCTCTACTATGGAATGGACATCCGGATGCCAGAGACCTGTGTTAGTTCATACAGCTGTAACACATACATCAATCTGTGGCTCAGTGATCCTCACCCTCAGATAGAGGATGGAGTGGTGACCAGGGAGGTCTGTGGTCGTTATTATTGGAGTGACTGCTGTGAATACAAGACAAAACCCATCAGGGTGAAAGCGTGTCCAGACAATTACTATCTCTATGAACTTGTGAATCCAGTATGGGGGTGTTCAGGATACTGTACAGGTACTGTGGTTTCCTCATTTATTTAAGTATTTCAAACCTTTTTGTAAATGATTTCTGAATGACATGAATTTCCTTCTTTTTAGATGTCAACACTATTTCACAGGCAGTTTCCACTATAAGTCCAGATATATTCACTGGATCCAGCATCACATTGAGTAAGTTGTAAATAATATATATGAACGAATATATGAGTGTTATTAAAAATTACATTTTTTTTTCAATAAAAGATTTGCATTACAGTTTAAATGGAAATTGTTATGCATAAACATTGTGTATAAAATGGTTTATGAATCTTATGAGTATTACAGTGTTTGACTGGCTCAGATTTGCACATGTGAAGTTCATCATTGTAATATAACTTGTTTGTTTTGGTCTCATCATCTCTCACTAACAGATTATGATCCGTGCAATAACTACAACATACTCGACAACTACTGGAGAAGCACACTCAATTACTGGCCTAGTAATGGATTCATATCTGATCATGATGACACTCGTGTAGAATGGGATGGCTGGTATCGACTCTTCATTAATGGATCAAGTGCTCAGATGCCTGAGTGGTGTATGACTTACATGTCATGTGGAGGTTATATTTCTCTGTGGCTTGGTGACTCTCATCCTCGGCTAGAAGATGGAGTTGTTACTCGTGAAATTTACGGCTCCCGTAATGATCAGTGCAGTCGCTACAGATCCGACCCGATCCAAGTCAAAGCTTGTCCTGGAAATTATTATATCTACAAATTTACCAGACCAACTCTTTCAATCCCAGATCCTGTATATTGTGCAGGTATATTCGTTCATCTTTATATTTGATGTGCTTATCATGAATTGTATTGGTTTGAATTCATATTAACATCTCAAATATATTTAATCTTCAAAATATAATGCTTTCTTTCTCCTTTTTCCTTAATAGTATCTTTCTCTACCCCAAGTGTCGATCCCTGCTACAACTATACCAGTCTGGATGAGCCTTGGAGAGCCACAGACAACTCTTATAGACAACTCTATAATAACAATGGTATGTGTGATTTTAATGTGGAGTGGAATGGCTGGTACAGGATGTTCTACAATGGTGAAAATACTCAGATGCCAGAATCATGTGTAAATCAAGGCATATGTGGCACTTATAACCCACTGTGGCTCAGCGGCCCTCACCCACAGCTGGAAGATGGAGTGGTCACCCGTCAGGTCTGTGTCTCCTCATGGAATGGCTGCTGTAACTACACATCCCACCCTATAAGAGTCAAAGCCTGTCCAGGAAATTACTATGTTTATGAGTTTGTCAAGCCAATATTTTGTGGCGCTTACTGTACAGGTGAGCATTTACTTATCCAATCCTCATTCTTTAATTTTTTTCTGGATTTTGTTTGAAAATTATTGATGTTGATATAAAATGTTCCTAATACCAGATGCCTCAAACCAGTCCATCTCATCAGCGTCTACAACAACAGAGACGATCCCATCTGTAGAATCCATGACTCCACCAATCACAACCACTGGTAAAGTATTGTGTTGCTTCCTTAATAAACTCTCTTGAGCATCTTTTTGGACATGCATTTTTTCTGAAACATGGTTTATTGAATTGTTGAATCATTATTGAACATTGAAATGTTCCTGATTATCACATTAAGCAAATGCATTATAATTTCTACAGAAACAGATAATTAAAAAAATCACATTAACAAGAAGTAATACAGCTCACAAATGAATATGCAATTCAAACTCTTAAAATGGAAACAAAGAATGCATTTTTAGGCAAAGTGAAGTACTGAAGTGTTGTAAATAGTGAAAACTAAACCACCAGAGTTTCTCAAACACATTTTGTAACACTAAACTTATTTTTTAACCCCCAAACCCTTAAGTTGTTCCAAACCTGCATGAATTTCTTTTATCTGCTGAAAACAATAGAATAAATATTTGTAACCAAACAGTTGAGGGGCACAACTGATTTCCATAGTATTTATTTCCCATACTATGGAAATCAATGGTGACCCAAAACTGTTTGTTAAAAAACATTCTTCAAAATATCTTCTTTTGTGTTCAGCAGAAGAGAGAAATTCATAGAGGTTGGGAAAAACTTGAGTGCGAGTTTATGATGACAGGATCTTCATTTTAGGATAAATCTTCATTTACGGCTCGGCTCGCTTTACTTTGACTGGGTTTGCTTTTCCACTGCAGTTTAGTACTGCTGTAAAGTGGGTGGGATTATAGACTGATCGTTATAGTTGCAACAAATCCAATGCCGCTGGTAGTGACGATTCTCTCTGACCAATCAGTGATCTGCAGTGTTAGCACGTCACATTTTAGTATCCTACGGCTCGCTTGGAACCTCAAATGAGGTGGTACTAAAAAAATAGTACCAGGTACTAGGTGTTGTACACAGTGGAAAACCCCCCAAAAGTGAGCTCATGCAGTGGAAAAGCACCATTTGGGCTCAATTGCAAAGGGACTCAAGTTTAGATGTTTTTAACACTTGTTTTGTCAGCTAAATGAGTGGAGATGTTCTGAAAGCTCATGACAAATTGTCTTCAGCTTTGAACTTAAAACACAAATGAAACAGGGAGCTTAAGTAAAGAGCGTTCTGGAGACAACGTTTTCAGCTCAACTTCTAAAAAAATGTTTTTATCACATCATCCATTTATTCATTCAGCAAAATGTATATTTGTAATGTTTCCATGACAACAGCTCCCCCTGTTGATCCCTGCTACAACTACAATATCCTGGATGATTCATGGAGAGCCACCAACAATCAACATTCCTCTCAAATAATGTGTGACTCTGCGGTTAGCTGGAACGGCTGGTACCGTCTCTTCATTCAGGGTCAGAGCGTTCAGATGCCAGACAAATGTGTTGATGAGTATAGTTGTGGCACTAATGCTCCACTGTGGCTGAACGGAGGACATCCAACAGTTGAGGATGGAGTGGTCACTCGAGATGTCTGCGGTCACTGGAGCAATGACTGCTGCTATTTCCAATCCAATCCCATCAAAGTCAAAGCCTGTCCAGGAGATTATTATGTCTATGAGTTTGTGAGCCCAACTGGCTGCAGTTTGGCATACTGTGCAGGTAAATATATTTACATGTGCCCTTCATTTATGTGAGACATAATTGTTATTTATGTAATATTTATCATTTATTTCAGATTCAAGCAACATCAACACTACCACTACTACTGTCACGCCGGAGACAACCACAGATGAAACTACAACCATGCCTTTGTGAAAAAAAAGTGCACTTTAGTGTTCTTTTATAAAGTGTACTTATACAAATAATATACTTTTTAAATATATACACTTAAGTGTGACTTAAATGCAATGTTCCCTTTCGTTGTCACTCCGAGTTACGTCGGATGACGACGAATGGGGTTTCGCTTAGAAAGCCTATCATCTTTGAGTATATAAAACGAGCCAATGGCAAAGAAATGCCATGGGTCTGCGGAATTTGCCCTCCAGCCCCGCGCCCCGCTAAACGCCAGGCCAAGCGGTGCTCCTGAGACGGGCTGCTCAGAGATGGCAATCAGTTTTGTGCAGGAGACAGTAGCAGGGCCGCTCCTTCCCCCGGTGGAGGGCCGGGGGAGAATCCTTGGTTTTCCCACTCCCGCTGCTCGTCCCTCGACGGGCAGCACCCTAATGTGGTTAAAGACAGAACTGACATACCCATCTCTGAGCCCACAGAGGTTGCGGACGACAGTGCGCGCCGCTCACGAGCCTCGCCACTCTCGTCCCCCTCTCTCGCCAGTCCCCTGCCAGAGCACGCCCCCGAGGGACGCTGGTCCTCCCCTGGCCTCCTCTGGCAGGACGCGGTTTATGACCGTGCCCCCGCACCGGGCCGCTATGCCACCCACGCTTGGGCCGGTCATTCCGCCTCGCTGCACCACCGAGGGTACATCTGTGGTCCGCATGACCCCGCTAGCTCAGTTCCTGGAAGCCTGGTTACAGCTTCCTGGACTGTCTCGCTGGGTCGCGAGGACCATCAGGCTCGGCTACGCGATTCAGTTCGCACGATCTCCTCCCCGCTTCGCGGGAGTCCGCTTTACGATGGTCGGTGGCAATGCCCCTGTTATGAGAGCGGAGGTCGCAACCCTACTGGCGAAGGGTGCGATCGAGATTGTCCCTCCAGCCGAAGTGAAGTCCGGCTTCTACAGCCCCTACTTCATTGTACCGAAGAAAACTGGTGGGTTACGACCGATCCTGGACCTACGCGTCTTGAACCACTCCCTTCACAGGATGCCGTTCAAGATGCTCATGGCCAAACGCCTTTTCGAATGCGTGCTTACGAGCGAGCACGCGCAGTCTCTGCTGGCTTGCCTTCTTCAATTCGAGGGCAAGAGTGTGGTTCCACTGAAACTATTTCAGAGGCTCCTGGGGCATATGGCATCCGCAGCCGTAGTAACGCCGCTCGGATTGCTTCATATGAGACCGCTTCAGCTTTGGCTTCGCGATCGAGTCCCGAGGTGGGCATGGCAACACGGCACGTTCCGAGTCCCAGTGACTCCGACCTGCCATCAGACCTTCACCCCGTGGACGATCTCAGTTTTCTTCGGGCCGGAGTGCCCTTAGAACGAGTTTCCAGGCATGTTGTTGTGCCTCCTCCACGGGCTGGGGCGCCATGTGCAATGGACATGCTGCCGCGGGCTCCTGGACAGGACCCCAGCGCCTTTGGCATGTCAATTGCCTCGAGTTGCTGGCTGTACGTCTCGCCCTGCACCGCTTTCGTGCGTTGCTCAGGGGTCGTCACGTACTAGTCCGATCGGACAATAGCGCCACAGTAGCGTACATCAACCATCAAGGTGGTCTACGCTCCCGCCGTATGTCGCTACTCGCTCGCCACCTCCTCATATGGAGTCAGAAGCATCTGAGGTCGCTTCGAGCCATTTATATCCCGGGAGACCTGAACCAGGCAGCCGACGAGCTGTCTCGGCTTCAACCTCCCGCTGGAGAATGGAGACTCCATCCCCAGTTGGTCCAGCTGATTTGAGATCAGTTCGGGGACGCACAGGTAGATCTGTTTGCCTCTCACGACTCGTCCCACTGCGACCTGTATTATTCCCTGACCGAGGGCACGCTCGGCACAGATGCACTGGCGCACAGCTGGCCGCGGGGCCTACGCAAGTATGCGTTTCCCCCAGTGAGCCAGACCCTGCGCAAGATCAGGGAGGATGAGGAGCAGGTCATTTTGGTTGCCCCGTATTGGCGCAACCGCACCTGGTTCTCAGAACTAGTTCTCCTCGCGACAGCACCTCCCTGGCCAATTCCCCTGAGGAAGGACCTGCTTTCTCAGGGACGGGGCACCCTTTGGCACCCTCGTCCCGATCTTTGGAACCTCCACGTGTGGTCTCTGGACGGGACGAGGCAGGTTTGAGTACCCTACCACCAGCGGTGGTGGCTACCATCACTTCCGCTAGAGCATCGTCCACGAGACATGCCTATGCGTTGAAGTGGAACCTCTTCGTCAACTGGTGTTCTTCAAAACATCAAGAACCCACGAAATGCCCGATCAGTGTCGTGCTTTCCTTCCTGCAAGAAGGGTTGGAGCGAAGGCTGTCTCCCTCCACCCTGAAAGTGTATGTTGCCGCCATTGCCGCACATCACGACGCAGTTGATGGTAAGTCTTTGGGAAGGCACGACCTGATCATCAGGTTCCTGAGGGGAGCGAGGAGACTGAATCCTCCTCGTCCTCCCCTCGTACCCTCTTGGGATCTCTCAGTGGTTTTAACTGCCCTGCAGAGCGCTCCCTTTGAGCCTCTGCAATCAGTGGAGCTTAAGTTCCTGTCAATTAAGACAGTGCTCCTGGTTGCTCTGGCCTCCATCAAGAGGGTAGGGGACCTGCAGGCATTTTCGGTTGACGAAGCATGCCTGGAATTCGGGCCGGCTAACTCTCACGTGATCCTGAGACCCCGGCCTGGATATGTGCCCAAGGTTCCTACCACCCCCTTTCGAGATCAGGTAGTGAACCTGCAAGCGCTGCCCTTGGAGGAGGCAGACCCAGCCTTGGCACTGCTCTGTCCAGTATGCGCACTCCGTGCTTACGTTGACAGAACGCAGTGTTTCAGGACCTCAGACCAGCTCTTTGTCTCTTATGGTGGGAAGCTGAAGGGAAAGGCTCTCTCCAAGCAAAGGTTGTCTCACTGGATAGTGGACGCCATTGCTTTGGCTTACCAGCAGCAAGGTCGACCATGCCCCCTTGGTGTGACGGCCCACTCCACTCGGAGTGTGGCATCCTCTTGGGCTCTAGCGCATGGCGCCTCGCTAACAGACATCTGTAGAGCTGCAGGCTGGGCGACACCTAATACATTCGCGAGATTCTATAATCTCAGAGTGGAGCCAGTTTCTTCTCATGTACTTGCTTCAACTAGCCGGTAATAGATTCTGCTCAGGTGTCTTCGCTTGCTCGCCATTCCTCTCCACGGACGGGATACGTGCGATATTCTCCTCAGGTGAGCCTAATAAGCCCTGAGTCTCCTCCATCACTGACAACAACAACGCCAGAGTTATGCCACCGGCAGCTTTCGCGCTTGGCTAGGTGCCTCCATGTGCATGGTTCCCCCTCTGGGCGACCCCCACATGTGTATTCCACTGTAAGCCTCTCTGAGCATGTGTATTCCCTTGGCAAGCCACCTTGCAACCCCTGGGGTTGAAATATTCCACCTGCGGCTGGACACCCCAGTGATTCTCCATATGTAGCCCTTCGGGGTCATATGTGTATTCTAAGTCCCCCCCTTCAGGCTGGGCATGATTGCATATTTCCACTGAGATATGCTTCCCAGTGTACCTTGGTATTCCTGTGTTAAGTAGGAGTCCTTTGTCCGTGCCAGTCTCACGACAGGGAGCTCAGACTTACGCAGGGCACTGGAAGACAGTCGAGAGGTGGCGTGATTACACTGGGAACCCCATTCGTCGTCATCCGACGTAACTCGGAGTGACAACGAAAGGGAACGTCTCGGTTACGTATGTAACCCTCGTTCCCTGAGTAGGGAACGGAGACGTTACGTCTCCCTGCCACTTCCGCTGTACCGCTGGAACGCCTGAGTTCAGTCTCGGCTCCTCAGCGAAGACATATCTGCATGTTGCCAGCGCACTTCCTTATATACCCCCAGGGTGGGGCGGAGTTACGCTATGCAAATTCCGCAGACCCATGGCATTTCTTTGCCATTGGCTCGTTTTATATACTCGAAGATGATAGGCTTTCTAAGCGAAACCCCATTCGTCGTCCCTACTCAGGGAACGAGGGTTACATACGTAACCGAGACGTTTTCGGTGCACTGAATGCACATTAAGTGTAATTGATTTCAAATATATCACATATTAAGTTGAAATAAAATGCAATAAGTTGTCATTAAGAGTGTTTTTTGGTACAACTTAAGTGGGACTTTAATACAACTTTATATTTACTTTCATAATTGCTTCTAGTGTCTTTAAAATTGATTTAAAGTGCACTGCTCAATGTACTGACAATCAATTAATGTGAACTAAAATGTACTTTAATGTCAGTTAACAATACGCTTAAGTGTGAATTAAATGTAATGTTTTCACCGCTTAAGTGCATTTTATTTGTATTTAATTTCAAATGTATCACAAATTAAGTTCATATTAAATGCAATTAGTTGAACTTTTGAATGCTTTTTTTAAACAACTTAAATGGGACTTTAATACAAATTTAATAAGTACTTTCATAATTGCATATAGTGTATTTAAAATATAGTTAAAGTGTACTGTTTAATGAACTGACAAGCAATTAATGTGAACTAAAATATACTTTAATGTCAGTTAACAATACACTTAAATGTGAATTAAGTGTAATGTTTTCGACAAACGTATTACATATGATATGTAATTGATTTCAAATGTATCACAGATTAAGCTCAAATTACCAAAAACAGAAATTTTGTTTGTTAATATTTGTTCCAAGGAACATACACATTTTTCTGGTCATATCTTTCAATGCAGTTAATCCCCATGGGGAATTTCAAGCTTAAAGCTACACTGTGTAATATTTTCCCCCATCTAGCGGTGAAATTGTATGTGACTACCCAGTGAATATTAGTTTCTGTTCCTTTCAATTGTGCCTATGACGTGCTTAGCTGTAAGTGCCTATCCTTTAACACCATGTTGGAGCATTGTACATATTGTACATTGTAATTATTCCTAAACGATCTTGATGCGTCACTTAAATGATAATCAATGTGATGTTATCCCTAACTCAGTGTCAAACAAAGTGTCAGGCACAGGGAGAGTCAGTGTGCGAGCTATGTGCCACAGGTCCCTGAAGAAAAAGGAGAGACCTCACAACTTGAGAGTAGGATATAGTTCACATCACATTATACTGCACTTGCTAGGATTAAGGTTTGTTATCCGTGAGTAGTAACTTTTTCTTCTGTTTTCTTCCTAGATTGTCCTCGAAGACTCCTCCCCAGTGCAGCTGTATGAGACGGTGTGCTCGTGTTCTGCTGGCAAGGCACTCCTTTTTCAGATGGCGACCTACTCTCAGCTCCGCCTCCTTGCTGTGACCCCAGCTGGCACAAGCCAACGACTATGATAATTTTCAGAGCATTATTATTATCAGTAGCCACATGTGCAGGGTGTAGTTTGTCTGTGCATAAAAGACAACATTTTCCACACGTTACATTTAACCACCTCTGAAATACCATTTCTTTTTACTTTTATCAATCTCACAGTTCTCATTACAAAGTACACATGCACATGTCTGTAAATTGTTTCATGTTTATTATGTATATAGTTCATTACAAACCTATACAAGGTGCCTTTTGTTTATGTAATGTATACAGTTTTCATTACAACCCTATACAAGGTGCCTTTTGATGATGTATATAGTTTTCATTACAAACCTATACAAGGTGCCTTTTGATGATGTTTAAAGTTTTCATTACAAACCTATACATGGTGCCTTGTTATTGTTAAGTGTTCAGCTCAAAGACAGATGCCGCTCTTTCTGTGTACAGGTAAATGTCAACACCCACTGCGCATAGACACGTCGAAACGACGTATTTTCTACGTCGTTTTTGCACGTCCAATTTTGCTCCCCTTGAAGGTGCAGACTGTGACGCCAGATGACGTCTTTTTCCGACGTCTTCCGCACGTCTAATGTTGACGTCCGTCCACAAAAGTTCGTTTGTGGGAAGAAGGAAGGAGACGGGGTCGGCTTGCTGTGGATCGTGTGTTTTATTAGATACTGTGCGTCTTTTCCAAACAATAATCGCGCTCAGTGCACTCAATCAAAACAGCGGCTTTATTAGGCACACACACACACACACACACACACACACACACACACACACACACACACACACACACACACACACACACACACACACACACACACACACACACACACACACACACACACACACACCTTATTCTTGCCTTTCCTGGGAATCGAACTCGTGATCTTAGCGTTACAAGCACCAACACTCTACTGTTTGAGCAGTATCTCAGTACCTTTGTATGCGTCTCCAGTTATCACCTGATGCTGAGACGATCAAATGGAGTTTTTGGAAAATGATCTTAAATAATTATAAATAATCTGAAGGCCTATTCGAATATGTATTAATCATGTTGATAATGCGCGAATGAGGCGTTAAGCGCGGCGCGGACGAGCGAATGAGGCGAATTGAGCGTCTGGCGCAATACGCGCGAGTGATTTGAGGGTGACGGTGCGTGTCCACTACAGCGGCAAAAGTCCGCTCAGTGCCGCTGGCAACGCTGTAACGTCTCCGCTTTGGGGTGTGTCTGTTGCGAGTGTGTTTAATCTAAGTTTTTTTCAACACACGGACAGTATAATCATCAGCAATGCACGCGATTACATTTAGAAATAGACAAGCTTTGTTTCCAAATGCACCAAGCAAAGATATCCTTTCAATTTTATAAACTTTTATAAACCCAGCCAATATAATCACACTGAACACATCCAAAATAAAATCTTTAACATATTTATAACAACTGCAAGGGGTCTAATTTGTAAACAAAATGGTTTAAGCACTAAATCCAGCATAAACTCCGGCACAGTTTGCATATTTTTAAACTCTCAAAACAGACGTCACATTCCGAACCTCACAGCAATTGGCTGCCGACCGCGTTTTTCGCTTGATATTTGCATAAAGTCGAGAACTGCCCAACCTTTTGACGCTCTTGGTCGCTCTCAACGCTTTCTCCGGTCCGCTATCAATCCCAAAATGCACTGCGGGAGCGTGAAGCTCGACTTCCATAGGAATGAATTGAAAACGCTCGCTCCGCTCCGCTCGCACCGTGCCAGTGGACACGCACCGTGAGAGAGCGAGAGAGAGTGAGATAATTCTGTTTAGTCCAGAGGATATATGGCGTTTAGGCTAAAAATAGGTTCGGCGCTTATCGCGGTTTGGAAAGAAACTGCATCTTGCAGTACATTTTAAACAAGGAAATAGAGATTTGGCATGAAACGTGGATGGAGCGAATAGGTTCAGTACACAGCAAAATGACATGACAAACTCTTTTTTTTAAATGGCGTTTATTGCGTAAAAAAAAAAGAAGTAATAGTCATGTAAATTTCCTGCACCTGTCATAGACGTCCAAATGACGTCCAAAAAAATTACCCAGTTCAAAGGTCCAATGTTGAACGCAATATGACGTCCAAGTTGGGTCATGGTTGGACGTCCAAATAGTGGACCTAGTTTGGATGTCGAATAGATGTCCAGAATTGGTCATGGACCGACGGACCCAATATAGACATGATCTGCACGTCTATCCGACGTCCAATGTTTAGTGGGCAGACTTAAGTCATACAGTTGTGTATGTACAAACATAACTAAAATATACATGCCTGTAGCATGCTTGTGCATATAGTTATTAGAGTTCTCAACGGGTCGGGTCGGCCCGACAAACCCGACGGGACCCGCGGGTTCGGGCCGGGTTCGGGCCGAAAATATAAGCAAATGACTCGGGTCGGGTCGGACCTCGGGCTTAATTTTTTCCGCTCAGTAAAAAAAAAAAAATTTATTAATCATCGCTGCTGTTCACCGTAAAGAAAGTCTGGCTGCTGCGTGCAACGTGCATCGCGGGTGCAGACCACCTTACACCGCTGCGTCCAGCCGTGCACGCCTTTAGCCTGGACGAAGAAGATGGAGTTGCCGTTGGTGAAAAGTAAACTTGCCGCAGGTGAATTCACTGTCGCCAGTAAAGGAGTGGGAAAATCAGAGGTCTGGAAAGTGTTTGGAGTGGTGCTGGATTCTGAAGGAAATTCAACAGGTTATGTGCAATGCTCAAAATGCAAGGTGCTGATGAAATATGACAGCAAAAAAACAGGGTCGTCCAGCCTGAGCCGCCATACATTAAACTGTGGGCATGATTCGACCACCACCACAACGCAGCAGAAGCAATCAATGACGAAGTTCCTTGCCAAAAATGTCTTAAAACAAAACAGGCAGTAACAGAAAAATGTGTTTACATGTGCGCCAAGGACATTAGGCCATTTTATTTTGTTCAAGGAGACGGTTTCTTAGAACTTGCACAGGAACTCATAAATGTTGGTGCAACACATGGCAGAGTTGCTGCAAGCTCTGTCCTCCCATCTCCCAACACAGTAGCAACACACTGTCGGAATTTGGCAGAGGAAAAAAGAGAAGAGCTTGCGAAGCAGGTGAAAGAGATCCTGAACAAAGGAGGAAAAGTGGGAATGTCTACAGATATGTGGACAGACGACTTCAGAAAGATTCACTATCTGTCAATAACGTGCCAATATGTTACAGAAGATTTTGAATTGATCGGAAAGAATCTGACCACGGCAATGTTTCCCGTGGATGAGAAAAAAACGGACGATAACATCAAGAGGGAGCTGGTCAAGCTCTTGGTCACCAAGTTCGGGTTCGACCCACTGTCTTTAAAAGACATTGTTTGGGTTACAGACCAGGGAGCAAATGTAATTAATGCTCTCAGGTCATACACGAGACTTGACTGCATGGACCACGTCCTCAACACTGTCCTTCGCCATGGACTTGATAATGACGCACTGATGCAGGTTGACTTCACTGAAACAGTGACAGCATCAAAGGCGCTTGTCAGGTAAAGTAGTAGGCTACGGTAGAAATGTTTTACTCTTATAATATTATTAGTATCCTATTAATCTATAAGTCGCTCCGGAGTATAAGTCGCATCAGTCAAAAAATGCGTCATGGAGAGGAAAAAAAAACATATAAGACAGTCATATATAATAATATAATATAATATAAAAGGTAATATAATCTGAGTCTTTAGTTTGTGTTTGATAATTATCACTAGGCTACTCATTTGTGTAACAGCAGCACGCTCTCTTATTGTCTCTACAGATATGTAAAGCAGTCGGGAATGACAGCGCAGCTCTCAAAGACCATCCTGCAGATGGTAGATACACGCTTCAGCACTGTGTATTTGACCCTTAAATCCATCAGTGACATTTACGCGGAGCTGCAGGACAAACTGGAAGCGCGTGGAGAGAGTGACAGGATTGAAAAAATAACCCCCGACACTTTGGGCATGCTGGTGTCATTTTTGAAGCCCTTTTATGATGCTCAGCGTGAACTGGAGGGGGACAAATATCCCACACTGCATCTTGCGCTGCTATGGGTATAGCGACTCCGACACCACTGCCAGCAAAATGCCAATGATACTGCCCAGCTGGCGGCTGTGCGTCAACGCCATGCGCACTGGTTGCAGGAAAAAATGGCCAAGTCTGTCACTGATCTCCACAAAGCTGCAACATTCCTGTGGCCGAAATTTAATCAGTTGCGGATGCTGCCCGCTGACCAAAAGGTAAATGTGTAACAATATGTCAAGTCCCGCTTGTCAGCTGCGCAGCAACCGGTACCCGAGGGCCCAGGTGAAGCGAGCCAGGAGACGAGTGCTTCGTTGTCGGCAGCAGCACCGGCACCCGCCGCAAAGAAAACACCGCACTTTGATGAATGGGAAAATGTATTCGGGTCGGGGAGACCGAATCAGAAGAGGATGAGGTTGACAGTTACGTCCGCCAAAGGCCTACAATGACCGACGATCAGGACCTGCTGGGCTGGTGGAAGACCAACAGCAGCGTGTATCCCAAACTGTCTCAGTTGGCACAGCAGGTGCTCTGTGTGCCGCCCAGCAGCAGCAGCAGCGAGAGGGTATTCAGTGCGGCTGGCCGTACCATTGAAGAGAGGAGAACACGCCTCAGTCCATCCACTGTGGACGCACTACTGTTCCTCCACGATGCCTTATAAGCATTCGATTATGTTTCAAAACTCTTCAAAAATTGTGTGGTGTGAAAAGTAGCCCGCCCGCTGGCTGGGTACATGTTTGAGTTGAGTGAAGATTTTATTTAAGGCATAAATAAAAAATACAACTGCGTTACGAATTCTTTGTCAAGGATAACACAATAAAGTTGCATTCATTTATTTCCATGTGGTCCTTGATTTTAGAGAGTAATTCTCATTTATTTTCTTTAAAAAAGTTGTTTAATATTTTATTCAGGCAATTATTATAAGGCATGTATGAAAAGGGTCTTAATGATCCAAAGGGTAAATGAGAAGAAAAAAAGAAGAAAAAAAAAATGATGGTTGGCCTTTTCCTTTTGTAATATTTTTTTCTTTCAGTAAAAGTATGAGAATGTTTAATGATCATAGTGCTATCTTTTTACTGCTATCTTTGCAATCATTTTACTTATTTTCTATTGTGAAGTTATGACAATATGCAGGAGAATATGCATGAGAAGAGTCTTGCTATTTTACTTTTAATTCTAAAGGCTTTGAAGAATTGTTCAGTTGAATTGTTCTTTCCAGAAAGCAAGATGGGGTGAAGTTCAGTCAGTGTTCAGATTACCAATTTTTTTATTTTATTGTACTAGTTTTTTAGTTATAGAAGGTGAAGAGAAAATGAAGTTAAAGAGCCAGTAGGACAGAGAGCAAGTTCACATTCAGGCAGTCCTCTGACACTGTCCTCGATTGAGAGCGTAATATTAATAACTGTTATTATTATTATTATTATTATTAATACCATATTGTGAACGTGTTTCTATTATTAAATATGTTTGGATTTGACAAAAAAAATTACAGATCAAATACTTAGAAGATATCTACATTTGATCATAAACAATAAGCAGTATGTCAGTAGTCAATGACCATATTGTGTGATTCAGATTACAAATTCCTATCAAACATGTTAAGATAAATATATGAGCTATTATGGTAAATATATGATAAAGTAGAAAGTAAGATAATGTATTAACTGCTTTTGTATGTAGTTTTAACCTATAAAATGTACTGATTGTGTTCCAGTTGGTCTCTAAGGGTTAACATGCTGAACATGTGAAAGACTCTTTGGCCTGTATGTCATGTTGTAGTCAGGCCCACATTAAGAACATTAAGAAAAGACATATCTTTAACACAGATATACAATGTTTTGTATCTCTACAGTATATAAAACATGAAAATATTCCAGGTTACAACATATTAAATGTATAACACTAAATATGAGGTTAAAGCAAACAGGTTTCCAGAACAGCAACAATTTTTGAGCATATACTGTATGACTCAAATAGGTTTAACATTAGAATGTCTTCTTTCTGTCTCCATACATTTCCTCAATGTTTTGCTGGGTTAAGTCCTTTAAATTGGAATAAATAAATAAATTACTGAACAAATAAAGGACAGAAACAAATAAAAAAGTTTTTTTTTTGAGTATACTGCAAATGTACTTAATAATATTAATATTGCATTATATTGCAAGGCTCTTAGTTGTATATATATATATATATAAAATATGTAAATATGTTCAATAATATTTTAAAGTTAAAGTTTATTAGAACTGAACAGAAGAAAACGTCATAGCTTTGTCCTTAATTCATCCAGGCTATAAATCTCTTAAATTCTGGTTTGTAGTTTCCCTAATGAAAAGTTGCCATAGTTATTGCTTAGAATCCAGAGTTTAAATGTAAGTTCAAGACACAGCTAAAAACCAAGCTCCTCATTACCATGGTTTTATGGGTTCTATAGCAACAACAACAATACAATAATAAACAATATTAAAATATGGTATTTGAAATGAAAAACATCTTAAACACTATAAAACAACCTCTATAAAAGTGACTTGTTTGCCCTAATATTACCCAATATTTAATGTAAAACTAATAATGTTAATATTAACAATAAATAACATAATGTCATATTTCTACACCTTTAGTAGCTGCATGGTAATTTCTGTGTGTATTGAAAAGCTTGTAATTATGTTGTGTACAGTTGACCTCAACACTTCAGTTTACATGGAGCTGTTTGATCTGGTTTCGGTTTTACCACAGAGCAACTTGTAGTTTAGCCGGTATATTTAGTATAACAGGTTTTTAAATGTGTCAGATAGCCTACATTTGCTTATCTTTCATTGCACATCCATTTACCTTAGGCATACTGTGGCGAGGGGGGCGTGGTTCAGCGAGGTCTGCGACAGGAGAGAGAGCGGGGAGAGAAGCAGCGGTAAGTGGGTTTAATACGAAATGATTGACACCTGTGTCTCGTTGCAGTAATTGGCGTGGGGAGACTGCATTTAAGGAGAGCTCTCACAAGCCATGGGGGAGAGAGAAGGACTGAGCACTCGTGGGACTGGGAAAAGAAAGCGGACTGAGAAACCTGTGGACTGAGAATACAGAACTGCTTGTTGCTGTAACCGTGTATTGAGTTTGTGAGCGCATGTGGCGCGATTGTTATGTACGAATTGAGTTTATTATTAAAATACCCACGAGTCTCAGTCAGCCGACCCTGGTCTCCTTCCTTCTCACACACGATCTAAGGGATCTTCATTACACTGGTGCCGAAACCCGGGAAGGAAGGAGAACGCCGCCGCCGAAATGCAATCTCCGCCAGGAACATCGGGAACGCCATTTGCGGACATCATTACATCGCTCGCGGGTCTACATCAAGAGAACCATCAAGCCCTGCTGGACTTGCGGGCCGATCAGGAGAAACGGTTCCACGTCATGATGCAAGCCCAGCAGGAGGACCGCGAGCTGTTCCGGAGCTGGCTGGACCGGGGGGTTCGGACGGAGTCGGCTTTCCCCGGCGCCGCGGCCACCGCAGCAGCTCACATGCCTCTGAATAAGATGGGACCCGCTGATGATCCCGAGGCCTTCATGGACTTGTTTGAGCGGACGGCCGAGGCATGTGAGTGGCCACAGGCCAGCTGGCCGGTGCGCCTGATACCACTACTGTCGGGGGAAGCCCAGAAGGCTGCTCAACAACTGCCCGTCCAGAACCTCCTGGTGTACGCCGATCTACGACGAGCTATTCTCCAAAGGGTCGGCCTCAACCCTGAACAACATCGACAGCGCTTCCGTTCACTGGAACTGGCGGAAGCGGGCCGACCCTTTGTCCTGGCGCAGCAGCTCCGGGACTCGTGCCGAAATGGCTGTTGGCCGGAGGAAGCGACGCCGAGGACATTATCAACAAGGTGGTACTGGAGCAGTTCATTTCCCGTCTGCCAAGGAGGACTGCCCAGTGGGTCCAGTGCCACCGACCGGCGTCGCTGGATCTGGCCATCCAACTGGCGGAGGACCAGTTGGCGGCGTGCTCCGGGGTCGGCGAACCCCTGCCATCAATCTCTCTCTCTCCCTCTCCTCCTGTCCCTCTCTCTACCCCTCCCCCTAAACCTGTTCCTTTCCCCAGGACCCGTAGCAGTGGCCCGCCACGGGCCTACCCAAGATGGAGGGCTGGAGCAGAGCTTCCAGCCGGGCCGCGAGGCCCCGTCAGGGGGCCGGGGTCCCAGGAGGGACTCGATGGCGCTGCTGCACTCTCCCCACGCCAATCACTGGACCCACTTTCTGCCACTAGGGCGGCGGGAAAACCTGGGCCGGTCTGTTGGCGTTGCGGGGATCCGGGCCATTTCGTGGATAGGTGCCCGGTTATGGAGGTGGGGACGATGGTCCGGATCCCGGACGTCCCGCAGACCGCCCCTGATCAAGCCGGGTTGTACCAGATACCTGTGAGTATTAAGGGGGGTACCTATCAGGCATTGGTGGATTCTGGTTGTAACCAGACCTCTATCCATCAAAGCCTGATACAATCTGGGGCATTGGATACGGGCCGCATGGTTAAGGTGAGGTGTGTGCACGGGGATATAGTGGAATACCCGTTAAGAGCCATCACTATTAAATTTAGGGGACAAAATCATTGTGTGGAGGTGGCAGTTAGTCCGCGCCTCCGACATCCGTTAATTTTGGGGACAAATTGGCCAGCCTTCGAACAATTATTGGGGTGTTTGACAACGGATGTCTCTGGGAAAAAAAGAGGGCGGGGAAGGGGAGCTAGCACTCAGGTGGGAGAGGCTGTACCTGGACCTAGCGGGTCTGTTTCAGAGGATGCGAGCGGCGTGGAGAGGTTAAACCTCTCCAACCGCGATGACTTTCCTCTGGAACAGTCGCAAGATGAGACGCTCAAACATGCGTTTGAACAGGTCCGTTCCATCGATGGGCAGCCCCTCCAACCTGATCGCGCGCTCTCCTATCCTTATTTTGCCATAATTAACGACCGGTTGTATCGAGTGACCCAAGACACTCAGACAAAGGAAGATACAACCCAATTGTTAATACCACGGAGCCGTCGGGAAATGCTTTTCCAGACGGCGCATTGTAATCCGATGGCTGGGCATTTAGGAATGACTTCCACACTAAATCGTCTAATGACCCGATTCTTTTGGCTGGGCATTCACGAGAACGTGCGCAGATGGTGCGCGTCGTGTCGTGAATGTCAGTTAGTGAACCCACCGGCCGCCCCAAAAGCGCCTTTGCGCCCTTTACCTCTCATGCAGGTCCCCTTCGAGAGAATTGGGATGGACCTCATCGGGCCATTAGAACGAACCGCACGGGGACATCGCTTTGCGTTGGTCATAGTGGACTACGCAACGCGATATCCCGAAGCAGTGGCCCTCCGCACCATTTCCGCTAAAAGTGTGGCGGACGCACTGTTTCGTTTAATCTCCCGCGTGGGAATCCCAAAAGAGATTCTCACGGATCAGGGCACCGCGTTTATGTCTCGCACGTTAAGCGAATTGTACGAATTATTGGGCATTAAATCGGTACGAACCAGTGTCTATCACCCACAAACGGACGGGCTGGTCGAACGGTTTAATCGCACGTTGAAGACCATGATTCGTAAATTCGTACAAGAGGACGCGAAAAATTGGGACAGATGGCTAGAACCCCTCTTATTTGCTGTGCGCGAGGTCCCGCAAGCCTCCACGGGGTTTTCCCCATTCGAGCTTCTTTACGGACGTCAGCCTCGTGGGGTTTTAGACGTCCTGAAAGAAACTTGGGAGGACGGACGCTCGGATAGCAAAAATGAAATTCAGTATGTCGTGGACCTGAGAGCAAAACTCCATACACTGGGGCGGCTCTCTATGGAGAATTTGCTCCAGGCTCAGGACAGGCAAAGCCGGCTATATAACAGGGGAACTAAGCTTAGAGAATTTACACAGGGAGATAAAGTGCTCGTGTTACTACCAACTTCCAGCTCTAAATTATTAGCTAAGTGGCAAGGACCCTTTGAGGTCACACAGCGAATAGGCGATCTCAATTATGAAGTAATACGAACGGACAGAGGCGATTCACGACAGATCTATCACCTCAATCTCCTTAAAAAATGGAGTGAGGAGGAGTCAGTGTTGCTTGCAACGGCAGTGAGTGGGGAGGAAGATCTCGGGCCAGAGGCGATCGTCAAAGGGAAATCTCTCGCCCTGGCCCCCGGAGGAGATCACCTCTCGCCCTTGCAGCTCGCTGACATTGCAAAGATACAATCTGAGTTTGCAGACGTGTTTTCGCCCCTGCCCGGTCGTACTAATCTGATTCAGCACCACATTGAGACGGAGCCGGGCGTGGTAGTTCGCGGCCGGCCATACAGGTTGCCTGAACACAAAAAAAAAGTGGTTCAGACCGAATTAGAGGCTATGCTGGAGTTGGGGGTAATCGAGGAGTCTTACAGTGACTGGGCGAGCCCGATAGTTTTAGTTCCTAAAACGGACGGCTCGGTGCGGTTCTGTGTAGACTATCGCAGGGTGAACGCAGTGTCGAAATTCGACGCATATCCAATGCCGCGGATTGACGAGTTGCTTGATCGGTTGGGCTCGGCTCGTTTTTACTCGACATTGGACTTAACGAAAGGATATTGGCAGATCCCCTTATCTCCCATGCCCAAAGAAAAGACGGCTTTCACCACGCCGTTTGGATTACACCAATTTGTGACACTTCCTTTCGGGCTGTTCGGGGCTCCGGCCACGTTTCAGCGCCTTATGGATAAGGTTCTGCGGCCCCACACTGCATATGCCGCTGCTTACTTGGATGATATTATCATCTACAGTAATGATTGGCAGCGGCATATGGAGCATGTGAGGGCCGTTCTTAGGGCGCTGAGACAGGCGGGGCTGACGGCCAACCCGAAGAAGTGTGCAGTTGGGCGGTTGGAAGTAAGGTATCTGGGTTTCCACTTAGGTCATGGGCAGGTGCGACCTCAAATTGATAAGACCGCAGCAATTGCAACCTGTCCGAGACCTAAGACCAAAAAGGAGGTGAGGCAGTTCCTGGGGCTGGCGGGATATTATAGAAGGTTTATTCCTGGTTATTCGGACCTCACCAGCCCGCTGACTGACCTCACTAAAAAGGAAGTGCCAGATACGGCCCAGTGGACGGAGCAGTGCCAACAGGTTTTTACCAAGGTTAAGGCTGCTCTGTGTGGCGGGCCGCTCTTACACTCCCCTAACTTTTCTCTCCCTTTTTTGTTGCAGACTGACGCGTCGGACAGGGGGCTGGGTGCTGTACTGTCCCAGGAGGTGGAGGGGGAGGATCGCCCGGTGCTGTACATTAGTCGCAAGCTCTCAAAGAGAGAGACTAAGTACAGCACCATTGAGAAGGAATGCCTGGCCATCAGGTGGGCGGTCCTCACCCTTCGCTACTACCTCCTGGGACGGGAGTTCACCCTCTGTTCGGACCACGCTCCCCTGCAGTGGCTCCACCGCATAAAGGATACCAACGCGCGGATCACTCGTTGGTATCTCGCTTTACAGCCTTTTAAGTTCCAGGTGATCCACAGGCCGGGTGTACAGATGGCTGTGGCCGACTTTCTCTCCAGGAGGAGGGGGAGGGAGGCTGCAGGCCGGATGGCTCCCCGGCCTGAGTCGGGCGGTGGGGGTATGTGGCGAGGGGGGCGTGGTTCAGCGAGGTCTGCGACAGGAGAGAGAGCGGGGAGAGAAGCAGCGGTAAGTGGGTTTAATACGAAATGATTGACACCTGTGTCTCGTTGCAGTAATTGGCGTGGGGAGACTGCATTTAAGGAGAGCTCTCACAAGCCATGGGGGAGAGAGAAGGACTGAGCACTCGTGGGACTGGGAAAAGAAAGCGGACTGAGAAACCTGTGGACTGAGAATACAGAACTGCTTGTTGCTGTAACCGTGTATTGAGTTTGTGAGCGCATGTGGCGCGATTGTTATGTACGAATTGAGTTTATTATTAAAATACCCACGAGTCTCAGTCAGCCGACCCTGGTCTCCTTCCTTCTCACACACGATCTAAGGGATCTTCATTACACATACAAAAGCTTATGAAGAACATTTGGGTCAAATTAGTATCCATTTTAATTCAATGAGATGCTAATCAGAGATTGTTTAGGGAATAATTAAACAATATTCATCCTCTTAAGCGTGTTTCTATAACACTTTTATACATGAGGTTTGAGCTTCACTGAGAGCCACGATCAGCTCCTAATAATGTTCAGGTTTCATGCTGTACATTCATACATTTCATTCTGTTTGTCTTTATTGATTGTTAGATAATCTCATCATAATTTTTAACCTTTTTACTTATTTTATCACATGATCTACTGCATTCTTATGACTTATTTTAACATGATTATTTTGCCAATTTGTAATAATATGCAGAAACTGCAATCATCATATATGCCATTGTGTGATAATGCAAAATAAAATAAAAAGACTGTTAATGCAGTAGTCACGTACTGTAAGTAGGGATTCTCAATCAACTGCATTTGCAACAATTACTGGAAAAATCCACTTTGGAGACTTGATAACAATCATTCATTGTCTGGAATCCGTTCTGTTGGTTCAGAGCCTAAAAACTCTGAAATGGTAAAAATGAGAGTAAACCTGAATATCAGGTTAGGAAACACACTGTACTTAACATGAGATGATCATACTTTAGTTCAGAGGATGAAATGTTCTTTATATTAGTGCCAGATTTACTGTGTGAATTTAAACTCATAATACATGAACTAATCTTCATTTATTCAGCTTGTTAAAAAATGTTCATGCTCTCAAGCTTTTCGTGATCCCCATTTTGACAAGGGAGTATGCAAATGACATAATAATGTCATGATTAATCAAACCTTACTGTTCAATTCTTTACCAAAAACTCTTGACATACACATACAGAGCATTGCACATTTGATAACTGGTAAGAATAGAGAGCCAAATCAACATGGTGAGACATCTAGTTTAAATATTACTGCTTATTATATGTGTAAATGTATACAAATACATATGTTTTGTACATATGTACATTTACAGAGGGGACACACTTGCTGAGTCCCAATTCGCATACTATCCGTCCTAAATAGTATGCGAAACTAGAATTAGTACGTCCCAAATCGTAGTATGTTGAAATGAGTATTCCCAAGATACCCGGATGGTCTACTATTTCCGGTTAGAATTCGAAGTGCAGATCAATGCACACTCTAACGGCTAATATTGCCCACAACCCATTGCGTGCGGGAGGGAGGAGCTTTGTGGTGATGGTGGTGATGTAAACATGACAGTCGGACGCAGCAGCGGAGATGCGCCCTCAGTTTTTAAGTGTAAGAATTCAAATGTTTAACCCTAATTAAAGCTATATTTAACCACACTGACTTATTTGTTGTAATACTGTGGCTGTACAAATGTTAACTTTATCAGTCCAACTAAAAGACACATGGTTAGGCTACTACACTTTTACTATAGTAAAAGCATGGTTCATTTTCATCGGGGTATTTTTGAGTATTATACATAATGATGAAATTAAGTTTAAAATATGTTAAACAATAGTTACACTATAAACTTTAAATATTTTAACTCAGAAAATAAGTAGCTTTCGTTACACACATTGCACACGATTGCACATGAACGTCAGAACTATGGAGTGAAAATAGTCTCAAAACCTTCCACAAATGCACGCGAGAGATCCACATGCGTGCGCAGCAATCCACAAATGCACGCGAGAGATCCACATGTGCGCGCAGCAATCCACAAATGCACGGGAGAGATCCACATGTGCGCGCAGCAATCCACAAATGCACGCGAGAGATCCACATGCGTGCGCAGCAATCCACAAATGCACGCGAGAGATCCACATGTGCGCGCAGCAATCCACAAATGCAAGTGAGAGATCCACATGTGCGCGCAGCAATCCACAAATGCACGCGAGAGATCCACACACGCAAAGCAATCCACAAATGCACGCGAGAGATCCACACACGCAAAGCAATCCACAAATGCACGCGAGAGATCCACACACACAAAGCAATCCACAAATGCACGCGAGAGATTATCTCTCTCACACACACACAGAGCGATCCACGAATGCACGCGAGAGATCCACTCACACACACACACACAGCGATCCACACACACGGCAATCGTGCATTATTGTCCTTACTCGCATTGCTTTGCTCACAACACAATTCACAACTTTGCTTTATCTGTACCTGTAATTTCAGAGTCTTTTGCATTGGTGTTCTGCCTTAAGAATGCCCCTGAATATGCGCTTTTGTATCTGTGGAATCTTTTGAGACTGTCGTTCCGCGGCCCTGATTCACAAATGCACACAAGCCTATCTGTCTCATAGACTGTGATCTGTCCCCATTACCTGCAAAGATGCTATATGGTGTCTTCCTCCAGAGGGCGCTAACCGGCCTTCGAGCTGAATCTCCCAAAGGGCTGGATTCATTTCGTTTTCTGACTTAGCGAGACAACTGAAGTCTAAACATTTTTCACTAAATATCATATACATACATGCAAAGGTAGAGTAAAACCAAACCCCTTTTTTATTCTTCAACACTCCAAGTGCATGGTTAGGTAGAGCCTATTTACACTAACTCCACCCAACAGGTATTTAATAGTAGGAATAAAGTTTTCAACAGGTCTTTAATTGGCCTATAATTTAAATTGGATGTTGAGTCTTCGCATTGATCGGACGGGCTGAGACATTGACACGACACATGCAGCTCTTATTACCACACTCAAAACCATGTCTCCCTTCCTGGACCTTCGAGGACCTTTACTGACCAGCAGGTTCAATATGATAGGGTCAGGGGAAGGTGTACTGTGGGCTTTAGGGACAGAGACAAGTAATGTCCCAGAAAGGTAGCATCCATTTATTATTATCACAGACTGTTTTATAATAGTATTATTACAATATAAGGTGCAATTTAGTATCTGCCACTATTTGCACTAAGTACTGTATAAATAGCATCTAACTACTTTTTTTTACTTAGTGCAAAGAAAATACTGCTGTAGTGCAAATGACTGCTGCCTTTTTAAATACCTTGAATTCAATTTAGGCTAAATTACAAAATGTTATATTTGTTGTCCACAGGCTAACGGCACCCACTTCATCTATTATAACTTTATTCTGGGGACACCGAGGTCAGAAGATCTCATCATCAGCAGAGAGAAAATCCTGAAGCTTTCTTTCAGCTGTGCTTATCCTCAATCACAAACACTTTCCATGAATGTGGAAATCAACCCACTGGAGAGGTGTGAGTCAAATACAAATTCTGGTTTCAGCAAAGCTACTGTTCTTAAAGGAGTAGTTTACCAAAACTGAATATTGTGTGTTTGTGTACACACAATGCTATGCTACTCCTAAAGCAGAATTTTACCCATAAAACAAAGAGGTTTTAACACAGATATATCCATTATTTCAACAGCATTGTGAACAAGACTCTTCCCGCTGGTGAAGGCAGATATCAGGTCCGGATGATTCCATATGAGGATGATGAGTTTACCCGGCCCTTCACTGGTCGTGTGGATGCAGAGCTCGACCAGGAGATGCATGTGGAAGTTCGTGTTGAGGGGGTCGACAGCCGCCAGTTTGCCCTGGTCATGGACACGTGTTGGGCTACACCTGTGAATGATCCTGATTACAGCCTCCGCTGGGATCTCATCCTTTCAGAGTAAAGCAGGGCTTCTTTCTATTCTTTTAAGTCTATAGCTTTAACTCAATGTAACATTTGAATAAATAATAATCATGTAACTTTTAGCATTGCCTTACATGCTTTGTCTTTCAGTATTTCAGAACTAAAGCATGAGATCATTTGAAACAGTTAATACAATTACAAATAGAAGTTGTCATTATTGATATTCTCAGGTGTCCCAATCCAAATGACGACACAGTGGAGCTGCTGCAGAACGGCGTCTCGACATCCAGCCGTTTCTCCTTCAGGATGTTTATCTTCACTGCAAACTCCACTAAGCTTTACCTGCACTGTGCTGTTCACCTTTGCCTTCTGTCAAGCAATCGCTGCTCAACGGTGAGTTTACAAAACCTCTCATAGTTCATGAATATATACTGTTACATTTTCAAGAGTAGCTTTAGTACTGTATTGTGAAATAAATTTTCACTGTATGTGTTGAAGATCAACCTAATTTATCAATTATATTAGCCAGTGTGTCTGTCTGTCTGTGTATACAGTATGTGGAGTATCTATAGTAAAATGTGGTGGGTAAATGATGCATGTAAAGGTTTTCAAATCTGCAGTTACTTAAACTAATATAAGTAAGGTTGGTATGTTTCAAGATTTAAGGTCAAATTTACTAAACAGGGCAAATTAGCGTGAGACACATTAAAGAACAGAGCCAGCCGCAAAAATAACAGTGTCCACACGTTTTCATTGCTAATTCTTCACTGTGAGACTTTAGTAAATCCTGACAATAGTTTTTTTAATGTCAAAAAAACAAAAAAACATTCTCTCTCTATCTGTTAGTAAATCTGGCCCTTAATGTTCAATGCTGCTCTCTTCTGGAGACTTTCTGCAACTCTTTATTTCATGTTTGTTCAGTGATATTTAACAGAGATTCACAGCTGGATTTTGCTCTTTTCTCTATTAGGACTGTGACTCTGGACACCAGCGGAGAGAGGGCAGGTCTCTGGACTTCCATGACAGTGCTTCCATATCCATGGGTCCTCTGGTGTTGTCTGAAGGGAACACAGGTGATTTTAATAATTTGTAAATAAAGGTTTCTATGTAAATACATTATATTTCACTGCATTTCATTATATTCCCTGTTCACAGATAAGTGGGTCCCAGAACAAGTGAAGGTATCTGAGGCTTCTTGTCTGTGTGGTTCTCTGATGCTGATACTTGTTCCTCTGATGAGTGTCCTGACACACTTTTAGTTTAGTACCACAACATTTTATATGCATATTGTCTAGAGTAGTTTTAATTAATGTGGAACTGATGCTACACTGGTTGTGGTTTTTTAAACGTTTCTTTACTTAATTAATGATATTTCTTGTGGACTAATAAAGGAATTATTATTTAATCATTTATGCTTATTTCTTTATACTACAGGGCTGTTGAATGCTTGAATCTGATTGGTTGACGAACGTTCTAAGGTGTGCATTATTTTCAGGGAAACGCACGGCTAAAGTAGTTCCAGGCAGGTCTTGACCGCATTACAGTTCCATATCACTTCGCCTAGTTAACGGTAATAACGGAAAATAGGATACAATTCATAACAAGAAAAAGCATTTAGCCCCATGCGCTTGATCTGGAATTTTCAATGTCTAGCTTCACAATCAATGGAAACATGCAGTTTAATTTTAATAAATAAAGTATATTCCTATCTATAATCAATAGAAAATTAAACTGAATATATAGGCTAAATAAATGGATAGTCCTGCAGCACGGATTTTTTATTGCAGATAATATAACAAATAAATAATTATTGATAGGCTTTACTTGTTAAAAGGCTTTTTGTTTCATTTATTTGGCTAGTCTACTGTCATCTGTAATAATAGAAGAAAAAAAGAATGAACGAATTAATTAAAACGAATTGAATTAATAAATAAATAATAATATTGACGCACATGCTTTTCTGTCTCATTATTGCAACATCTCTCTATAATAACTGCATTAATAACTGCATAAAGCCGAGGACACACTTTAAGGCCGGTTATGAATGTAATTTGATGACTGATCATGCCCAAACGCGTGTTCAGCGCGTTCAGTCTGTGTTCAAAGTCGGTGTTTAAAATCTGCTGCAGTCGATGAAAACAGTCAGAGAATGTGTCAGCTAGTCGTGTGTCCCCGGCATTAGTCTGCTCTCAGTGGCTCAAACCTCCGTTACTAACTCTAAAATGACGTTTTGGAATAACGGAGGCATTGGATTAGATGCGTAAGAGCGTTTTAATGACAACAACTTTACAAACGTCTTGAAATACATAATCTGAACAATGTTTCGAGGTGTGGTAACTGTAGTATAAGCGGAATAATTGACTTCAGGCCGTTTAATTATGTAAGGGTTAATGCCCGACGAGGTGTCCATTATCAGGTTTTAATGGACGACGGCGAGGCGTGAACCGTCCGACGCGCAGCGGAGGGCATTAACCCGCTTATACCATGGTTACTAACGAAAGAAAGAAATATTTAATCAATTAATAAAACTTTAATGTGTTTTAGAGTAAAAATCGTGAGGGTTTTTATTTATTAAGTCGAGCGCACTATTTAATATCTCCCGTATACAGGCGTTGCCAAGCAACGTGGCCACAGCGACCCGACCGCAGCAGTTGATCAGTGAGTTTGAGCCAGCGCAATCATTTAGAACTGTCATCAGGCAAATTGACGGGACGCCTTTCCTAGGTGTCCATTATCACTTTTTAACGGACACCCTGCAGCCAATCAGAATCGAGTATTCACCCAGACCATGGTATAATAGAAAAATAATGCACACCCGAGGTGGTAATGCGGTCACGACGCGAAGCGGAGTGGCCGTTCACCTCGGGTGTGCATTATTTTTCTAATAATTCAACGGCCTGTCGTCAATTATTCCTTACATATAGTACATTCATTCTGTATTACTTGAGGGAATGTGCTGCAACAACAAAGACCATCAGATTCATGTCTATTCAAATAATGCAAAAACATAATTTGGTCATTCCCTTTCTGTGGAAATTTGTGATATTGGGCCCTATCTTGCACCCAGCGCAATTGACTTTGTACGCTGACGCATGTATCATTCCTATTTTGCACCCGCGCAAAGCGCGCTTTTCCCTCCACAGAAGCACGTCGCTAAACTAGGGAATGAACTTGCGCTCCCTGGGCGGTTCAGCGCAAAAAAGGAGGCGTGTTCCGGCGCAAACGTTCCTTCATGCTATTTTGCAGGTTTAGAAAACAATTGCGCCACTAACCAGGAAAAAATAGTTTAAAGTCAGTGGCGCGTTGCGCATGTTATTCATATGCTATTTTAAGGGCGCATGCTTGGCCATAATCAATGTAGCGTGTGCACAACGCGCATACACTTTGATTCTCTCATCTACACAGAAGCAGCAGTTTTCATTTTTGCAAATCATACATTATTATGATAGATAGATAGATAGATAGATAGATAGATAGATAGATAGATAGATAGACAATTTATTATAAAGCATACATCTAGCTTACACATTTACCCAAATTATCATACGCCTTTTTAACCGAAGTTAATTTGGGTGGGTTTCTCCATCCCCAACGTCCCTGACGAGAGCGTTGCTCTCCTTGGCTGAGAACCGCTCCTGGCGCGCGTCTGGCAAATCCGCCGTTATAATAGGAATCCGCTTTAGAACAAAGCGCGTCTGCTCTTAAAGGGAATGTGAGATGACGCTCTGATTGGTTTATTTCACGTTACGCCCAAACCACACCTATGAATAATGAAGCTACTTCAGACCAACCCATTTTAGATTTGCGCCTGGCGCAAGAGTCATTTATCCCGCTGGGAAAATAGCAACAGCGCCAAGATCCGCCCACAAAGTTACTTGCGCTTTGCGCTTTGACACTTGCGTTTCAGATCGTTAAAATAGGGCCCATTGTGATTGTAGGCAACTAACTAATATGACTTTCTTTTCCTAAAAATTGTGTTGTAATTTTTTTATTCAGGCATTTTGTATAAGGCGAGAAAAAGGTCTGAATTATGAGGACAAAAATAAATACATTTGATGGTTGGCCTCAAAGTCTATTTTTCCATTTGTAATCATTTTCGTTAAGTAAAAGTATGAGAAAGATTAATGATCATAACATTATCTTTTTACTGCTATCTTTGCAATTGTTTTACTTATTTTCCATCGTGATGCTATGATTATATATATGAGAAGAGTCTTGCATTACTTTCAGTTCTTTGAAGAATGTTGCAGAACTGGTTGAATTGTTCTCTTTAGAGCAGACAATGAGGTGAGGTTCAGTCAGTGTTCAGATTGCAAAAAAAATGTCTTGTGTTGTTCTAGTTTTCAGTCATAGAATGTGAAGAGAAAGTGAAATTGAAGAGCTTGTAGGACAGAGAGCAAGTTCACATTCAGGCAGTCCTCTGACACTGTCCTCGACCTCGATTGATCCTTTCGTGTGAGAGCACATTAATAACATTAATAACTGTTGACCACTAAGACCCACTGCTGCATTTATGCAACATTCTGATAAAACTGTTTTTATATTTTTGAAAGTTAATATTATTATTAATATCATATTGTTGTGTGAAAGTGTGTCTATTACTAAACCTGTTTAGACTTTGACAACAAAATATTACAAATCAAATACTTCTACATTTGATCATAAACAATCAGCAGTACTGTATGTCAGTAGTCAATGGCCATATTGTGTGATTCAGATGGCAAATTCCTTTCAAAAGTGTTAAGATACATATTTGAGCTATTAGATAAGTTTGATAAAGTAGAAAGTAATATAAAGTATGAACTGCTTCAATGTGTAACCTATAACATGTACTGATTGTGTTCCAGTTGGTCTCTAAGGGTTAAAATGCTGAACATGTGAAAGACTCTTTGGCCTGGTGTCATGTTGGAGTTTAGCCGGTATATTCAGTATAGCAGGTTTTAAATGTGTCAGATGTACAATAACTTTTTTTTCATTGCACATTCATTTACCCTAGACACACAAAAGCTTATGATGAACGGTCAAAGTTGTCTCCATTTCAATTCAATGAGATGTTAATCAGAGTTTGTTTAGGGAATAATTAATAATTAATATTCATCCTCTTCAGTGTGTCTCTTTTGTGCATGAGGTTTGAGCTTCACTGAGAGCCGATAGATACGATCAGCTAATAATGTTCAGGTTTCATGCTGTACATTCATAGAGGAGTGTCTGATTGTCTTTATCGATTGTTAGATTGTCTTATGATTATATGATTTGTTTTTTAATCACATAATCAGTATCTACTGTATTCTTTATAATTGGTTTTAACATGATTATTTTGCCCATTTGTAAAAATGTGCAGAAACTGCAATCATCATATTTGCCATTGTGTGATAATGCAAAGTAAAATAAAAAAGATTGTTAATGCAGTGGTGACAGTCATGTACTGTAAGTAGATCTGGGGAATCCTGATCAACTGCATTTGCAAAAATGAATGGAAAGTCCACTGACAACTGCACTTTGGTGGCTTGATAAGTATCATTTATCGTCTGGAATCCATTCTGCTCTCCTAAAACCTCTAAAATGTGAACAAATGACAGGGAACCTGACTATCAGGTTTGACTACACGAACAAGGAAATACACAGTTCTTCTCATGATATGTTCATACTTTACTGTAGTTCAGACGATGAAATGTTCTTTATATCAGTGCCAAGTTAATGCCAGATTTACTGTGTGTTAATTAAAACTTAACTTTATACATAATGCAATAAATAAACAATACATTTATTTAATAATATTTAAAATACACTCCTGTTCATTTCATGCTTCATAATACATTAATGTTAATTTATTCAGCTTGTTAAAAAAAAAAAAATTAGTATGCACAATTTCATACTAACCTGGATTTGCTGTAAATGCTGTTCATATAATGCATTAAACTCTTCCCATTTTGACAAGGGAGAATGTAAAATACATATTACAGTTTTTTTTTCTGATTGCTAACAAACTATAACTGATACATTCACTAGAACAATTAATTCAGTTCTTAAGACAACATTTCTCAAAACTATAAACACATTTCAATTTTCTCAACGTTTTCTGCAAAAATTCACACAAAAAAAAGCCCTAATTTTTCACCATGGTTTAATCATGTTCACTTTCAGAAGACAAAAGTACAGATTATAATTAACTCAAGTATTCACTTATTGTGAACTCAAACAACACAAATGTATCCATGCATAAACATTATAGAAACCCCTCACCCCGGAACTTAAATACTAACACTGATGAACACTAATGACAGAAACACAGGTGGAACAGATGATAATTAACTAGACACAGGTGATACAACTGAACTAATAACGACGGTGAAGATGACACGTGACACGACAGGCAGACAAGTCCAATGAAAACAAACTAAATAGAACACAACAGTGACAGATATAGATATGGCCACAGATGATTATGTGATTTGAAAAATGCATCCTAACACCGGTGGGAGTGACACTGAACAGTGAAACTATTTTCTTTTTAGAGCTGCTTTACAGCAGAATTGAACTTTGTCTGCATCATTATCATTATTGCAATCATTATTTTCCTGTTTATCCATTTAAAGCTGCTTTGAAACAATCTGTATTGTATAAAGTGCTATTTAAATAAAGGTGAGTGAGAGCTGAAGAAAGTAGGGGGAGGGGAGTAGAGGAAAATAAAGGGTAGGGGACTCAAAGAATTTTGTCATTACAGTACTGTAGATGAGAGACCTTTGACTGTAGCACATGTTTTGCACCCTTCTACATTTGTAGTCGACTACTGTATTTTTAAAGCACTGAGAGACGACTGCCTTGGACAAGAGTACAGCCTTTTGTTAGAACTGCCATAGTCCTGTAAATATGGTCATCTATCCATCTGTCCGTCCATCTGTCCGTCTGTCTATCTATCTATCTATCTGTCTGTCTGTCTGTCTGTCTATATCTGTCTGTCTATCTATCTATCTATCTATCTATCTATCTATCTATCTATCTATCTATCTATCTATCTATCTATCTGTCTGTCTGTCTATCTATCTGTCTGTCTATCTGTCTGTCTATCTGTCTGTCTGTCTGTCTGTCTGTCTATCTGTCTTTCTGTCTGTCTGTCTGTCTGTCTGTCTTCAATGTGCAGGTGAAGAATGTGGAACATTCCTAAATAGTCAAATAGTTTCTTCTCCGGTAAACCTGTGAATATAGTGTTCACTTCCTTAAACTTTCCAAGGCCAGAGCTGATTCTTTACTTTAAAGGGTCATTCCACCCGTGGAGACATGAATGTGTATTGAAAGTGGGTCATTTATGTAGAAGAAATGTGAAATTATTTTTGAATTTGGAGATTTCTAGACTGAGAAAAGCCAGAAAATGTATTTTTGGCTTATGTGGATGAAAGACAACAACTCCCAGAATGCACTTGCTTCGCTGCCCTACAAGGCCACTCCCAAGCCACGCCTACCGGTAAGACAGCGAGCGCAGTTGAAAACAACAAGGCAAGGCTAGGCTACGAGTGAGTCTCCGTGACGAGTTTGCCCAAAATGTCCGGGATTCGGCTTTTGCGTTCTACAGTCGCCATTCATCATGTTTACTGTGGCGAGCAGGACGAGGCTGAGGGGCGCGGGAGAACGGCGCGAGGCCGGTGGCGTGATTACTGACGACCGACACCTGTGAGGCACTGTTCTCGTATCTCGCACGGAGGAGCAGGTATTTTCTTAGCAATGGTAAAACACACATCAACCGATCACGCCACCGGCCTCGCGTCTTTCTCCCGCGGCGCTAGCCTCGTCCTGCTCCCTGTATTACTGTGATTACTGATGAGCGCGCCTGTGAGATGCACCGGTCTCATGGGCTATCTCTCACGGAGGTGCGGGTATTTTCTTAGTGTGACGGGAGCGGTACAATTGTGAAACCAACCTTTTACCAGTAAAGAAATCCGACTACGCCACCCTAGAAATTAACTCTAGGGAACAATGCTCAAAAAGCACACAGGTTCGGTTCCCCCATAAAAGTAAGCAGGAGACGTGGGTGAAGTATCAAAAGTACAAATTTTTATTAATACAAGAATGTTTTTAAAATAGACACTAAAATGTCAAAAGAACAGCATGAGACCCCACTTTAAATTGAGGAAAACAAAATTACAAAAGGAATGAATTTGGGCAATGACAAAATCAATTTTAAATATGAAAACAAAATAAAGTAATCAGCAGGGCTGAGGCTCCCATCGGCAGAAACAAAATGGAGTCTGGTTTTACAAGAGCACACTTCCACGCACACACCAAAGTGCACTCAAATCACACTACCACACACTTGAAGTGGTACACAGCACGCAATAAAGAAGAACCACCACCACAAGAAGGAAGATCCGTTCACCCGTGGGACCCCCAGCTCCTGCAGACAAACAAAAATAATAAATAAACTATAACAAAATCACAATTAAACACGATTAGCTCCACATACAATATAAACAAATAATAATAACAGATGAAGCAACTCCAACAAAACAAAAGGTATCAATATCACATGAAACAAAGAAAAACGTTGGAAGGATCAAATAAACTCACGAGGAGTTACAAAGCAACTTGAAGTCCGATGTAAACAGGAAACAAATCAAGTTGCGTTAATAAAGGAAAAATAACAAAAATAGACAGCACAATATTTCTATAACACAATAACCGAAAGAAAAATCAAACTTTCTCCCACAAAAGTATAAACAAAAAAACGAAACCAAATCAAAAGAAAAGAAACAAAACAAAACAATTATTTTCTCTCAATAAAATGAGATCGTCGTATTTTCCATGCTGATACTCGAACAGAAAGCAGCCACTACACACAATCGGAACCAGACGAACAGTCCCCTTTCAACAACGATGGTGTGGCGTCTGCTCAACAGTAACGTTATACACCGCAGGACTGCAGGAATGTGAGCAAAACGTCCGCAGCGCAAAGCTGAAGACAGCAGCAACGCAGCAAATCCGATATAATATAAGATAGATCGGGATGAAAAGAGAGTGAACGAGAGGGAGAACCCTATAACGAACACAAAGAGAGACGTTACTAATAATGATAGTTGCCCTCCACGAATTATAATTACATTTAAAACACTTACCGTCAAGGTATCACCCCAAATAGAAAATGTACAGGCACAGGTCTACTAATCAGCCCACCGATAACAATGGGGTACAGGAAACCATACCTAGACAGCATGCGGCAGTGTCAACAGCACAACAACGGTAGTACAATATGCGTTTATACAAATACACATGCACACACCGCGAAAACACACCGACACCCGGACAAAACGACACTATAAATTTACAAAAAATGCTTTAAAAGACCAACCAGTTTTAAAATTACCCCCCTGTTACAGCACGGCACGCTTACCTGTAACCACCGTAAACACGGGCACAAAGGGGAAAGTCGGACATGACGCACCACGGCCAACAACAAATCAGCCCTTATATTACGGATACTGATCGCTGATAGGCAAATCCGGCTGTCAATCACCTAATCTCATTACATTCCACCCCTAGTTTCTGCAACGTCGCCCCGACGGTGATCTAAACTGCAGCCCCCTTCAAAACTCAGTTCCAAGGCCGAAACAGAGTACCAACTGTACTACCAACTATGCTAGACACTGAACCAGCACCTACTGATCATGGGAGGTGATGTACATTAGGATGCTGCCCAGCAGTACTCCTTCCAGTGCTCCTAACCACAGCAGAGCCCAAAGGAAAGGTCATTACAGGCTGCAAGTTCCCCTCCGTCTCAAGACTTTCTTCTGCCCTCTGAGCTTCACTGTACTCGAATCTACTGAGAACAATAGATGGTAGGGGTGTAACGGTACGCAAAAATCACGGTTCGGTACGTACCTCGGTTTTAAAGTCACGGTTCGGTTTATTTTCGGTACAGTAAGGGAAAGAAATGCAAACATTAAACTGCAGGTTGTTTATTACTATAAACTTTTTTTTAACAATTTGTTTACACTTTTTTTAATAAAATATAATAAAATATATATAAAATAAAAAAAAGAATAAGAAATAAAATACTGCTGCAAAGTTCTCCACTTAATAAAATACTCTCAGTCTCAAACCAATATCACATAATAAATTTAATGAAAAATATAAATAAATAACTATGATTACAGTGCAGCATTACCAATCCCAGCTTGTAGGCCTGCTCATATTTAAAAAATTAAGACTGGGAAAAAAATGAACTTTAATTGCACAATTTGCTGTAATTAATTGCAATTCCTCCAAACTTGTAATCATCAATAATTAAACTTAGAATCACCTAATTAAATGAAACACCAGGGAAAAAAGGAACAGAAAATAGCCCTATATTAAAATAATATTAAACATAAATATATCAATGTATTATTATTTTTCAATAATCAATCAACAATCAATTTAATTTTTTTTCCATTTTTTTTTTTTACTAATTATCAAAATAAAATATATTCCTACAAAGCTAGGCTATTATTACCAGAGCATGTGATCAGAGCAGGTCATTTTACCATTGTTGCTAGCGTGACTATACCAGCTCAGCAAACAGAAGTCTACTACTGAGAAATGTCACCTTATTTGAGCGGACTTTGCTTTTCCAGTGCATGATCGGTACATGATTGGAGTGTTTGGGCCGTTAACGACAGAGCAGAACGTGCAGCGCAAACACGGAGTCGAACATTGAGCAGAGAGCGCAGCGCGCAGACACGCACGCACGCACACACACACACACACACACACACACGGAACGGAGAGTGCGGCGGCGCACACGGAGCGGAAAAGCTTTTTTTCGCCCTGCAGTCGATTTCATTGGTTTAGGTTACAGTGACGACGGGTAAAACTAAAACCAGACGGGCTCTGGTAAAACTTTAGAATCAGCTGCAGGGCGGGATTTGCGCTGAACGCGAGACTTCCACCACTTAATATGTTCGTGTGGAAACACGAAAATGTACCTATGTTCCGCACACAAAATATTGCATTCAGTCATTCGGTACACACGTGCACCGAACCGAAAGCCCTGTACCGAAACGGTCCGGTACGAATACACGTACCGTTACACCCCTAATAGATGGGCATCATCGAACTCACATCATCTACACCGAGAACAATGGATGGGCATCATCAAACTCTCACTCACATCATCTACACCGAGAACAATGGATGGGCATCATCGAACTCACATCATCTACACCGAGAACAATGGATGGGCATCATCGAACTCGCATCATCTACACCGTGAACAATGGATGGGCATCATTGAACTCACATCATCTACACCGAGAACAATGGATGGGCATCATCGAACTCACTCACATCATCTACAACGAGAACAATGGATGGGCATCATCGAACTCACTCACATCATCTACAACGAGAACAATGGATGGGCATCATCGAACTCGCATCATCTACACCAAGGGTCGGCAACAGGCGGCCCGCGGACCAAAACTGGCCCGCCAGCAATATTTTCTGGCCCGCCGGATTATTTTTGATTATTTATTTTTTTATCAGCCTATTTTTATTTTACAATAACGGCTTACAAATAGGGCCCCGTGTATCATTCGTTCAATCGTTTTTTTCACATTAAAACCCACGACTTTTTCCATTATTTATTTCCTGAACTAAAATGAAAAAAAAAAAAAACGAATAACGACTCGTTTTTCGATTTTCTGATTGTGTGCTCAGATCAAAAATAGAAAAAATGAATGACGGGTTTAGACAAATTTTAATTTTGATTTTTAATTTAACACATTAGCAGACATACCAATGAAATCATTTTAAACAGATCAAGTACTATTGTGGTAACAGATTACAGCCATTTTAATAATGTGAATAGCAATCATGCTCTCCTTTAAGTCTCATACGCTTACAGTCCGACTTTTGAACTTTTTTCATTATTATTTATTCGGGTATAACACAGGAGACTAGGGCTGCACGTTTTCAAGTTTTTCATTAACCGTTAACCGAGGCCCTTAGCGGTTAATACTCGGTTAACCATAGTGTGCGCGCCGCAACCCCGAGATAGGCGAAATTTGCGGGTGGAACATGTCCCCACCACTATTTTCTAAGGTCGATATTGTCCCCACCACTTTTGAAACATCTCGCGGCACGAATACCAATACAAATAAACAAAACATCTCCAGTTAACTAGCAGAGCATTCATTTCGTTCGTTTTTTTTTAGGCGATATAGCGCTGAAATGTTTTGTTTTTTAAATCAAGTGATCAAAGTGCTTGTTGCCGCTGCGATCGAGAAGGGTCTTGTAAAACGTGCTGAGGTATTATTAAATCGTGGCCACGAAACAATTCACCTGAATATTCACCAATTCACAAAAATAGGTCTTTAGCATTCACTAATTAATAGTATCAAACTGTTTTTGGCCACGTTGTAATTCGTTAAATCAAAATGAGGGAGGGAATTAGTTCAACGTGTCCACGATTTATTAAAACGAGGGAACAAACAAGTCGTCGTAACAACTAATTATTTAGATGAGTGGACAGGGCGCATAAGAACAAACAGTGAGAGAGCCCCGGCCGCGCCGCCCGCGCGCGTGCGCACTCTCACCGCCTTCAAACAACACGAGTGCTGTATTGCTCTCTCTCCCTCGCGCATATCAACACAATAGTAAAAGGTCGGAAGATCGATTGTGTTTTATAGATTAGTAGTTTGTTCATATAAAGTGTTTGATTAGCAAGTACATGTTTAGGAAATGCATAATACAAATTGTATGGGTTAATGTAACGGTAAACGGACTCTGCGGGTAAAACTGTTGTGATGAAACTGCGCATGCGCGGGGTAAAACTGCTGGTGTAAAGCTGTGGCTCTGCGGCTCTGCAGACAGATATTATTGTGCTGCGATCAGTGGCGCGGATACTGACTGACTATATTTGTTTCTGGCGCCCGCACAGCCTTTACTCTCGGACGCGCGCTTTCTTTGCCCGCTTCATATTAGAAAACTGGTATAGCGGTCTCTGGTGGTGCAAAAATGTATTACAACTAAATTCAATGCACGCCATTGACGCCACTTAACCGAGCAAAATGTTTCACTCGGTTACGCAATTTTTAACGGTTAATCGGTTAATCGGTTAACCATGGACACCCCTACAGGAGACATTTAATTATTTATTAATAAATTGGTGTTTTATGTGTCGCTGCAAAGATGAAGTTGACGAAGCGGACTCATGAACGCCAGAGAGAAATGCACATTTGGATTACATATTCAGAGAGTTGCCTATTTCTTTTGGTTTTGAATATTTTTGTTTAAAAGTAGACATTTCAAGCTTTCTATAATAGATAGCCTATATTTCTCAAATCTGTGATGCACAAGCTGAGTTTCGGCGCCCTCCAGTTCACGTGCAATGCAAGTGATAGTGCCGGCGCCTTATTACATTGTCTGCTATATATTTGCTTTTATTAAATACAGGCAATTGGTTGATAAAACATTGATCAAAATTAAGATACAATTTATACAAAACGAAAATCTTTTAAAAAGAGACTTTCTACAAAACAAAACTCATGTTTTACCCAATCCATGTCTCCAGACATATTGCGCATCTCATGATGTATCATATCTTTCTCATACTGCATGCTCACTTTCATAATCAACATTGATTAAATTAAAAAAACATAAAGACGTCACATATTTTCCAACTCAGCCCTTGGCCCTGTTGCAACAGTCGTTGTTTAGGTAGGCTACCTTAAACGCGCACGTACAGTCTCAGAGTCATCGCTGCAACCAGGAGATGAAGAGAGCTGATATCCACATCACCTAGCACATCTTTGTCTCTGCCACCCCAGGATGCTATAGCACGACCAGCGCCGTTGCTTGGAGGGCGCCAGCGCCCCTGCCTCTCAGCGCCTCTGCCTCGCGAGTGGATGATAGCCCTGAAGACGCCTAGCAATGGTATACCTTTAGTGGTAGCTAACCTTTAGTTAAGTTATACCTTAAGCTTAAGAGTCATCGTAGCGCGCTAAGAGAAAACGTTATTGGGAAACGCAGCCCAGGTATGATGCCTATGACGCGTAATGGAGATTCCAAAGCGCTTTTCTTTGGTCAGAACCATGGAGAGCGATCGGGGATAGGTCCGTCCTATGCACCGAAACTTTTTACAATGCAACAGAATATTTAAAGAGCATCAAGCATTTAAAATCGATATTATGTATACGCACAGATAATATAACAGTATATTAGTCAGTCAAGTTTATTGTCGGACTGTAAGCAAATGAGGCATGATTGCTATTCACACCTTTATTAAAATGACTGTAATCTGTTACCACAATAGTACTTGATCTGTTTAAAATGATTTCATTGATATATGCCTAAGATGTTAAATTAAAAATCTAAATTAAAAATTGTCTAATCCAGTAATTCATTTTTTCTATTTTTGTTCTGAGCACACAATCAGAAAACCCGTCGTTATTCGTTTTTTCATTTTAGGTCAGGAAATAAATAATGGAAAAACAAGTCGTTTTTCATTTTTTTTTATTTCTGGTTTTAATTTGAAAAAACGATTGAACGAATGCAACACTGACCCATCATATTCCACGATTATATACCTACTGCGGGCGCAAAACAGACAAAGAAACACCAGAACAACCATTTTTGTACCAATTTTTAATGTCGTCTTTCATCTTTTAAATCGGAAATAAACACAAAGTTGCTTGACAAAAGATTGGATAGCCTATACTAGGCTAATTCAAAAGAGGGGTAATTATTGGACGAATAAAACACGTAAGTGTGGCAACAGCAGCTTAACAGTAGCACATATTTTGGCCATGGCGCGACACACATGAACAGAAACAAAAACAAAACTATTCGGACAAAAGCAGCCTTAAAAAAAACGGAACATGGATTATGGACACACAATGGGAGGTCGAGGTGCAGAGGTCTATCCACCTGAAACGACATGAAGAATAATATTTCAGAACAATTTTAATTCCATTTAAAATGCAATCTGACAATTAAATATAGTTGGCTATTGATAGGGTTAGGCTACTCACTTAATGTGAAAACTGGCATCTTTCATTCGCCACAATGCTTCGGATGTCTGGTGTTACAGTTGTCACTGAAATCCGCAGGCAGTTCTCAAGGTTTTTGTGCGTCATTCGATTCCTCTCATACGTCTTTATTGCATTAATTGATGAGAAGGCAGACTCGCATGTATAGGTGGAAGGGAACATTGTCAACACATAAAACGCAAGGTTCTTGATTGTGCTGTACTCCTCTGAGCATGCCACCCAAAAGGCACTCATGGACTCTGCAGATCTGAATGCATCTTTGATCAGAGAGGTTGTTTGAAAATCAATTAACTCCATCTCAAATTTAGCCTCATCCAAGGAAGGGACGATTGTTTTGACCAGGGTAGAGAGTTCTTCGCTAGGTCGGGTTGTGAGAGGGTCACGAACAAAAGCAATTACTTCATTCGGGACGGAGAAGTCCTCCAACCTAGAAGAGAAGTTGGCTCGGAGTTGCTTGATGAAGTCTACCATCAGTCCCGTCACTCGTCTTGCCTGTGTTTTTAGAGTACTAAAATGTAGGAGCCTGCCAGTTGATATGTCGGACTCTAACAACCCCAGCTTGACGGTGAATGCTTGGAGCTTTTCAACCATGTCCACGATGGTTTTGTCTTTTCCCTGTAGCTGCATGTTAAGACTGTTTAAATGGCCAAATATGTCAGCTAAAAATGCAACATTGGACATGAACTTCTCGTCCTCCAGAAAGACAAGGTGATCTGCTGCTGCCTTACTCTTGCTAGATATAAGGAATGCCTTCACCTCACCCAGTAGCGCACAGAAGCGGTCCAACGCTTTGTCCTTGCTTAGCCAGCGCACGTCATTGTGCAGCAGCAGGTCGTCGTGGGTGGCCTCCTCTGAATCTGCCACAAGCTGTCGAAAAAGCCGATGCTGGGTGCTTGATGTACCCCTGACAAAATTGATGACACGCATGACTTTATCCATAACTGCCTTCAGCTCACCACTGAGCTTTGCACAAAGTACACTCTGGTGGATAAGACAATGCAGCCCATGCATTTGGGGGGCGATCTCCTTCAACCTGCTCACCAAACCTCTGTGTTTACCCACCATTGCAGGGGCCCCATCAGTCACGAGTAGGTTGACTTTCTCAAATGACAATGAATGCCGCTCAAACACTTTTGACAGTTCAGTGAATATAATATCTCCAGTGGTGTTCCCCTCCAAAGGAATAAGAGACAGCAAATCTTCCCTAAACTTCTTCCCATCAAAATACCTGACAAAGACACACATCTGGGCAACATCTGTGTTGTCAGTGCTCTCGTCTATCGCTAAGGAGAAGTAATTAGCCTTATTGAGATCACTGATAACGACTCCCTGCACAGCATCAGACAATGCCTCTATGCGGCGGGTAGCGGACCTTGCAGAAAGGGGCACCTGTTTGACAGAGGCAATGATTCCATCCATGGACTTGTCAACAGCCAACTCCTCCAACACTGCAACCATCACTTCTTTAAAAAGCTCTGCGTCGGTGAAAGGCCTGTTGTTTCGTGCGAGCAACCAAGACGCTTTTAGAGACGCACTTGCCGCTTTTTGTTGCGAGGTGAAACCTCGCAATAGGATCCTGCTACTCTGAGCATAGCCTTGTGCCAGCGCTTCAATTTTGCGCTTTCGTGCCTCTGTTTGAAGTGGGTAGGCAACCTTGAAGCTGCCATGCTTTGTCTCATGGTGCCGTCTTATGTTATATTCTTTGCAAACAGCGACAACTTCTTTGCAAATCAGACACACCGGCTTTGCATTTTTGAAATCCGGTAAAATGAACGCAAAACTCTCTTTCCATTCCTCTCTAAAGACTCTATTTTCGTCGTCAACTTTCCTCTTAAGACCTTTGGACAAAGACATTTTATTCCAGCTTCCTCTTAGCTAACTACTTCTTCTTGTTTTTTTGTTTGTTTGTTTGTTTGTTTTTATAAACAAATATGTGCCTATTAGCTAACTTCACGCTAACACATATTGAACATTGTATCACGTGATGAGGTGAGTGACATGGAATTAAAGACCCCGTGTTGAAAAAAAGCCGATCACTGCCAAAATATTGTAAGCTACAAATTTATTATACACAACAAACCCATTGAGCGGCAGGGATCACTGGTGAAATGTGTTTTTAAATCAAGTGATCAAAGTGCTCGTTGCCGCTGCGATCAGTGGTGCGGATACAGTGTCTTCAGTCGGACGCGCGCTTCAACCCGTTGCGGATAGCAAACAGTCATTGAAACTATGTTAAATCAACATTCCTTTTTCAACAATAAGTCATTGAATCAACATCGAACTCTGATGTTGATTCTACATCATTTTGCACCCTGTTTTAATATTGAAACAACGTTGAAATCCTGTCCATAGATCAATGGAATTTCAATGGTATTTCAATTATCAGGAATATTGAAACAATGTTGAAATTTCAACTAAACTAAGGATCAACGTGATTTCAATGGAATTTCAATCGTTTTTAAATGTTCATTTTAAATGTAATGCCATAATTTAAATAGCCTGCTTTATCTAGAGCCAGTTGTAATAGAACATTTGAAATCTCGTATAAAACACTGAACACACCACACTAAAACAAATTCATTTTATATTAGCCTTTTTATTTAATTATTTGTACTCTTTATTTACACTTCAATGTCCTCCCGGTCTGGCGCATAGCGCAGCCACTTTTGCACAGCCTGTGGGTGACGGCGGCTGTCCCCATTAGAGCATCTAAAACAGAAAATAAAATCACAATGCAAAAAATTTGCATTTAAGTTAAACAGAACACATATTTAAACACTGGGAACAAATTCAATAGGCTAAATAACTGGATACTTATAACTAAGTAAATAGTAAATGTATTGATTAGAGTTACCAGACAAAAGATTTTTCCGGTCGACTAATTGCACATTTATATTAATATCTGCTTACATACTGGGTGCATGCAGGAATATAGCATACGCCCGAGCACATGCGTAAATCTCACCGCAAATCTCAGGCAAAAACAGGCTAATAATAATAAATAGGCTATGTCTTTAAAATTAACGAGGCATTTTAATTGTTTCTATATGAAGTATGTGGGGCTAAGCCCCCCCTTGACGCCAGGCCTGGTTGTCAGGCGCTGACAGTGCGCGCGCGCTTCCCCGCGCTCAGAAAAGGTGCATGTCAGAACAGAACGCCAATTAAATGTTTTCCTCAAAAGCAGACCTTGGAGAAGATCATCAAAAATCGTGATATCGCATAAGCACTAGTATAAAACGACTGTTATCATTTCTGAAAACAAACATGAGTTACAAAACTGTATCGCAAGCATATCGCAGCCCTGCTCGAGGATTTATTAATATTTTGTATGTATTACGACGAGATGGTCTAATCGGCATTTCGTGGCGGTGCTGTGTTAATAGATTTCACGACACTAGCAATGTACAGATATGTATTTTGAGCTATCACAAAAATAGACTGGACTCGGAGGTTTTGCGAACTTAACCTAGAAGAGAACCACAAAGTACGTTTGGCAGATTTTGACACATAGTAAAACAAAAATCTATTTCAGTGACCAGCACTGTGTCGGTTAGCCTACTACACTAACCATCATGTTAACGATCAGCCTAACAGTATTTGATTAGGTACAATTCATTCATATCGAACATTATAAGCAAGCTTACCTGTACGCTTGTGCCAAGGGTCCAGAAATTGAACTGTGTCCGGTGCAGTACGTTGGTGTTGATCTCTCGGTCAAACAAAATTCTACCACTGGTCCAATAAAATATTTGTTGGACAAACAGGCGGATCTATATATTTATTCACACGAAAATTCTCGGCACTGACAAAACAGCCTTTATTAAGCTACATCTTATTAAACAACAAATGTAGCCTACTATTTAAATCGATTGCTGGACATCGTAGCATTGTAGCAACCCCCACCCCACCCACTTTTTAAAACAAAGTTACGCCACTGTCCATAGGCCTGCTCCCGTGTAGCTGGCCCGCCATCTACTGGCTAAAAAAAATATTGGCCCGCGGCCAAAGTTACTTGCCGACCCCTGATCTACACCGTGAACAATGGATGGGCATCATTGAACTCACATCATCTACACCAAGAACAATGGATGGGCATCATTGAACTCACACTCACATCATCTACAACGAGAACAATGGATGGGCATCATCTACAACGAGAACAATGGATGGGCATCATCGAACTCGCATCATCTACACCGTGAACAATGGATGGGCATCATTGAACTCACATCATCTACACCGAGAACAATGGATGGGCATCATTGAACTCACTCACATCTACAACGAGAACAATGGATAGGCATCATCGAACTCAAATCATCTAGTGCAATTATGTAACGGGACCTCATGCCCATACAAGAAAAAACAGGAGCCTCAAGGGTAAATGACAGACCGAAAAGAGCAGAGCCATATTGTCCAATCCCAAATAATCATAAGGAATTAAAGAAAAAGGCCCATAACCAGCCGGCAGCTACAACCACTGACACGACTGACATCTTTTCAGCCCCCATAGTTCCAAAGTTTACATATACCACCCTCAGTAACAGTAGATACCATAGAGCTAGTGTCGACCGCGCATGGTACTTAAAATCCACCTATCCATATGATAAAATGGGGACATAACCTTAAGCGGCACATAAAAATCTGAACCAGTCAGAACACCTCAGCCTGTCTTTTCACCAACCAAGCTGTGGTCCTGCAACTCAGTGGGAACTAGTTTTCTGACAATTGTCTAAATGGTGACTGTGCACTCCTCATTGACTCCTGAAGAGCAACATATGATTTTGTACAACCATACAGATCACGCAATACCTTAATTTGTTTCGGGTCCTCCCTCTCGTCCACCGACCGATAACGAATTTCTTCCCTCGCCTCTCCCTCCAGATGATCAACCAAAAAAAATGCCTGATCAGCTGTAGACAGACGACGAAGCCGCATACAAGCCTGAGCCTCCTCCACCCACTCGTCGACGCCAATGCCCAACCGACCACTAAACTTTTGGCATTCACGATCTCGAGGAACAAATACAAACCGTTCCGCGGTCGATGCACCGGCATCAACGAGTGGGGGAGCCAGAACTGCAGGAATAGAAATATTAGATGGGCCCGGCTGCGCAACAGGCACCTGCTCTTGTCTCAGTCGTTCATTATCTGACTTTAATTGAGCTACCAAATCTCTTAGCTCACATATTTCATCCTCCATAACTGCAAATGCACAAGCACTTACCACGAATATGTAAACTGAATTTTACTTGTGCCGGTCCACCACAGAAAGGGACTGCTACCGTCTGGTTCCTAAAAAAAAAAACACAAAAGAAAAAGAACAGAACAAATACTCAAACAAACCAAAACCCACGTCTCTGCACTAAATAAGAGGGGACCCTGCCGACTATGCCAGAATGTGACGGGAGCGGTACAATTGTGAAACCAACCTTTTACCAGTAAAGAAATCCGACTACGCCACCCTAGAAATGAACTCTAGGGAACAATGCTCAAAAAGCACACAGGTTCGGTTCCCCCATAAAAGTAAGCAGGAGACGTGGGTGAAGTATCAAAAGTACAAATTTTTATTAATACAAGAATGTTGTTAAAATAGACACTAAAATGTCAAAAGAACAGCATGAGACCCCACTTTAAATTGAGGAAAACAAAATTACAAAAGGAATGAATTTGGGCAATGACAAAATCAATTTTAAATATGAAAACAAAATAAAGTAATCAGCAGGGCTGAGGCTCCCATCGGCAGAAACAAAATGGAGTCTGGTTTTACAAGAGCACACTTCCACGCACACACCAAAGTGCACTCAAATCACACTACCACACACTTGAAGTGGTACACAGCACGCAATAAAGAAGAACCACCACCACAAGAAGGAAGATCCGTTCACCCGTGGGACCCCCAGCTCCTGCAGACAAACAAAAATAATAAATAAACTATAACAAAATCACAATTAAACACGATTAGCTCCACATACAATATAAACAAATAATAATAACAGATGAAGCAACTCCAACAAAACAAAAGGTATCAATATCACATGAAACAAAGAAAAACGTTGGAAGGATCAAATAAACTCACGAGGAGTTACAAAGCAACTTGAAGTCCGATGTAAACAGGAAACAAATCAAGTTGCGTTAATAAAGGAAAAATAACAAAAATAGACAGCACAATATTTCTATAACACAATAACCGAAAGAAAAATCAAACTTTCTCCCACAAAAGTATAAACAAAAAAACGAAACCAAATCAAAAGAAAAGAAACAAAACAAAACAATTATTTTCTCTCAATAAAATGAGATCGTCGTATTTTCCATGCTGATACTCAAACAGAAAGCAGCCACTACACACAATCGGAACCAGACGAACAGTCCCCTTTCAACAACGATGGTGTGGCGTCTGCTCAACAGTAACGTTATACACCGCAGGACTGCAGGAATGTGAGCAAAACGTCCGCAGCGCAAAGCTGAAGACAGCAGCAACGCAGCAAATCCGATATAATATAAGATAGATCGGGATGAAAAGAGAGTGAACGAGAGGGAGAACCCTATAACGAACACAAAGAGAGACGTTACTAATAATGATAGTTGCCCTCCACGAATTATAATTACATTTAAAACACTTACCGTCAAGGTATCACCCCAAATAGAAAATGTACAGGCACAGGTCTACTAATCAGCCCACCGATAACAATGGGGTACAGGAAACCATACCTAGACAGCATGCGGCAGTGTCAACAGCACAACAACGGTAGTACAATATGCGTTTATACAAATACACATGCACACACACATACCTGAGAGGCAACCGGTCACTAGATCCACTAAAGGAGCGCCGAAAACACACCGACACCCGGACAAAACGACACTATAAATTTACAAAAAATGCTTTAAAAGACCAACCAGTTTTAAAATTACCCCCCTGTTACAGCACGGCACGCTTACCTGTAACCACCGTAAACACGGGCACAAAGGGGAAAGTCGGACATGACGCACCACGGGCAACAACAAATCAGCCCTTATATTACGGATACTGATCGCTGATAGGCAAATCCGGCTGTCAATCACCTAATCTCATTACATTAGCAATGTTAAAACGCAAATCAACCGATCACTTGTTTAGCATTCATGTAAACATTACATTCAGATTCACCAATCGGGGTGAATTCAGTTAGACTGAAACAAAAGGTGAGCATGTAAACAATGAATGGCGACCGCAGAAAGCAAAAGCTGAATCCCGGACATTTTTGTCGATCTCGACGGCCGGACATGTCCGGGGAAAAGAGTATGGTAACCCCTACTACTCAGCTTTCTTCGTCCATGTTTTCTGCAGGTTTCTGCCGGTGAAATCAAACGCACTCGCACTGATCTGTGATAGGTCTGTTAGCGCATTAGGTCCAACCCCCTATGGGCGGGTTTGAAAGGGTGGATCTAGTGCTTGTAGTCTTAACAGAAATCCCCCCCTCTTACACTTCCTCCTACAATGACGCAAAATGACGATTTTTGCGTCATTGTAGGAGGAAGTGTAAAGAGGTAAATACAGATTTCTCTCGTCTCGGGGGAAAATGAAAAAATGTTGCATGACCATTCAATAGTATGACTGGGTTTCTAACAATGCAAAGCTTAATGCAAATGGGTGAAGTGTCCCTTTAAATGAAATGATCAACCATGGGACGTGCATGTCTTATGAATGATGTTGTGTCAATTCAAACAACATTAAATATATACATATATGACAATTATGACATGTTCTCACTTTAGGAAAGTACCAGCATTTGTCTGTTTGGCCTAATTTTATGTATTCTCTGCGGTCTTTGTAAATTAGTTTCCATGATTAGGATTTGTTGCTGTTTCTCATTGTCTTTTTCCTTCACTGTCGAGACCCAAATATTAGACACCCATTTGTCTAATGCTGATCTCCAAACGAGCATGCCGTTTCCCAGATGTTTTAAAAGGCATTGCAGTTTACTTTATGGTTTAGCTTTGAGATGTTATTTGCTTTCAAAATACATTTCATATGCATTTTTTTTGCATTTCTGTTATGATCTTGTTAGTTTGCAACTTACAAACCTTGCCTTACTTGACCACTGCCTGCATCCTTCCAGATGTCTTAGGGATGAACTCTAAAGCTTTTAATGAGACCATTATTTAAACTAATAATTAATTACCATCATTAAATTAACATCTTTCCAGTGACTTTTGGGTCACTCACCGTGTGTTTTAAGGTACTATATTTGTACATTTGCTTTTGGAAAAACTGCTAAACCAATCAAACTGGCCCGTCATCATTCCATCTAGATTCACATCTATTCAAGCACAGAGTGAAAGAATGTCTTTCTGAATGCAGGCGTACACGAGGAAACTGTCAGTTCAAATAACAAATATCTCAATGTCACATGAAAAACTGGTTTAAGCTTTTGTTGAGGAATTACATCTAGTTCCAGTAAAGGTCCACCTACAGTTATTAATAAAGGCACTGATAAGATCGTGAGCGCTGCAGTTCAGCATCACTGTGTTGAACTGCTGAAGAGAGAATCTCATAGACCAGTCATCAATCTGAGTTTGCTCTGCAGCAGCATCTGACCTCAGGTAAAGTCACTTCTGTTTTATCCCTTTTGGTCACCAACTTTGGATGGATCTAAATTATTTTGTAAAGTTTAAATGTTTTCTATATTTTGTAAAATTTGCCTTTAAGTATCTGTGAATTTTATAGTTGTTTTACAAATGTGCACAACAAAGAAAATAAAATATAAGAAACATACTTCATGTGTCTGTATGTGCGTGTGTGTGCAGGTGCCGTTCGTCACAATGAGGTTTCTGATCTCACTGTGTGTGTCACTGCTGATGCTGATTAATGGTGAGTGTTTTAATCTGTCTGTAAAATGACTCAATATTTTCCCAATAATAAATAATTATGCTTATATTGTGCATTTAACAGGTGAAATGATCAATGGACAAACAACAGGTACAATAATTCTTTCACTTTATCTAATCTTCAAATTCATCCTTTATTTTCCATTCAAAATGTAGAAATAAAAGTGGTATAAATAATTAGTGTGGTAAAAGTTTTCCTATTGATATAAAAACTTATAATATTTTAGCACAAATTGATATTCACATACTGTAAAAATGTATTTTAATTTTAACAATTAAAGACTGCAAAAATGTGACATTAAAAACGTGTTAATTGGTTAACACTAAGTTCCTGTACTATATGTAAAAACTGTATTAGATCTAACTTTACATTTTAATAAATATTGTTAAATGTACCATTTTTAGAAATAAAAAGACCAATCTTCTTATAATTTACAGTGAAAAACTGTACACTAACATTCCCTAATTCCCTCCATGGCACTTCATATTTGATGGTTTTGATGATTATTTTTCTTTTTAGTTTTTTTCTGATCAGTTGTGTACATTAGGGTTTTATTTTACATGCTATGTTGTTAAATGCATGTTTGTTGCATTTTAGTGTCATGTGACTGTTACCATGATGGTGTTTTGTGTGTGTGTGTGTGTGTGTGTGTAAGACACTGCGCGCGCCTTCTTTATTTTAGTATTTACCTCAGCTTGTGGAAAAGCTACTTGTGATGTTCTTTGATGCATCTTGTTTTTCTCTTTACCACCAGTACAACACGATCTCATGAAAATGCGTATCTATAGCACGAATGATATTTCTCGTATCATTTATACGCCAAAAAGAGTTTTTGTGTGCAAATTATGTGTGGAGTGCGTGCGTATTACACGCCATAAAGTGCGTATCATATGCACGCAAAAAAACTGCCTATCATATGTACGCAAAAAAATAATTTTGGCGTATAAATGATACGAGAAATATAATTTGTGATATAGATACGCACTTTCCAGTGTTATGGTGGATGTCAGTATATGCATTTTTTTCTCTTAAATTACAGTTTTAAATTGTACAATTTACAGGTTTGTTACGGCCTCCCCTGTCTAGGGAAGCAAAAAATAAAGAATTTAAATAAACTAAACAAATGAAACATTTCAGAGGCCCTGTCTCCCGTCCAAGCACTATATAAAAAAATAAAAAAAACTCAATCTTGCAAAATAAACCATAAAAATGATAGTAACATTTTAGAATAATGGTCTGTCATTAATAAGTAACTATGCAGGAAGTAATGCAGGACTAATGAGTACTACATTAACACTTCAGCTACTAGGCCTACTATTAACTAATTAACAAGCTTAACTAATCAGTAAGTAATATCATAGTATTTAGGAGATAGTTCCTTATTGTGTAATCATTAATATCTTAATGAGACTAGCCTCATTAATAACTATTAACTAACTGACAATTTATAAGGGACATTATTGTGTGTCTGAGATGTAATCAGTCATCATTTGGACCATTTGGACATTTTTTAAAGTAAAAGCCATCAAAAACATCTTTTCACTTTAAAATAATGGTACAGATCACTAGTAGGTCCTGCAGAGTCACTAGGTAACACTTGAGTAATTTGTGATGCATTTTATGTCCACATTGCGAGTAAAAAAAAAGACAATTGCTCACATCTCAGACACATTAATGCTGTGATTAGTAATTAATTAGTAATTCTTTATAATTTATTGATTTACTGATTGAGAACTCAGCCAGCGTAGTTTCTCAAGAGCGGCTGCATGATCCCTGGGCTGCGTTCAGCCCAGAAAAAAACTTTTTTTTGAACGGAAACAGTGGTGCGTTGAACACCCTGTTCTGATGATGCAAGAGTTGCAACTATGGCAGTTGAGAAGAATATTCTTTGTGTTCTTTTTGAATAATGTTCGGAGCCTGATGAAAGGGGTATAAATACGTGTTTAATACTGCAAAATATGCTCAATGTTACAGTCAGTGCCCTTGCCGTCCAGAATAAAAGAGAAAATCCCAATCGAGTGAAGTGATTTGTGGAACCTGTAGTTCCCTTTCGAGAACGTCCACTTCGTATTGCGTAGCTATACGCAGTGGGAAAACTCCTTTTCTCGAGAATATTGAAGCCATTAATTTAAAACGCAGTGCAGCTGCACAGCCAGCACAATGCAGAGCTGTCTAGCGCACTGATTGGCTGGGCTGCGGTAACTGCACAAACCTATGGCGAAGCGTTGAGGAAGCGCGACTGATTCACCATTTCCCTGTGGCCATCCTGTGAAACACGCTATATCCTTTAAAGCTATCTCAGTGCTCGCTGCGGCGTCACTTGAAAGAGCAAATCAGTCAGATGAGCCAGAGCGAGTGCGGGCGCCGAACTTCTCCGCGTCCTCACCGAGGCCGTCGAAGACCTCGGCCTCGAGTGGTCTTACCCAGAGGAGCCCACCAGGAGCCACCTCGACGAATGGTTCCTGCCGGGGCGCCAGCAGGCCCCTCAACAGCGTCCAGCCCCGTTCTTCCCAGAGGTGCACAACGAGCTGACAAAGTCATGGCGAGCCCCCTACTCAGCCCGTCTGTGCTCTTCAACCTCAGCTACGCTGTCCACCATTGGCGGCGCTGAAGAGAGAGGGTATGAGAAGCTGCCCCCTATAGAGGAAGCTGTGGCCGCCAATCTTTGTCCGCCCACCGCTGTTGGATGGAGAGCTAAGGTTCATCCTTTAAAGCCGTGCAGAACCACCTTAGCTCTCGTCGGCCGGGCTTACATCTCCGCCGACCAAGCTGCTTCGGCTTTGCAAACGATGGCAGTCCTCCAAGTGTTCCAGGCCAAACTCCTCCACTCTATGGACGAGTCTGGTCCGCACCCCGCGGCCTTCAGGGATCTGTGCAGCGCCACTGACTTGGCCCTGCGTGCCACAAAGACCACTGCCCAGGCCATTGGCAGAAGCATGGCCAGCCTGACTGTGCTAGAGTGCCATCTCTGGCTAAAACTGACTAAGATCAAAGATGCAGACAGGGCTGCCTTCCTGGACTCCCCGATCACGAGCGCTGGTCTCTTTGGCCCCGCGGTGAAGGGATTCTCTGAGCGCTTCATGGAGGCTCAGATGTTGTCTCAGGCCATGCAACACTTCCTGCCAAAGCGCTCCAGTTCGGTGTAGGGTCGCCCAAAGAAAGCGTCGACCCCACAGCCAGCTAAACCAACGACGCCAGCGTCTCAGCCCCGCCCACCGGCTGAAACCAACCGGCGCTCACAGTCTGCTAAGTGCTTCCCGTTCCCGGAATGTCAGGGCCCCTGACCAAAGATTGTGTTTGACCCTGAGCCTAGGAAGCCCTCCTAGTCTACTGACGGGAGGGAAAAGAAAGATGTTAAGTCTCGCCAGACCCCCTCCAGAGAAAGCTCTTGCTCTTCTCCCAGATTCCTCTTCAGTTCAGGAGGCTGGCGATGTTCACAGTGTAGCCAATGAGCCCATCAAAAATTCACGCACCCAAGCACACAAATGCTGTTTTAACAACGGCCCAAATAAAGCACAAAAAGAGCATATTTTACTTCAAAATATAAGGGTGATCGGGTCCCCATTACACGGCAATCTGTCCCAAATGTCATTCAGCTCCTGATCACTCGGACAAAGACCTGGGAAGCCATCCCAGAGGTGTCAAAATGGGTATTAAACATAATAAAATGAGGCTACTCGCTGCAGTTTGCTCGCAGACCACCACGCTTTCATGCAGTGGTCGAAACATCGGTGAGGAGCAATGTAACTCACGTCCTCCACAAGTATTAACCCCTTAAACCCTAAGTGTCCCACCAGTGGGACACTCGCACCACGAAAATAATTCATGATCAAATTACTAAGCAACCACTGAATGTAATAACACAAAATAGATATCATTTTAAAGCTTTGAATCTCAGCTTTTGCATCTATCCATTTTATTCAACTCCTAACAGGCGCTGAGTTATTCCTCTAAAACGGAGTGTACCGCCGGCGGGCGCCACCTAGCTATGAAAAAATTAATTGTCATATTTTTCAAAACTACTGCATTGATTAACACAAAATAGGCATCATTTGAAAGCTTAGAGTCTAAACTGTACAATGAATGTAGCCATTATGATTATCTCCAAGGTAGTGCTGAGTTATTTGCTGATAAAATGAAAAAAAAAAAAAATCATAATTTATGAGGGAGAGGAAATTATTATGTACTGCAATGTGTCAAAAACATCATACAGCTCAGATAGTCATGTGTCATATGTCATTTGAAAGGTCTCAATGAGTAGAATACAACAAGCATAATTGTTTCAGGCTTTTTACTAAACTTGAGCAAGGTTTTTGTAAAATAAGCCCCTCAAAAGACCCATGGGTAAACCATATATGGATGCTGAATTTTAGACACATTTCCGCTTGTAACTTCATGAAACATGCTCCGATTGTGGAAAATGACACTATTTACAGCAGATGCTTACAATTAAAATGAGTCCAAACTCAACATAATCCATCACTCAGAACTAAAGATATTCCTCATGGAGTTCTAATACACAAAAAATCCACAAACACACGTACCCAAGCGTAGCTTAGACTTGGCCTTTTTACTCGTATCTTCATGAAACATACATCGATCATGAAAAATGACACATCGTTATTTACAGCAGATTGTTAAGATTAAAAAGAGCCCAAACTCACCATAATCCATCACAGGGTTGCCAACTTTGGGACTTTGGCTGGAGTGAGACTCTGTAAAACTTAAGTGCGCACGCATAACCCAACCCTAATTTTAAAAATGTCAGTCCTTGTTTACTTAGTATAAACCCTGATTTATGAAGAAATAAAAAGAAGAAAAAAACGTATTTATGTTCCCTGTAAATTATTTTTGACTGCATAATGATTTCTTAATTCAGAATATGATAAAGACTGCGTAGGTGGATGTGTTCAGGGAATTTGGTTGTTAAAAGTAAAACATTTAAAGCCCCTTAAATGAACTAAATGACTCGAAAAAAGATTTGTTCATTTTAATGAATGAGATCGAACAAGCGAATCAGTAAAATTATCCGATCTTCCCATCAAGTGAAAGTCTGTTCCTGGTGTCAGTCTTGTTTAGGCCAGTAACTGGAAAGGTTCGCTCAGCATCTGCATTTGACTGTGGCAGACTCAACACAAACTGGGCAACCTTTGATCATTCGGGGATTTTAAAATGCCACTTGCCCGATTTGCCAAAACGTAATTTGTACCATGAGCCTATTTTTATTGACAAATTAGCTAGCCCACATAACGCACGTCAGACAACGTTCGTACTGTACAAGTCTGTACTCTCGGCACACAGACTGATTAGGCAAGGCTGAAAGGTAGGGCCCTATAAAATCCGTTAAATTTTTTCCCAAATTCCGTTTTATTTTTTCCCAAATTCCGTTTTTTCCGTTTTAATTTTTGCAAATTCCGTTTTTTCCGTTTTAATTTTTGGGAATTCAGTTTTTTTTTACCCTTTACTGTTATTTTAGTTGTAAAAAGAGTGTTTTTAATGTTAATGATTAAAATGTACACAAATAAAATAGGAATGACCCTAAATTTATTGAGGTAACAAACAAAATTCTCATTTTAAGAGGTGTTAAATGTGGTTTGATTTGTTTACATTAGTGAATGTATTAGGCTAACTAACATGAACCACGAGCAATACATTTGTTACTGTATTTATTAATCTTTGTTAATTTTAGTTAACCCTAACCCTGTATTTTTATTATGTTACTTCACACAGTGCATTAAGCTAACTAATGTTAACAAATACAACTTTTGAACAACATTTAAATAATGTAGGCTACTAAATGGTGAAATTAACATTAATAAAGATTAATAAATGCTGTAGAAGTGCAGTTTATTAATAGTTAATGTTAACTGATCTAGTTAACCAGAGTTTAATAAATGGAACCTTATTGTAAAGTGTTACCGATTTTGTTATACACCGAACCGATTCAGTGTTGGACAGATCAGTTGTTTTAACCATTCATTAAAGTGAATCGGTTCAAAGGAATCATTAGTTCGCGAATCGGACGTATCATTAGCAGACTTGTACGCGTTGTGTGATTATCCCGGCGTTAGGACATCGCACAAGATTTGTCAACACAGAAAACATTTCATTTAGTTTATTGAAAGTGTTTTTAATGTCAGCTGAATGGGCGGAACGCTTTTCAGAGAAGAAGGCAAGGTAAAAAATTTTTTTTTTGCACAATTCACACCCAGCGGTAGCCTAATTCAGGAAAAAAATATCCGAATACTCCACGTGAAACTTTCGTTCTTCCGATCTTTTACCATTGTGTCAATTCTCAATTGATTTAGATTAAAGGGTAACTAAACCCAGAGAATGTCTAATAGGAAGAGAATTGGCACTCTCTGCTTACTTCCGGTTTCTGGACTGGCTGCAGTAACACGTCTCTGTCCATGCGGGGGCGCTCGCAGGCGAGTGCAGAATGAATGGAGGTCTATGGCGAAATACCCATCAAAATCCACTTTTCTCAGGATATAATTTTTTGTCTAGTAATTTGAATGTTGTATTCGAAAGGAGATGCAAAGAAATTACACATTGCTGGGTGTTAGATTTTTTAGAGTCACTTATTTGCTTTAAAAAGTCTTTTAAAATGTCAATGACGTCACACACATCGTACGACCAGAGATACTGCTTCACGGCAATCCTTCACTCACTCTGGTGCTTTCGCGCTCTGCACTTTCTTTTCTCTCGAGGCATCGACAACACAGCTGACACAGGTAAATACACGTGCTAGAAGAGTTTTTGTTTTGTTTGTTTCTGGTCCCGCTTCGGATGCCACGATGCCATCAAGCGGTATCTCTGGTCGTAATCAGTACTTCACTGACCAATCAGCATTCATTAGCAGAATGCTAGCGTGTTATGGGCAACAACAACTCAACCTGTAAGAAATCGAAAGGACATAAGCACTCGTTCATTGAACTTTCGACCTATAACCCATGTTGAACTTGCAAAACCTACAATAAAATCTGAGATTTCTCAACGGCAATCGGGTGAAAGAGACACATTTAACCGTCTAGCCCCATAGACTCCCATTCAGTCTGCACTCGCCCGCGATCACCTCCAGTGGAATTCTAATGGAACTGCAACCAAGATCTATACAATGGGGCTAATAGGAAGTGCCAAGGCTCTCCGTAGACGGGCTCTGCTAAACCCCTGGTCAGAGCTTGACTCCACCCACTGGCAATATTTGAAAAATGCTAGAAAAGTGGGCAGACCCCAGCGGAGATAGAGGGGACAAACCGAGGGCGGGGCTGAACGCGGGGGCGTGCATCTGAGACCCGCAGTGACGGATTAATTGACAGCTGCTGTCAGACTCTAAAATGGAGACTGACTGGAGTGAAGAAAGTAGCTGTGCAACAGAGCGATCATTTGAGGTCGAGGACTTTTCTCCCCCACCTTCACCTGAAGTGGAGGAGGGCGAATTGTCTGCGGACACAGCAGGACCAGAACCTTATCAGTTCGAGCCGCTGGCTCAAATTGCGGTCTTAATTCCCGTATCGCGATCGGCATCCGACGATGCAAGCGAAGCAGCCGCGCAAGGGAGAATGGGGCCAGTGTCCGAGTGGTAAAACATTAGCATTATGGCTAAATTAGGCTAATACTAATAGCAAATGCTAACGGAACTATATTTCAAGTCTCCCTGTACAAGTACAAATGATTCTGTCTCAACAGGTGCACCTGTGGGCACTGCAGCTCACTATCCCTGGTAGAGAACGTGTGTTGTAGGGAGATATCCAAGGTAGCTATGAAATATGACAAGAACAGTGTTAAGTCCATTTAATTAATTTAATAAGTACTATACACAAAACCAGGGTTCATACAGATAAATAGGTAAACAAAAATAAACAAAAAATAAAAGTACAAAATAAAGTGCAGCAAATACAATGACTGTGGAAACTTTCTATGAAAAGGTTACTATGACAAAGATATCGCATTCAAACAGATTTTCCATCTCATGAATATGATTGACCTGAAGAATGAAAAGCTGTATCATATACTTGGACATTTATTAACAATATCACTCATAGCCATGCAAAATGTTTCTAAAGCTTCAGCCTATCTAAAGATATAATTTTGTGTGAAAAGATTGCTTTATCAATAAAATTAAACACTAATTTCACATATATTGTCTTTTTAATAATTTAAGTTAAATGTTAAGTCAAATTCAAGTACTTCCAAGCATTTTAAGCACCTTGTACGAACCCTGAAAAAAAAACAAAAAAAACACACAACCTCCACATTCCAAATATTAAATAAATCATCCTAACAAAGTAGTAATAATCTCATGTTGTAGGTAGTACACAGGTGTGACCAGATAGGTGGAGTGGGCTGTATAACTGTTAGGCATTCTGGCCTGGGTGGCTGCACAAATTAATAATAGATTTGTTATCAATAAGCAGAGACAGTACGAAACTAAATTATATAATCTTGACTATATGATGAAACATTCAAAAGCTCCATAGTATTCAAAAATCACCTTTGCTTCTCCTCATGGGCTTCATGTTAGCCTGCACACCTGCAGATCTGGAGATGACTGGTTCAGTCTGGCACCCAATTTCTCTGGTCATAGTAGGCTAAAAACAAAAAGTGTTTTATGGTTTACAATTACAGTCTTATATTCAGTCATTTTAGAGATTTTAAAATGTTTATAAATACTATTAGTTAATTAACTTCTGAGGTAATTTTCAACAGGATTATTATTACTATTACGCTATTTTTATTCCTCACAGGGTCGCAAGACGACGTAAAGTACATGCATCTGATGAGTTTTATCGAGTTGATGTCAATAGCGCGCGCTTTCCGTATATTCATATTTTGCCGCTATGTGAAAAAATCCAGCAAAATGCGCCGGCGCGTTTGTCAACCCCAGAGGATTAACTTTAGCCTAACCGTAAATTGTGATTAAAATATGATCACTCACCCCAAGAAGCCGCTGCGGTGGTGGAGTCCATGCAGGAGGAGCAGCGTTTGGCACTGCGTCGCTTTTCAGCGCGAGCTGTGTGGAGAAGCCCATTTCCACCTCGATCGCGTTGGAGAAGCAATCCCGCGTAAAATGCAGGTTGCACACTTGAGCTCTAGGCGGGAACTCGCGGTCTTCCAGGCCAAGTGCATGCAACCACTGTCGCCTAATTTCCAAATCTGCTGGAAAGCTATGCAGTCCAGCAGTGCTGTTGCAACCAGCAACACTACACCTACGTACCATCCTGACCACTGTACTAAATACAGATAAATCTACGCTAACTCGAAGCTATCCTAACTGATGCAATACTATGCTACTAACTAACTATGCTTCTAACAATACTACACTAACAACTATGCTAATAAACTACCTAGGCTACAACACTAAAACACTTTATACCCAAATGTCAAAAAAGTTACTCGAATCAATGAACAGCACTAATAAAGACCCATTCTTACAGATCATTAACTAAAAAAAGTTGGTTTAGGGTTTAGTTACCCTTTAATAAGCGCGAGGGAGTGAGAGAGAGCAAGACAGTTTGACGACGCACGCGCGACCGGGCCTCTCTCTCTGCTCGTTCTTTCAGTAATATGCGATTTTCCTCAGACATACGTTTTTCTCCCACACAAAACAGAATTTTATTCCAAATATGTAAAATTCCGCGAAATTCCGCGTTGACACTAGATTCCTCGTTAATTTGCCAATTCCGTGATTCCGTCCACGATTCCGTGATCGCGGAAATAGAAAGGCACACCATTTTATTATCTGCTTACCTTGAGTGTCATCCAAACTTTCAAACTTGCATCAGTGGCTCCGACTCGGACTCCGAACCTATGATGAACTCTCTCTGAACTTTTCACACGCAACTGACGATCAGGCGCAAGGTTTTCAGCGAATCAACGATCAGAGAACACTGCAGTGAGAACGCTGTAGGCAGATGTTACAGCTGTGGGTCTCAAACTCCTCTCCTGTCATTAATACGCTGTGGTCTAGTATAGTCATCAACAGAAAATTAACGGATTGAAAGGGGAGAAACATGGATTTTGGCGTGACATTTCTTGCGTGTGCGTGAGAGCGTGAGATTGATGCTGAAAGCGTGAGTGTCACGCCAGATGCGTGAGAGTTGGCAACCCTGCCATCACTCAGATCTAATGATATTCCTTATGGCGTTCTAACACTAATCGCTTTGGACAAAAGCGTCTGCTAAATGACTAAATTTAACACAAAAAAATACCAGAGGCGCACCTATGAAGTAGCAATAGCAGTGATGCTATGTTGTTTTGATTTGACGTTTCAGCTCATAACTCAATGAAACATGCATGGATTGTGAAATCGAACATCTTTAATTGACAACAGATTCTCACGATTGCAAAGAGCCCAAACACAACATAATCCATTGCTTTGATCACGAGATATTCCTCACAAAGTGATGCATACTTGGCTAAAAAACAAGTCTCTCATCCTTCCGGGGTGCAAAGTGTTTTCCAATTTTCCCGGAACCGTCCGTGCTCGTTTTCAAACGTGGAATAACACAAAATATGTATCATCTTAAAGCTTAGAATCTCAGCTTTTTAAAGAATCTAACCACTTCGATCAACTCTGAACGAGTGCTGACTAGTCTCTCTAAACCGGAGTGTACCGCCCACGGGCGCCACCTAGCTGCGAAAATATTCATTATCATATTTTTCAAAAGTATTGCCTTGATTCAAACAAAATTGGTGTCATTTGAAAGCTAAGAGTCATTTGAAAGCTTAGAGAACTTTACAGTGAATGTAGCCAATTTGAAAAACTCCTAAGTATTGCTGAGTTATTTGCTGATAAATAGAATATTTTTTTTCATAATCTATAAAATACTTTTTATGTACTATGTACTGTATGTCAAAAACATCATACATCTCATGAAACATTCAACAATCGTTGAAAATGGCACTTCATTTTTTACAGCATATTAATACAATTAAAATGAGCCCAAAATTAACTTTATTTATTGCTTTTATGACAAGATATTCTTCATGGTGAAACAATATAAAAAATGCCCATGAGGGGGCGTCAAGGTCTCAACAAAAAGGCTATCTTGGTTCCAAATGCTGTAACTTGATTACTTTATCCAATCACCACAAAATTTTATCCAGATGCAGCTCATATGTAGAGGGACTTCCCCAAAAAAGAATTTTCCTCCTACCTTATTTCCTTCCTGAGTTATTCCATGTCAAATAAGAAAGATATGCATTATCATTATAAAAATTATATAAATTATATATATTTTTTGTCTTTTATCAGCAGTTTCTCGCCAGGAGAATGTCCAAATGTAATGTAATTTATATTTTCTTAAAGCCTCTCTCACTTAAGACTGCACTTTTGCTAGCACTAGCATCGGTCAAGCGAGTGGGCTACTTGCAAGCACTCTCCATGAGTTCTTCCTGTCTCGAATTTGGACCTGACGACTCCAAGGTCGTCCTCAGGCCAAGACATGGAATGTATCTAAGGTGCTCTCAACTCCGTTTAGGGCCCATGTCATTGCGCTATCGGCGCTTCCCTCGGTGGAAGACGATAGAGAATTGAGTCTACTCTGTCCTGTTAGGGCTCTCAGGGTTTATCTAGAGCGTTCTGCCTCGTTCAGACAGTCAGAATAGCTCTTTGCATGTTTCGGCGGCCGGATCAAAGGGCTTCCGGTCACGGAACAGAGAATATCAAGATGGATAGTGGATGCTATCTCTTTAGCCTACGCCTCATTGGGCCTGCAATGTCCCATAGGCATCAGGGCTTATTCCACTAGGGGCATGGCCTCTTCATGGGCTTGGTCCAGTGGTGTACCAATTAAAGACATTTGTGCGGCGGCCGGCTGGTCTTCACCGTCCACATTTGTGAAATTTTATAACTTAGAACTGCCAGCTCTTGGATATCCAATCCTCTAGATATCCCTTCGCGGGCACCGACTCGGTCTGGGCCCCATTGGATTATAACTTTAGTTCTACTATGTGCCTCAGACAGAGAAAGTTCAGAGAAAGGTTGTCAGCCAATAGCACAGTGTTTTAAACTGGGTTCCCACTGTGTATAGCTACGCAATACGAAGTAGACGTTCTCGAAAGGGAACGTACTCAGTTACTAATACAACCCCCGTTCCCTGAGAGTAGGGAACGAGTATTGCGTAGCCAGCCATGCTATTAAGCTGCACTTCAGGTCTGTCGCTTCAGTCGATTTAACCTGATTTCCTATGGCGAAATGGGCCACTTTATATTGAGCAGCCACACCCATTCTGGCGCGCTTCGGCACGCGCGATGCAGGAAGTGTCCTGATAGGTTCGCGCTTCCTCAACGCTTCGCCATAGGTTTGTGCACCCTTACGAAAAAGAAGTATACTTAAAGTTAATTTTATGAAGTATACTTAAGTAATGTTCAAGTATATTTTTAAGTATACATTATGTAGTAGGTATACTAATGTCAATATGTACTAGTAGTAAACTTGTAAGTGTACTATTTTAATACCGCTTGGGACTAAATTGGCCCACTTTTAGTATATAAAAGTATATGTTTAAGTGTACCATAAGTGTAACAGTAGTAAACTTTAAGTGCACAACTAGTTCATAATTGCGTTTCTCATTTGTACTGCAAGTGAACTTATGGGTATTCTAGTAGTTTACTATTTTAATACTTGTAGCAACTTTGAAGTATACTCTCAGTAAACTACTAGTTTAGTAGTTTTATACTGCAAGTATACTAGCAAGTTTTATTTTAGTGTACTCTCAGTAAACTACTAGTTTAGTAGTTTTATACTACACGTTTTCTTTAAGTGAACTTAACATTATACTTATAGTTTACTATTTATATATAATTTTTGCACTTGCAGTAGGCCTATACTACTATGTTCAAATGTTATTTTTTATACTTGAAAAATACCTGTAACTGTACTCTAATTTTAAAAACATTTTATAAGCTTCATGCATCGTTTTTTTTATCAGTACTTGAATGTTGGTAAGTTTCATAAAGAAAGGCAACATTTTTAACAAAAAAGATGATAAATTTTTGTCAAAGACTATGCCTTGATCAGATTCAGAAACGTGATCAAACACAGATGGAGTAGATCGAGTCCAACACCCCCAAAGCTTCACAGTCGTTTTCTCTTCATGGGTTACGCTTCATTTCATTTGGAAACATTAAGCAGTTTTAATTTACAAGCTGTTTAATGTTTGATAATCACATTATTTTACATTTGAGTGAGCAATCTTCTATCACTTGTTTCAGCTTCTTCTTCTCCTGTGTTTTGATCCAGAGATTCTGCACTAGAAGATGTGTCATAGCGCCCCCTTCCGTATAACAGTGAAAACATGGATAGCTGGAAAATTCAGTCAATGATGGGGAAAGAGTAAAGTAGAATTAAAGTAAATTCATTTGTGCACTACCAGTGGACTAGCCTACCCCAAAATTCAGATACACAGAATTAGAAACATATCTGTTTTATATCAATATTTTAATCAATATTTTCAAACAATGTAAGTTTCATAAGACTGTATATGAAAAACTATGTAAAAAAGTATATTTAATAGGCTACTCAATCAAAAGAGTTAACACAACTACAAGCCAAGTATACTTTGAATAATTAAACTTTTAAGTATAGCTCGATCAAAAGAAAACTTTTTTCTCAGTAAGTCAAGTACACTTAAGTGTAATTATGTATATTTCTGAGAAGTACATAAAGTATATTTTTGAGAAGTATATAAAGTGTAGACTGAAAGAATGCTTTCTTCTTTTTAGTTGAAAAGAAGTATACTAATAGAACACTTGAATAAACTTATTTTTCGTAAGGGAATTATTATCGTTGTGTACAAGATCGGGTTCAGTTCCATGCTTATTTTATTTACTCTATAAACTATTCCACCCGAAAGCTTGTTACTATATAAACTTGAACATGTTAGTTTATAAGACAGTGTGTAATATTATGTTTTTTAAAAAAAAAAAGTATTTAATAAGCTACTCAATCAAAATAGTAAACACAAGTACAAGCCAAGAATACTTAGTATACTTAATTATACCTTTAAGTATATCTCAATCAACAAGTATAGGCCAAATATACTTAGACTTTTCTGTCAGTATAGGTCAAGTATACTTAAGTGGAATTTGAAGTATATTTCTGAGAAGTACATAAAGTATATTTCTGAGAAGTACATAAAAAGTAGACTGAAAGTATACTTTCTTATTTTTTAGTTGAAAAGAAGTATACTAATAGCACACTTGAATAAACTTCTTTTTCGTAAGGGCAGTTACCGCAGCCCAGCTAATCAGCACGCTAGACAGCTCTGTATTGTGCTGGCTGTGCAGCTGCTCTGCGTTTTAAATGAATGGCTTCAGTATTCTCGAGAAAAGGAGTTTTCCCACTGCATAAAGCTACGCAATACTCGTTCCCTACTTTCAGGGAACCCTATGGAGCTAGAATTGTGTCTTTATTACATGCGAGAGAATAAATGATCTGAGAGAGAAAAAAAAGTTGAGAGAAAAAGTTATCACACTGATAGCAAAAAAGCATTTCATTAGAGAAAAAAGAATGTTTGAGAGAAAAAGTTTTCATACCAATGGCAAAAAAATAATATTTGAGACTAAAAAAAGTTTTGAGAGAAAGTATTTTCTCATAGAACATAAAAAAAATATAAATTTGAATTTTTTTTAATTATTTCTAGAAAAAAATCTCTCTCAAAATACTTTGAAAAAAAACCTCTCAAATATATATTTTTTGCTATCAGTGTGAAAACATTTTCTCTAAAAAGAAAAAAAAAATGTTTGTCTCAAAAGGTTTTCTTTGCTCTGTCAGGATTTTGCTTTTGCTGTGAAAATTGTGTTATGGGCAGGGTCACATTCCTATTGGCCAGTCGGGTGAGCATAGTCTTGTCTTGAGAGACAAACTGAATCATTACACCATTGTTCGGTTCACAGGCATAGATACAGCCTCTGCCTTAGTTGAGCACGGACACTCCAATGTTTGGGTAAGATGATGACACACACAACTCGATGGGTAGCTGGCTGAGCAAGTTCAGCATCACTGAAGATTAAACATTAAAAAATAGCACTCATATTCATGAATGAATGTGTATTATATTATTAGCCAATGTGGCCACAGTGGCTTAGCAACCGTAACTAGGCGCGGGAGGTCTGGCAAGCTTTCGAACGAGGGAAACATGCCGAAGCGTTGTGCATATGGATTGTGCAAATCTGATAACAGGTGTTGTGCCTAATTCCGACCCCCCACCCCCTGTCGCGTGCACGCGGACAGTACCGCTGTGTTTCCAGTAGATGGCAGTTGAAACACAAAAAGTCCGGTCAAATGCTTCACTGATTCCAACTCCAAACGTTCAATTTGACGTAAATCTATGCATTTTCCTGTAGATGGCAGTGCTAGCTCAGAAACGTATTTAATTACTTTTCAACCCTATAATCGTAAACGAGACTGGTATGTCCGTTGCAAATCTCTTTTGATAACGCGTCGATGGCGTCTTTTTCCATTTTTTTTCTTCTTCTTCTTTTTTCTTTTCTGCTTAGATGCAAACCCAGTAGGCCTGTGTATTAGCTGATTTTTGCAATAAAGTGTTATGCCTTACAAAATAAATTCAGTTTATCAATACGAACCTTCTTTTGTTATAATAAAACGTGTACACATAGGCCTACTCTTGTAATGATGTTAAAATGTACAACATATTTTCTTAGATCTCACATCTGTTAAAACTGTACATGAAGTAGACTGTCTTTCTTGCAATGTTAGTGGAAATTAATATTAGCACATATCAAAGTAATATAACTTTATGTTCCAAAGTAGAACCCATGGGTAATGCCACTTAAACCGAAATGTGTATAATATTCCAATAAATTTATGAACTAAAATAATAATAAAAAATATTGCATGAATCAGAATTAGCTTTATTGCCAAGTGTGCTTGCACACACAAGGCGATTTTCTTGGTACTGAAGCTTCCAGTGCACATATACAAATACAACAAGAAACACAGTACTACAATGATTAGATTAGAATAAAATATAAAATTATAAAGACACAATTAGTTTTAGTCATAATGAACATTATAAATAATGTATTTATATTATTACATGTTATATATATTATATGTATTATAAATAATAACAGTATTATAAATCATATAAATGTCAACTGAGTTTAGAAAGATATTGCTCTAAACAGAGTATTGCACTTACAGGCATATGCCTTGGGAGGCATTTAACTGTTCAAAACGGAAATGGCCGGTGGGAAAACACTGTTCCTGTGCCTAGGTGTTCTGAAAATGATCATGTAGCGTTAGATTTAGGGGGTATTATTTGGGCAGGCCCTTTTTCAACCCACCTGCCTGGATTATACCCCCCGATTTCTTCTCTCTAAATACTCAAATGGTTCCTAAAATGGGTTGATTGTTAAATTACTTTTTAGCAGAGGTGGGAGTAAGTCACACATGTGCAAGTCACAAGCAAGTCTCAAGTCTTAACCTTCAAGTCTCAAGCAAGTCCAAGTCAATTTTGTGAAAAGCAAGTCAAGTCAAGTCAAGTCAAGTCAAGTCACTGCTTTATGTCAAGCAAGTCAAGTCAAGTCGTAGCTTGGGTCACAAGTCACTGGCAAGTCGTACAAACGTTTGATGATTTCACAGAATTTATATATTAAAATAAGTTAAAACTACATAAGTTGTGGACTATGGTTTTATTTGCAACATTTTTTTAAATATGCATTTCCACATACAGCTGAGTGGTTAAAAATCTAAAAAAGAAATACAATTTCAAACTACATAGCCTAAAATGTATATGTAACTGAAATTAGGCCAACATTAAAGCATGAAAAATAAATATGCCTCAAACATTGCAGTAGACCATTAAAAGATATTAAACAATTCACAATTCAAGTATAATGGTTCCTATGCCACCAAATGGCATCCTTCAAACTGGCATCCCCTTTATGGAACATGAACACATCCTTAACAAGTTAGATCTTTCCTTTTTAACAAAAGAATAACAAGAAAATAACAGTAATAATTGAATTGACCCAAAACTTACACCTGTCAATCAGGTGGATTGACTATTGTACATTATTAATCTGTGTGAGTGAGTGATTTATTAATATTTGTGAATGATGTGTGTGCATGTGTATGAGTGAAAGGTGTATTGTTTGCATGTCCATGGTTGTGTTTGACTTTCTCTCTCTGTGTGTGTGTGTGTGTGTGTGTGTGTGTGTGTGTGTGTGTGAGAGAGAGAGAGAGAGAGAGAGAGAGAGAGGTGATTTGATTGAGTGTGATTGATTCATTAATATTTGTGAGTGAACGTGTGTGCGTGTGTATGAGTGAAGAGTGTTTTGTTTGTTTGCATGTGTGCATGGTTGTGCTTGCAAGTTTGAATTTTTGTTTTGTTTATTTGTGTATGCATGGTTCGGTTCGAAAGTCTGTATGTTTTTTTTTTCTTTGTGTGTAGGTGTCTTTTTACAATCTTTTATGTGCATCCCCAAAAACTATCCAATTATTAGACACTGTACACATGCTATTATGCTATTAAAGGACAACTCCGGCGCAAAATGAACCTGGGGTGTAATAATACATGGGAACCGAGTCGACCGTTCTCTGGGATTTGTTTTCATGATAATCGAATGTAAAGAGTTTTATCTCTAAAAACTGATTAGCTTATAACGCTAGTATATGGGGCATAGAGTAAGTAAAAATAAATCGCTAGTTAATACCACTAACAAGGCTCAAAATAGCCCCACACTAACACGGTAGCATAATGAGGGTGCTTGTTAGTGGTATTAACTAGCGATTTATTTTTACTTACTCTATGCCCTATATACTAGCGTTATAAGCTAATCAGTTTTTAGAGATAAAACTCTTTACATTCGATTATCATGAAAACAGATCCCAGAGAACGGTAGACTCTGTACCAATGTGTTATTAATTATTATTAAATTACAGTTAAATTTTTTTTTATATTTCTTTTAACATTCAAGTCAACCCTGGGATAGCAGACTATATTGGTAGCATATAACTAGACAGTACAAAGGGATGTATGCGGGTAAGAAAAACTGGAATATGGCATATTTTAACATATTTTAACCCGATTTTAATTTTCAAGAAATGTTTTGGTTTTCGCTGTGCTTTTGTATGTAAGGGATTATTCAGATCATAAAAAAATCATTAATCCAAGGCACTCGAATATTATTAAAAATATATAGAAAGCCTTTATTTCATCATGGCTTTAATATTTTAAAATCTGGTGACAAGTAGGCCTAGCTACTTGCACACCTATGAGTTGCGGCTAATGAGCCTTCGTCAGGGTGTGTGACCAAAGCCCCTTTCACACAGAGATTCCGGAAAATTCACGGATAAAGTGACCCGAGATTTGACTCGGGTTAGTTTGATTTAGGTTCATTCACCCTGCCAGTGATTTTCCGGAATAAGAGAGTGCGTTCACACACAACCCGTAAAAATCCCGTAAAGACACATGACATCGATGTGACTTTAATGTCTCAGCAGTGTCTTAAGTTTGCTTATGAGCTGCGATTTCTCTCTCGAGAAACCATGCTTGTGCATTTTTTTTTCTCTCTGATTCGATCATAAACTTGCGCATTACATACCGTTTCATAGCTGGCGAACGATCCCGCGCTTCAGCGTCATCACTACGACACTGCATTATTACGGCTTTTGTCACGTGATTGTTGCGGTGCGTTCAAATACAGATATTTATTTTAAAAAAGACAAGTTATTTCGAGTCATTTACCTCAAGTCCGAGTCAAGTCTCAAGTAGGGTTGGGTATCGTTTGAATTTGAACGATTCCGATTCCGATTCCGATTCCTTGTTTCGATTCCGGTTCCTAACGATTCTCGATTCCGATTCTTTTAAGAGGCAGGGTCCAAAAAGTTTAGATCAATTTTAATTCTATGAACTTTTTACTTTTTATGAACTTTACTATGAATTTCTCACAGGGCTGTTTTCAACTACAATATAAATATCAAATCTATTTTAAACAATTTTTTTTTAGGACATTTTAAATGAGCTAGCTAACCAACGGTCTTTCTGAAGGAAATAGTCTGACCTTCTCCATCAATTGAAATATAAAAAAATTTGCATCACAATAAGTTTATTGTGATTGTCACTAACATTTTAGTAACTAAACTGAATTTTATTAGGTTTAGTGACATGTTACAATGTTTACATGGTACAATTTCTAGTAAGCTACTCTTTTTTTTAAATTATTTCAATTCAATTCAATTATTGTGATTTGATTTAATATTGACTCATTTGGATAAATATTATTTACTCAAGATAGGCCTTAATTTTTCTCAAGAAAAAACTCTAATGCTGTAAACATACAGAGAGCCCTATGCAGCTGGCAGTATTATTTAAGGTTAAAAATAACTCAATTGAAATATGATGCGTTTTTTTTATTATAATAACAACTTTATTTAATGATATAAGTAAAAATATAAAAAATGTAATATAGTAGCCTACACATATTTAGCAAAATACTCTCTAGCTCTTTTCTTGCCAACTGCGTGCTATAGCCTATATTATGTTCATTAAATGACTTTCCTGAGGTAAATATGACATAATTGTTCTCCAGCTATGTTATTGACCTCTTCACGCTGATAAAAAACACTGATTGATCGATATTATGTATGAGGAATATACATTTCGGTAAGTTGTACTGTATCTTTCAACAGTGTTCGTGTTTTTTTTTTTTACTATTAGCTAGAGATGATCGGTTAGTCTGTCGGTCTCCGTGTCCTCTGCGCTTCGCGATTTTGTGCATGGGAAAATGAATGTGTGGCGTGAGAGCTTGTTTAAAGTGTCGCGTGTGTCTCACGGTGAATGCGTGAGAGTTGGCAGCTCTGCATGTGTATGTGTTTTCATGATTTTTTTTTTTTACGTAAGCCGGCATCGCGCGCAGTTTTCAAACGGACGAGCAGAGGACGAGAGAATATGGTTGCAACTCGCAAGATACCGAACAATAAGAAAACATCATATAAGTACGTTTTTCATTCGTCAGGGTTGTTTGCTCTGAATACATGAGACGCTGTGCGAGTTAATAAGGCAACTCACACAGCGTCTCATAAAATGTATCGGTTCGCAGTTTAGCATAACAATCCAATCCTAGTAATACACGCATTTACCATGCCGTGTTACAGTTTACAAATGTTTAACTAATGTGGGGGAAGTAGGCTACAGCTGTCAGTGTTCAGCGAGTTAACATTTGGCAGTTTGAAATCGATTAGGTAGTTACTTCATTTCAGACTAGGGCTAGAAATTATCAAATTGGTTACTTAGACAGCGGCTGCTTCTTCCGGTCGGCGGAATCGAAACTAGGAATCGAAATTTAAACTTTTGAACGATTCCGGGAAAATCGCAAAGCTAGTCCCGGTTCCAGTCGATACTCGATACTCGATACCCAAGCCTAGTCTCAAGTCATGAATATCAATTCAAAGTCATGTCAAGTCTTTTATTAATATTTGTCAAGCAAGTCTCAAGTCCTAAAATTTGCGACTTAAGTCTGACTCGAGTCAAGTCATATGACTCGAGTCCCCCATCTCTGCTTTTTAGTGAGAAGTTCCTATGACATTATCATGTAATGACACTGATGGTACACAGCAATTACCTTAACAATCACACTTTATATTAAGTGGACAGTTCCTGCAGAGTTACCATGTGTAAGTACACTGTTATTATAGTGTTACACAGATGATTAGGTTTTGCATATTACACAGTAAGTTGTGACCATTTTACACTTTATATTGAGTAGACAGTTTCTGCAGAGTTACCATGTAAGTACACTGGTATCACAAGGGGAAACTTTAGTTGTAATTCAACATTAGTCCTGCCAGTCATAAATACATGGTATACACATAGAATCATCATGGTTTCCATAAAGTTACAGTGTATTCCAAACTGGTATCTGCAGAATTTAAGACCGCTTGTGGAAGTGGAATAACTTGTGTAAATACATATTGTTGTAAATACATACAATTGTATCTACACAATTGTAGTTACATAATTCATGTTACACATGTGTACTTACTGAAGTGAAAAAAATTGTTGTTACTTACACATACCATTCTGTTGGTTGTTACATATGTGTAGTTAAACAAATATTACAGCTGTAGATACTATGTACCAATGTGTACTTACACGGTAGTTACACACATGTAGTTACCATGTAAGTTCACAGGTATTAGGGCTACTTAATATAAAGTGGGACCAGTATGGGTAAATCTAAATAAGAATAAAGAAATACATGAAAACAATAGTAAATTATATATAGAGAAATACGTACAAGACAAATATTTTTCATATTTACAGATGGATCCTTACAGAATCTGGGGTGACTGGTAGGAATATATATTCCAGAATTTGAAATAAGCATATTCAAAAGATTATCAAATAATTTAGCAAAACAGTAAAATCAGTCGCAATAATGGTTGCATTACAGTGGACAGAAGATGTTAGACCAGATAGAGTAATTATATGTTCAGACTATGTCAGCACTTAATAGTTTAGTATCAAATAAATCCATTAGAGAAGACATGTTAAACGATATGACATTAAATTTGTGAGAGAAGGGTATAAAGGATACACTTGTTGAAGGTTTAATCAGTTTATCTAATGCATACCAGTTTTACCACCCCAATATCTTCTCTTTCAGACAGACACAGATGTTAGATGTTTACCTGTACTCTTGTTTTTGACACCTCAGTGAATGAGTCTTTTTTGTTTATTCTCTCAGAACCTACAACTTCCATCTCTGATCCTTGCTATGATTATAACACTCTTGATGAATCCTGGAGAGACATACGGCAAAGCCCATATCAGTACACTGGACATGATGACACTCTTGTTGAATGGAGTGGCTGGTATCGGCTGTATCTGAATGGAGAAAGTGCCCAGATGTCTGAGTGGTGTGTGAGTGATGCTGGATGTGGTGGTGAAACTGGACTGTATCTCAACGGTTCTCATCCAACACTTGAGGATGGAGTGGAGACCCGTGAAGTCGTGGGAACTCGTGCATGGTGGTGGTGGGGGTATTCCCGTGAGTGTGGCGCCTACAGTTCCACATCCATCCGAGTCAAAGCCTGTCCAGGAGATTATTACGTCTATGAATTGGTCAAACCCAACATATCATCCCCTCGGCCTATGTACTGTGCAGGTACAATATTAACTTTTTTCTTTGGGATATTTGTTATGATTATTTAATTCATTATAATGAGCTCTATCTGTTAGTTGATTTAACATTCATCTTTTGTTTTATAAAAATAAGCATGTTTTAACTAGTTATAATCAGTGGTGTGCAGTCCATTATCTATTCTGTATAACCTACTTATGTTACAGATCAATAGCACCTAGATATCTTTGTTACACAATTCCTCAAATTACACTTTAGGCCATTTGCTTGATAATTAATATGTATACTGTTTATGAACACATCATAATATTACTCAACAGTCCCTTATTGCAGTCAAGTCTTTGTCAGAAAAGTCTTATTTGCATAGCTTTTTAGCAAATGTTTGCCAATGTTGCTCTGCCTCTACATGCTGCTGTCAGCTACAGTAGACTTGCCCCATTTTGAGCTTGAAAGTACAGCTGGTTAGAATATAATTGTTCAAAATTATGTAATTAACTGTCATAATAGGTTTTAGGATATAATACTCTTGTATATACAGTATAGGCAATATATTTAATAATACTTTTGCAAACTCCATGACAGTTGCTTTCCAAAGCATCAGCAGTGATCCCTGCTACAACTATGAGTCTCTGGATCGTCCCTGGAGAGCCAACAATGAAAGTGGAGATTACGTTTGTGATGAACTTTTCTCCTGGAATGGCTGGTACCGGCTTCTCTACTATGGAATGGACATCCGGATGTCAGAGACCTGTGTTAGTTCATACAGCTGTAACACAGACATCAATCTGTGGCTCAATGATCCTCACCCTCAGATAGAGGATGGAGTGGTGACCAGGGAGGTCTGTGGTGATGGTTATTGGGGAAGCTGCTGTGATTATAAGTCAAGACCCATCAGAGTGAAAGCGTGTCCTGGCAATTACTATGTCTATGAACTTGTGAATCCACAATTCTGGTGGTGTTCAGGATACTGCACAGGTACTGTGGTTTTCTCATTTATTTAAGTATTTCAAAACTTTTAAAATGATTTCTGAATGACATGAATTTCATTCTTTTTAGATGTCAACTCTATTTCACTGCCAGTTTCCACTATAAGTCCAGATATATTCACTGGATCCAGCATCACCTTGAGTAAGTTGTAAATAATATGAATGAATATGTAAGTGTTATTACATTTTTTTTTTTTTTTTTCAATTAAAGCTTTGCATTTCAATTTAAATGGAAATGTTTATGCATATACATTTTCACTCTTATACAGTCATTGTGTTTAAAAAGGTTTATGAATCTCATGATTATTACAGTGTTTCACTGGTTCAGATTTGCACTTGTGAAGTTCCTCATTGAAATATAACTAGTTTGTTTTGGTCTCATCATCTCTCACTAACAGATTATGACCCGTGTAATAACTACAACATACTCGACAACTACTGGAGAAGCACACTCAATTACTGGTCTAGTTATGGATACATATCTGATCATGATGACACTCGTGTAGAATGGGATGGCTGGTATCAACTCTTCATTAATGGCTTGAGTGCTCAGATGCCTGAGTGGTGTTTTTATTACATGTCATGTGGAGGTTATAGTTCTCTGTGGCTTGGTGACTCTCATCCTCGGCTAGAAGATGGAGTTGTTACTCGTGAAGTTTACGGTACTCGTTATGATCAGTGCAGTCGCTACAGATCCGACCCGATCCAAGTCAAAGCTTGTCCTGGAAATTATTATGTCTACAAATTTACCAGACCAACTCTTTCAATCCCAGCTCCTGTATATTGTGCAGGTACATTCATTCATCTTTATATCTGACATGCTTGTCATGAATTGTATTGATATATATTTATATTATTCATTTGAATATATTTAATCTTCAATATATAATGCTCTCTTTCTATTTTTTCCTTAAAAGTACATTTATCCACGCCAATTGTCGACCCCTGCTACAACTATACCAGTCTGGATGAGCCTTGGAGAGCCACAGACAACTCTTACTATAATAACTATAACTACTATAGTATGTGTGATTATAATGTGGAGTGGAATGGCTGGTACAGGATGTTCTACAATGGTGAAAATACTCAGATGCCAGAATCATGTGTAAATCAGTACATGTGTGGCACTTATTACCCACTGTCGCTCAACGGCCCTCACCCACAGCTGGAAGATGGAGTGGTCACCCGTCAGGTCTGTCTCTCCTCAGAGAGTGGCTGCTGTACTTACAAATCCCACCCTATAAGAGTCAAAGCCTGTCCAGGAAATTACTATGTTTATGAGTTTATCAAGCCAATGTTTTGTGGAGCTTACTGTGTTGGTGAGCACTTACTCGTATGATCTTCAGCCATTTACTTTTCTGAATTCTGTTTGAATTGAATTGAAATGAAATGATTGTTGTTAATTTAAAATGTTCCTAATACCAGATGCCTCACAACAGTCCATCTCATCAACAACAGAGACGATCCCATCCACAGAATCCATAACTCCACCAATCACAACCACTGGTAAAGTCTTGCTTCCTTCATAAACTCTCTTGAGCATATTTTTGGACATGTATTTTTATTAAACATGATCTCTTGAAATATTCCTGTTAATCAATCACATTAAGTAAATTCATAGCAAAATTAATTTCTGCAGAAAATATTTACAATAATCATATTAGTAAAAAGCAATACAGCTCACAAATGATTATGCAATTCAAACTCTATATAATTTAATGTAAACAGAATGCATTTTTAGATAAAGTGAAGTACTGAAACTTTGTTAATAGTGAAAACCACCAAAATCCCCTGTTTGCATACCCCACCATTAGAAAGAAGGAAATTACTGCATGTACAGACAGATACATACAGTATATATCATTTACTATGTTTTTTGGTTATTTTAGACATAAAACTGTATGCAGTTTTATGTCTAAAATAACCAAAAAACATAGTAAATGATATTGATGCAAAGAACAACAATATACTAAAAAACTATATCAATGTATAAAAGGCTATCAAATATATATATATATATATATATATATATATATATATATATATATATATATATATATATATACATACATACATAGTGCGTTCATAATTATTATGCAAGTTGACATGCTGATAATTTTTTTCTCCAAGCACATTTTACCATTTCCAAACCAATTCCAAACCATTTTCCAGAATGGCAACCTACCTGGAGTCTCCAGAAGTACAAAGGTGTCAGGAGCTCAGAGATTTTGTTATGGAAAAGAACTAGGGCTGAACAATACATCGAATTTTCATCGTCATCGCGATATGAACTCGCGCGATGAACACATCGCAACAGACAGCCTGACACGATGAATAACACCTGGTTCAGATCATAGGTGTCATTTACACTGGGGACGCTGCTGGCGACATGTCCCCACCACTTTTTGAAATGGCTGATTTTGTCCCCACCACTTTTTGAAAGCATTTGGTTAAAATGTTCTGAAAAATCAAGCGAACCAAGAAATGTTAAAGGTTTATTTATCAATTATCACTTAAAATACTACTAAAATCCATATTACTATCACACGAGCCAATGGCAATTAAATGCACGGATGCATGCATAGTCAGATTAATGAATGAAATACAACTGTTCACGAACAGAAGATTGTATTTGACTTATGCTGCATACACATACGCAATGACAATTATGCCTACTGTAAATATAGAGTTACAACTATTATTAGAGTTGTTTGCATAAAATGCACCATGAACATTCACATGTTTGACCTGTGATAGGCTACAATGTATCTCCATAAATACTATTTTCTCAATTCTGCGCATATATTTTTACTTACATCAATTGCTCAATCAATATTATCATCACATATTTTACATTTACATTTTTTACTGTAGGTACCTGTAAACAATTTAATATTAGGTTAGTTTGTGTATATTTTACACGTAGTACAATACTGTATACTGCTAATAAACACCAGACAAATAATGATTTATGAAACCGATCTATACTCATCACACTTGCACAAAATAAATGCAGTAATAGAAAGCATAGAAACGCACAGGTGAAATGCACTGAAAATTATATGCATTTAAAAATTTGGTCGGGTTGAAGTGATCCCTCCGGATCTTCTGTATCCACTCAGCCCGTACCGTCCGCAGCGTCAACGGGGAATGCATGAAAGCTGACTTCTCTGTTGTAACGTGACGTAACGGTACATAACGGCACACAACAATGAAGTGCTGAGGCTGTCACCCTCTGAAAGTCAAGTCGCCTCTCTTGAATCCTAAAAACACTCATTGTGAAAAAATATCTCTGTGGTAATGGAACTTGGTCGCTGTTGTCTCTCGCTCTCGCTGTCAGACTCAGATCACCGGAAGTTTTCACCGGAAGTACTGGCCCACACACTCAAGTTGGAACGTCAACGGTCACCGTTCACGGAGCGAATTGACCCTTCGCACACACACACACACACACACACACACATATTAGTTAAAGTATGCGACACATTTTTTCCAGTTTAACGCGTTAAAATGTTTAACACAATTAACACAGCATCCATTTTTTTCTGTTATTCTTTGGCAAACGTTACATTATATGATCACACTCTTCTTTATGCAAATGCTTTTAAACCATTCAAGCGCGAAAGCGCGACAAGACAAAAGAGGACGCGCAATGTCCTGTGAGCACAGAAAGACACGAGCCAGTATCGAGTTCTCTTTCGCGCTTGAACGAGCAATAACACACACAATTGTGCCAAAAGGTCAGTTTTGTCGAGTATCCTCATAAGAGCAGTCTTAAATGAGTTAAAAAAAAAAAGTCGAAATGAACGTAAAGAGTTGAGAGAATGAGACGCGTGTGAGATCCGACGCGTCTCGGTCAGTAGCGGCAGATCTTGTGATAGCAGCCACTAATTCTATCTGTCATTAAAGGGTTAGTTCACCCAATAATGAAAATTCTGTCAGTAAATACTCTCCCTCATGTTGTTCCAACCCCGTAAAACTTTTGTTCATCTTCAGAACACACATTAAGATATTTTTGATTACATCTGAGAGCTGGCTCACTCCTCCATAAGCTTCTCTGTAATTGAAACTTGCCGGCCCAGAAAGTCAGAGGTGGACAGTAACAAAGTACATTTACTTGAGTACTGTACTTAAGTATACTTTTTGAGTATCTGTACTTTACTTGAGTATTATTTTCTCTGGAAACTTTTTGCTTTAACTTCACTACATTTGAAAGACAAATATCGTACTTTTTACTCCACTACATTTGTGTCAAGGTCCTTGAGTAGAAAGTAGTAACATTAGTCAGGGGTTGCATATTTGGTTGGAAATGAAAGTCAGGTTGACGTCAGCATCCGATGTTGGATTTTGGTTGGAACGTCTGTCCAACATTGGAGATTAACGTCAATCTGATGTTGGATTCTGACATCAACCTGATTTTCATTTTCAACGTTGGAGTTGGTCTTCTAAATTCAAATTTTGTCATTGTTTTGGAGCACACTAGCTTATAGATAACAGTAAAGCTAACACATTCATACTAAAAGCCAAAAAAACTCTTTGAGGGAACAGCCATTTGGGTGTCCAAAACCATTGTGGACGTTATTGAGTGACTTATTCAATCTCACATTCAATCCTACTACTGGAACTGTGTTCTAGAAATAAATGTGATATTGATATGAGGGTAGGCAGGCGTAGATTAAGAGGCATAAGGTACTGTAAGTATTATACACAACAATGCAACAATAATAAAACAATGCATTGACATTTACTTTTTACTTTTGATACTTAAGTACTTTTAAAAAAAAGTACTTCTGTACTTTTACTTAAGTAAAAATCAGTCTTTACAACTTTTACTTGTAACGGAGTAATATTTGACCAGTAGTATCTGTACTTTCACTCAAGTAAGGAAGTTGTGTACTTTGTCCACCTCTGCAGAAAGTTAGTAAAGACAATGTTTAAAATAGTCCAAGTGACTACAGTGGCTCAACCTTAAGTTTATCAAGTGACGAGAATACTTCACTTATACAATACAAAAAACAAACAAAAATAACAACTTTATTCAACAATTCATTTTCCTCTGAGTGAGTTCACATTGTGGAACAGTGCAGCGCTTCTGGGTTGTACAACGGAGGCTCACTATTGGCCAGCATCACACGCATCACACACATGACCAGCGTCGAGCCTACATTCTGAGACATACAACCCAGAAGCGCTGCACTGTTACACTATGTGAACTCACTCAGGCCCACACAGAAGAAAATGAAGAGTTGAATAGTTGAACAACATGAGGGAGAGTGATTACTGACAGAATTTTAATTTTTGGGTGAACTAACCCTTTAAAGTTAATCAAATAACAAAGATCATTGCTCACTGCTCTTGACTAAATAACTTTTGTCGCTTTAATAAAGATTAGTCTATATTTAATTTATAATTTATGCATTGCAGACTGTTTGATAACTTTATTCAATTTCTGCAAATGTCCTATCTGTTAGACAGGTAGGAAGGGCAGAGGTAAATAAGACATTTATTATTGGTTTATGTGAGGATTGTTTTAAGTTCACTTAAATTAAAAGTTGTTATTTTTTTAAGCCTAATAAATGTAAAACAAAATTGGTAGCTTTCAATTACACTGTAATGTTGAATGGCTATAATGTTTAGAATTGTAGTAAAAAATAATTTCCATCCAGATAGTAGCTGTATTAGTATCATTGATACTGGCCTTTAAACAAGTATTTAAAATATACTGTCTTTATGTTGTCTACATTAATTTGGAGATTAACTGTGGAATTATTACATTATAAAATATGTAAAAAATTTATAAAAACATAAGTGTTTTTTAATCGTGATTAATAACAGAAAAAAATGTGTGATTAATCTAGTTATTTTTTTTAATTGATTAACAGCACTTATGGCTGAAATATATATGTATATATAATAAATTATATAGCACTATATAAGTGCTGTCAATCGATAAAAAAAACAAAAAAACATTTTAAAGTTGAAAGAACAAACAAAATTCTCATTTTCAATCAAGAGTGAGAATAATGTTTTATACGTGGAAATAAGTGGAAAAGTGTTTTGAAAACACTGACTTCTTGAAGTCCATTTGCTTGTAATACTTGTTCTCAATTGCTAAGGGACTCAGATTTGGCTGTTTTTATCTTTTTGTCAGCTAGATAAAAGAAGTTGTTCTGAAAGCTCACGACAAATTGTCTTCAGCTCCAGCTTAAAAATGCATATGAAACAGTGAGCTTAAGTAAAGAGAGTAAACTGTTTCATAACATAACCACTACAAAAAAATACACATAAAAAAAAACATTAATGTATTAATTCTGCAAAATATATATTTGTAATATTTCCATAACAACAGCTCCCCCTGTTGACCCCTGCTACAACTACAATATCCTGGATGATTCATGGAGAGCCACCAACAATCAACATTCCTCTCAAATAATGTGTGACGTTTGGGTCAGCTGGAACGGCTGGTACCGTCTCTTCATTCAGGGTCAGAGCGTTCAGATGCCAGACACATGTGTTGAGGAGTTAAGTTGTGGCACTGCTGCTCCACTGTGGCTGAACGGAGGACATCCAACAGTTGAGGATGGAGTGGTCACTCGAGATGTCTGCGGTCACTGGAGCAATAACTGCTGCTATTTCCAATCCAATCCCATTAAAGTCAAAGCCTGTCCAGGAGAGTATTATGTCTATGAGTTTGTGAGCCCAACTGCCTGCCATTTGGCATACTGTGCAGGTAAATATATTCACATGTGCCCTTCGTTTATGTAAGAGATCATTGTTTTTTGTTTAATATTAATACTTTATTTCAGATTCAAGCAACATAAACACTACCACTACTACTGTCACGCCAGAGACAACCACATCCGAAACTACAACAACAGAAACTACAACCATGGACACTACGACTGGTAATATGATGTATTGTGTTACAATATGGAAATCAGAATAATATTATGCGTTTGTGATGCATGTAAATAATTTAAAATAATTTATAAAGCTTTATAGGCTATTATATTATGTTATCATATTAAAGTGATTTAGCCATAGGCAAGAGGCCAAAGGTAATCACAGCCATGCAGATATAGGTCATAATGCTGTATCATATGTATTTCATTATGCAGGGATCGCAAATATTATGATGGGGACATTAAAGTAAATTAAATTTTAAAATGATGACTATGGCAGTACTAATAAATGTTCAATACTGTTTTGTGTTTCTCTCAGACAATAGCATCAATATTACGAGACGATTTTATCCATTTGGAACTGGAGACTCAGTAAATGGACGCATTGATGATGGGAGTTCATCAGTTATATACCTCCAGCAGCCATTTATATTTTTTGGGCAAACATACAACCAAATTTATGTAAGTCAATCTGATATGAAAGGATTTTGGAATATGAGTATCTAATACATATGTCTATAAACTCTCTTTGAGAAAAGGTAAATGGGAAAATGACCATCACTGCTGTTTAAAATACTGTTGCAAAGAATTTTGCATATTTTATAAGTATCCTCCACATGATAATAAGACCTCTTCTATTTCAGGTTAACAACAATGGACACTTGACTTTTGATGGGGCATGGTCCAGCTTCTCTCCATACCAGTTCCCAGCTTATGGAGGGAAAGACTTTATTGCTCCATTCTGGACAGATATTGACAACCGTAGGAATGGTGTTATCTCATATCAACAGTACACCTCTGGCAGTGTCCTTACACAGGCGACCCAAGACATAAACCAATACTTCCCTGACTTGAGTTTCTCTGCTTCATGGGTCTTTGTTGCGACATGGGATAGAGTTGCATACTTCTACAATTCAGGAGCAGTAAGTAGAACAATTTGTTACCATGGAGACCATCATGTGCCCATTTAAAAATAAATATCGGAATACCACGTTTTCTTGTTTCAGTAATGTTTTTTAAAATTATTATTATTTGTCTTTTTTAAGGAAACATCTTTCCAAGTGGTTTTGATTTCAAATGGCCATCTCTCATTTGTTGTAATGAACTACGGTGCAATCGCTCCAACGCAACGATATGTACAGGTAGGCACAAGATGACATTGATATGATGTATTGAACTTTTTATGACTAAATAATCAGACATCTGAATGTCTTCCTTACCATTAGGCTGGTTATGACACCATCGACTCAAGTCACCATTTCTCAATTACTGGATCACTCCAAAATGACATCACAAGCCTACCATACAGCAGCAATGTCAATGTGCCAGGCAGATGGGCCTTCAGAACAGATCATGGAACACGTGGTTGTCAATTTAATGGTAAAACTGCTTTTCTGATTGCATGAAATATTTGCTAATTTCTGGAAGACTATGAATGACTTAGACTTAGACTTAGACTATGAATGATATGTAATTATATCATGCTAGTGATAGGTGAAGCTTTCCAGTAATTACACACTTTGGTGTTTATATTCATAAACTCTTTGTTATAGGTTTTCCAGTGCAGCTGGGAGACTCCTTCTGGAGTGATTCCACCTGTCAGCAGAGATGCTCCTGCACCAGAAGAGGCATCCAGTGCAGCTTTGAGCCCTGTACTTATTCCCAAGCTTGTCGTCCAGCTGCTTTCCAATACTCTTGTCAGAACATTCAGAGACAAACATGCACCATCTCGGGTGATCCTCACTACTACACCTTTGACAATCAGATATTTCACTTTCAAGGAACCTGCACATATGTTCTGTCTGAGGTTAGTAATGCAGCTATGGATTTCCATTTATTGTTGAACAGATAAAAAAAAAAAAAAAAAAAGGGAATCTTTTACTTTACTGAATTTTGTCATTGTTTAGGCTTGTGGAAATGGTTTGCCGTACTATCGCATTGAGGGGAAAAATGAGCATCGCGGTAGTACACATGTGTCATGGACTCGAATGGTCAGAGTATTTGTCTATAATGAAGAAATTGAATTGGTCAAAGATCACTATTATGAGGCAAAGGTAATTATCACTGAATTGCTGTAATGTTGATTTGAGTTCCGCTATTCATCCATCTTCCTAATTTTTTTTTTGTCAACATTGTCAAGGTTAATGGGACCTTTCTAGCAACACCATTCACCCTCCACAATGGATCCATCCAAGTCTATCAGTCAGGGTTTTCCTTGGCCATCAGCACAGATTTTGGTCTCCTAGTGACCTATGATGCATATAGCTATGTCACCATCTCTGTACCTTATGACTATCAGAATGCCACATGTGGTCTTTGTGGGAACTATAACCTACATCCTGAAGATGACTTCCGTTCAGTCTCTGGGGAGATCTTGAGCTCAGATGTTGATTTTGCCAACTCTTGGAAGGTAGAGGGGGACACAGATCCTGAATGCCATGATGTCAGGTGCACAGGTCTCGCTTGTGCGGTTTGTACCAGCAGTGAAATGAGCCTTTACAGTGACACAAATCACTGTGGAATCCTGGGAGATGTTTCGGGGCCTTTTGCATCTTGCCATTCTGTGTTTTCACCACAGACCTACATAGAGAACTGTGTCTATGATCTTTGCTTAGGAGGAGGTTACCAGCCTATTCTCTGCCAGGCTCTCAATGTGTATTCTGCTCAATGCCAACAGCAGGGTGTACAACTTGGACAGTGGAGACAACCAGGCTTTTGTGGTAAGTGCATTGTTATGTTTTTATTGAAAGTAAGTTTGGCAATCAGATTAATGTAACTGAAATATTTGTGCAAGGTGAAAGATCCAGAGTTTGATGCATATTTGAATTTCTGCCCTACATTTACAGAAATCTTATGCCCTGAGCACAGTCATTTTGAGTCTCATGGAACAAGCTGCCCTGCAACTTGCACTAACCCAGCTGCCCCAATAAACTGTCCCTTGGCCAATCAGGAGAGCTGTATTTGTGATGATGGGTACATCCTCAGTGCTGGACAATGTGTGCCTGAAGTGAACTGTGGCTGCACATTTGAGGGCTTCTATTACTCTGAGGGACAGTCAGTAGTGCTGGACGAGAACTGTGGGAGACAATGTGTTTGCAGTAGCAGGTCAATGGTCTGCTATCAGCACCAGTGTGGTCCAGCAGAGGTGTGTGGACTCCATAATGGTGTGAGGGGCTGCCGACCCATCAGTTATGTTACCTGTTCGGTTGAAGGCCTGGGTTCATACCACACATTTGATGGACAAACTTTCAGATACCCAGGAGCTTGTGGACTGACCCTTGCCAGAGTGATGGGGCCATCCCAACTGCCATACTTTGTTTTGACAGTGGAGAAAGTACCCAGAGGCCTTCAAGACTTTTCCAGGTTCCTAAATTTTGAGGCAGGAGGAACTCATGTTTCCATTGAATTGGGAGAAGGTAGCAATGTACAGGTTAGCTAAAGAATCTTAGTTTGTTATTCATTTGGAGCAGTTTTACTATATTATTTAAAACTAATATGCTAGATCAATTAACTTTATACTGTCCTCAGGTGGATGGACAGATGGTTGGCCTTCCCATCAGTGTTGGTTCCAGTCAGATCCACATCTATCACAGTAGTGTGAGGGGTTTCGTGTTGGAGACAAACTTTGGAGTGACCGTTAGAGCTGACTGGCCACATATTGTCCGAATCACGGCTCCAACCACTTACAATGGTACACTTGGAGGTCTGTGTGGGAACTTGAATGGAAACACTGATGATGAATTCTACAGCCCGGATGGTGTCCTGCTGGATGACTCCCAGCTATTTGCCGATAGTTGGCGTGATGGATCCCTGTCAGCCCACTGTGAGGACCCAGCTGACATTTGGGAACCAGGACTTTATCAGAACAGAAGCGAGTTCAGTGAGCTCTGCAACATCATGGCAATGAACGATGGACCATTTGCTGAGTGCAGCAGAACACTAGACCCTCGGCAGCGGATTGAAGATTGCATTCAGATGCTGGAGCGGACGGAGGGTGCCAGGGAGGCTCTATGTGAAGCCCTGCGAGGGTACACACTACACTGCCAACAGAATGGCATTGCAGTTGGAGAGTGGAGGACCATCACCCACTGTGGTTAGTATCTTGTGATGTGATAAGATTTTCAGAATTAAAAGTATATATCTTCTTCAAAATTCTGATCATTCATTGCTTTTTCCATAACATTTTGCCTTTATTATCCCAGATCCCAACTGTCCAGCAAATACCCATTTTGAACTGTGTGGCACATCCTGTCCTGCGTCGTGCCCTAGCCTCTCGTTTCCCTTCCAGTGCGCTCTGACATGCCAGGGGGGATGCCAGTGCAATGATGGACTAGTGCTGGATGGAGATCGCTGTGTTCCCCCCACTGGTTGCGGCTGCCACTATGATGGCCGTTATCGGCAGCCTGGAGAAGAGTTCTGGCATGGTGACGAGTGCCAGTTCCAGTGTGTCTGTGATGGAATCACTGGAAATGTCCGTTGCACACCATCATCTTGCAGTGACCAAGAAATCTGCAGTGTGGTGGAGGGGGAGTATGCCTGCCATCCTCATCCACATGGTACCTGTTATGCTGCTGGAGATCCACATTATATGTCCTTTGATAGAACCTACTTTGACTTTCAAGGCACATGCCGATATGTGCTGGCCACAGTATGTAATGATACTCGTGGACTACCACACTTCCAAGTGGAAGCAAGAAATGAAGCATGGAATGGATGGCCTGTGTCAATAACTGTTGAAGTTTTTGTTAATGTCTCTGGGCATCTTGTTCACATGTCAAAAGATATGAATGGTTATTCTGCTGTTAAGGTAAGCAAGTCCCACTTACAGTATTTTGCCATTGAGTATACGTGAAAAACTTTATTGTTGTAATTATTGATAAGAATGTTTGTATTAACTAGCTCAACTTTTTCTTCAAATAGGTTGATGAAGAGATCAGAAACCTCCCTGTTTATCTTGACTCTGGACGAGTGTCTGTCTACTCCACAGGACAGTTTGTCTATGTTTCCACTGACTTTGGTTTCAGTGTCATTTATGGTGGTTCCTGGGAGGTAAACATTGTTGTGCCAGCAGACTACAGTGGAATTATGTGTGGCATCTGTGGTAACTTTAATGGCCACCCGGAGGATGACTTCCTCACTCCTTCAGGTGCTCTGGCACCTTCAGCAGACCAGTTTGGGGCAGAATGGATGGTTGAAGATGACATGTCATGCAATCATGGCTGTGGGGACCATTGTCCTTTGTGCCAAGATGAGAGCACAACTCAAGCCTTGTGTGGGATCATCAGAGACAATCAGGGCCCCTTTAGCTTCTGTCATGGTTCTGTAGATCCACAAGCCTACTTTGATAACTGTGTGTTTGATGTGTGCATCTCTGGGAACCATAACGATGTTTTGTGTCGCTCTGTCCAATCCTATGTGAGTGCTTGTCAGTCTGTCAATGCCATGGTCTACCCCTGGAGAGAACTTGCATCGTGTGGTAAGTGACTGGAGATGTGGATGAGATATTTAAAAAGACCAGTGCAATTAAACTAAATGTTTATTTATGTCCCTTATTCATTGTGTTTTCATTTAATCTCACATATTTAATATTGTACATATTATTAATAAAATTTATGTTTCACGTACATACTTTTTTGTTACATTGCCAGTCATGGACTGCTCATCAAACATCCCAAACAGTCATTATGAGGTGTGTGGAACAGACTGTGGCCACACGTGCGCCAGCAGCATCGATGCTAGTTGTGAACACACATGCTCAGAAGGTTGTTTCTGTGATGAGGGATTTGTGAGGAGTGGAGGACTCTGTGTACCAGTGGAACAATGTGGCTGCTTGTATGATGGATTCTACTATCATGTGAGGATTAAAACATCATGTTTTTATGTTAAAACTTATTATACAGGGCAGTGGACGAGGGGAAGCTCAGCCATAGCATATTATGCAACATACATCATCTCAAACACTTATCAGAAAACTGTGGTATTGCCATTATACAAAGATGGCACCATCATAATACTTGCATTTACATTACTCATAAAAACTACATGGTGATACCATGATTTTTTTTATGTAAAAATACTCACTGATGTTATGTTATAGAAATGTAAAGTTTGTGGTCATTGTTGATTTTGTAGATTGGTGAACAGTTCTGGGATTCAACATGCTCTCAACGCTGTCAGTGTTTTGCTCCAAATGATCTACGCTGCACTGCATCTTTCTGCCCAGCGGCCATGGAGTGTGCGGTCAGAAATGGACGTCGTGACTGCTTCAGTCCAATGTCCACATGCACAGTCTGGGGCGACCCCCACTACATCACCTTTGATGGGGCTGTGGCCCACTTTCAGGTATAAACTGGTAAATCGCTGTTTTTTTGCAGACAATTACCTTAACTGTTGTTTTGTGTTCCAGTAGACAAATTAACCAACAAAAAAAAAGAAGTTTATTCTAAGGATGGTTATTGGATTGAGAATATCTGATCAGGGTTGGATTTGAAATGTATTTCATAAATCGAAGAATATTCATATATTTATGAATGCATGCAATGTCTTGACTTGTTCAATAAAAACTATGGCCTGGTTTCACAGACAAGGCTTAGATTAAGCAATTAGGCTTTAGTTTAATTAGGACATTTAAGTAGTTTGCATTAACATGCCTTAGAAAAAACATTAGTGTGTGTGTCTTGAGACAAAACAATGGCACTGACATATTTTATGATATGTCAGTGCAAGTTGCTTTCAGTTAAAACAGCTCAAACATGCATTTAGTCTGGGACTATGCTTAAGCCTTATCTGTGAAACCGGAGGTAAATGTATTGTGTTAATCTTACCAGGGAACGTGTTCGTATGAGATTGCCCAGACCTGTGGTAATGTTACGGACAGTGATCTGCAATTCCGTGTGGTGGCCACCAACAGGCACCGGGGGAACATGGTGGTGTCATTTGTGTCTGCAGTGGATGTTTGGTTGTCTCAGCATGAACAACAGATGCACATCAGTATTGGGCAGAACAGGAGAGTTAAAGTAAGTTACACTTCAATTAATGCCAGTATGAATACATCTTTCACTTTTTTCTCTTTTCTTATGTTGAGATTTTCTAATTCTCCTCCAGGTTGATGGAAATGCTATTGACACACCAGCTTATCAAATCAATGATCTTGTAGAGGTACATGAGGATCAGGGATTTGTAATTCTAAATGCATTCAATGAATTTATTGTCCATTTTGATGGACATAGCAGCCTTCTAGTCAGAGTGAGTGAAAGATTCTCTGGATCTCTATGTGGAATGTGTGGGAATTTCAATGGTAACCCTGCGGATGACAAAGTGCTGCCCAGTGGAGAACTCGCTTCTGATGACATTTCCTTTGGCCACAGCTGGAAATCAGACACCAGCATTCCAGGGTAAGAATTTTTACCTGGTTGGCTGTGATCCAAAAATGTGTCTCAGGTTTGTTTTGATGGAGTGGTGGACAGGGAAAAAGGTTAATGTGATTTGTGGAGTTCTTGCAGCTCAAACAATAGGGCATGGCACTATCAATACAAGGCCATCATTTGATTCCCAGAGAATAGATGAACTGGTAAAATGTATGTCTTGAAAGCAATGTAAATCCTTTGCTATTAAAGCCTTTATCGAATGCATGGAGTGAAATGGAATTATTTGCTGCTGACAGAATGAAACACTGCATAAATTTAACATATATGCATTTACAAATTGCCATTGGATTGGTTTATTATTGACCGGATCATGTCCTGGCTGAGCCAAGAGGCCTTTATGTACTGTGTATGGTTTGCATGTTCTCCTTGTGTCTGGATGGGTTTTCTTCAGGTGCTTCAGGTTAGGTGAATTGGATGCACTAAATTGCTAATAGAGTAAGTCTGAGTGTCCCAACCACTAAGGTTGCACAAGCTACTGCACTCTCAGTGCTGCTTAGGGTTACATCAGTTAAGGACTTTTAAAGGATTATGTATCCGATGTAAAAGCTGTGCCGAATAACTCTGTGGATGACTCCGCTCTGCCAACACCAAGTAGGAGAAACCAAAAAAAGAGAGGGAAAGAATGGCTTCCAAATACATGCTAATTTCATGCTAATGTTCAATTTTACTACTTTACTTTTGTTTACTTTTAGTATTGTTTTGAGTGCTCTGTGTCCAAATTAAAATCTCTCTGATGAAATATTATAAGTATATAATTGACCTGAAGTTTCCTTGTATTCTTCAGTTGTGGTGCCAGAGACCAGACTGGTAATGTTGATGAGTGTCCATCCAGGCAGAGGTATTCTGATCTCTGTAGTATCATCACCAACACCACTGGCCCCTTCCAGAACTGCCATCTTCATGTTGACCCGGCACCTTACTTCTACTCTTGTGTGTATGATCTGTGTCTCTACACACGTGCAAATGGCATGCTATGTTCAGCTGTTGAGGCCTATGAGACAGCTTGTGCCATCTTGGAGACACAGATCCCAGAATGGCGCCTAGGTCTCCGGTGCGGTAAGTCAAAATCACATTTCAGCACAGATTATTTTGTGATTTTGGTCACCAGTGTTAATAAAATTGCAGGTAACTAAACTAACCTGAAAGCTAACTTCTAGAGAAAGTAGCAGGGTGGGGGAGTAGGGTCCATAGGATTTAAGTTTGCTTTTTGTCCTCTGTGTTATTGTTACTGTTTTTAGAGTGAGAAACTGGTTCCAAATGATTCAGAGGATGAATTAGCTGATTTTTCTAAATTAATGGAAAAATAAAATGACAATTTAAAAACTGGATTAATTCAAAAATTGGTCATTGCTAGCTCTTAACAAACTATAATTTTAATAGATATGATTTAAAAAAATTGCAGCACTACCATTAGGCTACTTTTTAGCAATGCTACTGCCCAACACTGCCACATTGAGCCAGCAGCTCCGATATTGGTCTTGACCACCAATCATGGGTAAAATGTAATCGTTGCTACACATTACACGTTTTATATTTCTTTAAAACATCCTCCTTCCCCCCCCCTCCCCCCGCCATTTAATTCTTATGGTCAGATGGATGGAAAGTGTACTATCTGTGGATCTGAAAGGAAATTATTAAAAATGAAATGACCCATTGAATTCACTAGAAAGAATAATTTATTACCTTTAGGAATACAGAGCAATAATCATTCAGGGGACCAGAATATTAAGCTCTGACTCTGTTTACATGACTCAGTGTCTTTGTGTTGTATTTCATCTATCTGTGCTTTTCCTCTTAGATGTGAGAGATCGCTGTTCTGAACTCAGCTGCTCTGAGGATGAATGGTGTGGGAAGAAAAATGGTGCCTATGGCTGTTTATGTAACGAAGACCACCCCAGACCACAACCTGACTCTTTTGGTTGGTATCATAAAAAAAAAAAAAAATATATATATATATATATATATATATATATATATATATATATATATATATATATATATATATATATATATAATTTATGTTTTCAGACATTAGTTGCCTTTCTCTTTTTTAACAATTCTGACAATCTTTTTATCCCCTCTCAGATTTCTCAGAAACCTGTGAAAGCAGCTCTGGCTCCATGTCTGTGTCTCGCTGTCAGCTCTTTGAGGCTGGTTTTCCAGCTGATGTCTTACACCTCAATGATCCCAGCTGCAAAGGAACGGTCCGGAATGGCAGAGTGGAATTCCATTTTGATAATGATGAACACATCTGTGGCACAAATCTTGTGGTAGGTTTAACTATGTATAATCTATTCAATTCACAATCTAAATATGTGTAGTGTCTGATAGAACCAACAGAGTTTGATCTGACCACTTGGGGAATCTCTTTGAGACTCTGAGAAGTCTTTAGAAAGGTCTGTAAGGAGACTGAATCTGTAACAACAAAATAACGGACCCAAACAGAACTCCCTATAGACTTCTCAAAGTCTCAAAGAGATAGGGTCAGGGGAAAGTGTACTGTGGGCTTTAGGGACAGGAACAAGTAATGTCCCAGTAAGGTAGCATCCATTTATTATTATCGCAGACTGTTTTATAATAGTATTACTACAAAAAGCTAAGTATAAATAGCATCTAACAACTTTTTTTTTACTCAGTACAATGAAAATACTGCTGTAGTGCAAAAAGCTGCTGCCTTTTTTAATACCTTGACTAATAAGGCTAAATTTAGGCTAAATAACAAAATGTTATATTTGTTGTCCACAGGCTAACGGCACCCACTTCATCTATAATAACTTTATTCTGGGGACACCGAGGTCAGAAGGTCTAATCATCAGCAGAGAGAAAATCCTGAGGCTTTCTTTCAGCTGTGTTTATCCTCAATCACAAACACTTTCCATGAATGTGGAAATCAACCCACTGGAGAGGTGCGAGTCGAATACAAATTCTGGTTTCAGAAACGCTACTGTTATTAAAAGAGTAGTTCAAAACAGAATATTAAATGTGTGTGTGTATATAATGTAAATATATGCTAATATTGTCTAAACCAAGAACATATATGGTTTAGTCCTAAAGCAGAATTTTACCCATAAAACAAAGTAGTTTTAACACAGATATATCCATTATTTCATCAGCATTGTGCACAAGACTCTTCCCGCTGGTGAAGGCAGATATCAGGTCCGGATGATTCCATATCAGGATGATGAGTTTACCCGGCCCTTCACTGGTCGTGTGGATGCAGAGCTCGACCAGGAGATGCATGTGGAAGTTCGTGTTGAGGGGGTCGACAGCCGCCAGTTTGCCCTGGTGATGGACACATGTTGGGCTACACCTGTGAATGATCCTGATTACAGCCTCCGCTGGGATCTCATCCTTTCAGAGTAAAGCAGGGCTTCTTTCTATTCTTTAAGTCTATAGCCTTAACTCAATGTAACATTCGAATAAATCATACTCATATAACTTTTAGCATTGCCTTACATGCTTTGTCTTTCAGTATTTCAGAACTAAAGCATGAGATCATTTAAAACAGTTAATACAAAAGTGAAAGAATTTGTCATTATTGATATTCTCAGGTGTCCCAATCCAAATGATGACACAGTGGATCTGCTGCAGAACGGCGTCTCGACATCCAGCCGTTTCTCCTTCAGGATGTTTATCTTCACTGCAAACTCCACTAGGCTTTACCTGCACTGTGCTGTTCACCTTTGCCTTCTGTCAAGCAATCGCTGCTCAACAGTGAGTTTACAAAACCTGTCATAATTCATAAATTTGTGATACATTTTCAAGAGTAGCTTTACTACTGTAGTTGTGAAATAATTTTTCAATGTGTTGAATATCAATTTAATAGCCAATGTCCTTGTCTGTCTGATTTTCTGTCTGTGTGTGTAATATATATATATATATATATATATATATATATATATATATATATATATATATATATATATATATATATATGGAGTATCTATAGTAAAATTTGATGGGTAAATGCAAAGGTTTATGAATCTGCAGTTAATAAACCCTTATTGATCAAACACTAATATAAATAAGGTTGGTATGTTTTAAGGTTAAGGGCCAGATTTACTAAACTGGTAAAAAAAAAGAAAAAGGTCAAATTAGTGTGAGACACACTAAAGAAAACAGATGCAGTCAGTTCGATTACATAATAACCAACACAATCTATTAAGAGGAGTGAAAATTTCAAACAAGCAGAGCCACTGATAATCAGGTGCGTGTAATCTAACAACACGGGTGCATAATGGGTTAAGACATGCAAGAGCAGTAAATAATGGAGTAAATACCTGTAAATTGACTAACACAAACATTGGTAAATCACAATACATGATTCATTAAAGTACTCTCCTCCCATACATTTTGTATCTGAAAGATAAACCCCTATAAATGCATATGCAAAAAAGTCAGCAGCAAAAATATCAGTGTCCACATCCTTTCATCACTAATTCTTCACTGCAAGTCTTTAGTAAATCCTGACAGTATTTTTTTTTTTATGTTGTAAAATAATACTTCTGACACAGAGCTTCAGTACACAGCCATGCTCATACTTTTTACTAAATACATTTGTGTTTTGGATTGCCTTATTTGGATTTTGACCCTTGCCTGGACTATGTGAGTACGGATCTTCCCTAATAAATACTGCATTATTGGATCAACTGAAAAAATTGGAGAGGACATAGGTACAACTACGGAGGCCAGAGCGTCACTTAAAGAAACGTCAAAATGACAATAAATTACAAATGTCAAACGAGGTTTTGTACTGGCTCTATCTGTTAGTAAATCTGGTCCTTAGTGTTCAAGGCTGCCCTCTTCTGGAGACTTTTTGCTCTCTTTTATCTTGTTGTTCAGTGATATTTAACAGAGATTCACAGCTGGATTTTGCTCTTTTCTCTATTAGAACTGTTCTTCTGGACACCAGCGGAGAGAGGGCAGGTCTCTGGACTTCCATGACAGTGCTTCCATATCCATGGGTCCTCTGGTGTTGTCTGCAGAGAACACAGGTGAACATTTAATTTACTTTAATCAATTGTAAATAAAGGTTTCTGTTTGTTTCTATTGTGAATACATTACATTTCACTGCATTTCATTATATCCCCTGTTCACAGATAAGTGGGTCCCAGAACAAGTGAAGGTATCTGAGGCTTCTTGTCTGTGTGGTTCTCTGATGCTGATACTTGTTCCTCTGTTGAGTGTCCTGACACACTTTTAGTTTAGTACCACAACATTTTACATGCATATTGTTCAATGACATTTTAATCGGACACACTGGTTTGAGGTTTCTACATTTTTTTTTCTTTTTCATAACTGTTATTTGATGTAACATAATTGGTTCATTGTTTAATAATTTGCATAAATTGTTACTACATAAATATATAGATCAAAACTGCCAAATGTTACTGAATGAAATGTCAACCTAGCTATAGGACTGTGAAGCTTTGGGGGTATTGATGGGCTCAATCTACTCCATCTACGTTTTGATTCTGATCCAGATTTTGTCTTTGACAAAAACGTGGTTTTCTCAGCTTTTTGTTTAAAATGCAGTTTTTTCCTTCTTCTTCTTTTTAAAGCAGAGGGTATGTTCTTTCCTTTGATATATTGCATGTTGAGACATTGATGCAACAAAATATTCTTCATTTGAGTTTATTTGACATAAAAAGTAAGACATAAAATATTCTTTGTCAAGGATAACACAATAAAGTTGCATTTATTCATTTCCATTGTGGTCCTTGATTTTAGAGAGTAATTCTCATTTATTTTCTTTTAAAAAGTTGTTTAATATTTTATTCAGGCAATTATTATAAGGCATGTATGAAAGGGGTCTTAATGATCCAAATGGTAAATGAGAAAAAAGAAAAGAAAAAAATGGTTGGCCTTTTCCTTTTGTAATATGTTTTCTTTCAGTAAAAGTACGAGAATGTTTAATGATCATAGTGTTAATCTTGTTACTGCTATCTTTACTTCTTTTCTATTGTGATGTTATAAATAATATGCATGAGAAGAGTCTTGCTTTTACTTTTTTAATTATAAAGGCTTTGAAGAATTTTACAGTTGAATTGTTCTTTCCAGAAAGCAAGATGGAGTGAAGTTCAAGTCAGTGGTCAGATTACCAAAAAAAAATATTTTATTGTACTTGTTTTTTAGTTATAAAAGGTGAAGAGAAAATGAAGTTAAAGAGCCAGTAGGACAGAGAGCAAGTTCACATTCAGGCAGTCCTCTGACACTGTCCTCGATTGAGAGCGTAATAACTGTTTAATAATTAACTGATTAATAATAATAATAATACCATGTTGTGAACGTGTTTTTGTTACTAAATATGTTTGGATTTGACAACAAAATATTACAGATCAAATACTTCGATTTCTACATTTGATCATAAACAATAAGCACTTTGTCAGTAGTCAATGACCATATTGTGTGATTCAGATTGCAAAGTCCTATCAAACATGTTAAGATAAATATATGAGCTATCATATATGTATGATAAAGTAGAAAGTAAGATAAAGTATGAACTGCTTTTATAATAACCTATAAAAGGTATTGATTGTGTTCCAGTTGGTCTCTAAGGGTTAACATGCTGAACATGTGAAAGACTCCTTGGCCTGTATGTCATGTTGTAGTCAGGCCCACATTAAGAACATTAAGAAAAGCCATATCTTTAACCAAATCTACAGTATATAAAATATGAAAATATTCCAGGTTACAACATATTAAAAGCATAAATGCATTAACACCAAATATGAGGTCAAAGCAAACAGGTTTCCAGAACAGCAACAACTTTTGCGCATATATGACTTGCAGCAAAATTTATTTTGCAGCCAGGGTAGTCTAGCAACTCTTTGTTGACTTTGGAGCTGGAAAAAACTAAATTAGGTCAGGCCAATCACATCGTGTATAGAGTAGAAGGGGGCGGGCTTAACATAATGAAGACAGAGTTTTGACGGTTCCGTGTGAAAGAAGAGCTGCTGCTGATGAACAGCGGTCTTTCCAATCGGCTTTGGCCGTGACTCTAGAGGACTTGGAGTTAAGCTTTTCTTTGAGAAAAGAACAAAGAACGGCACTTAAGTCATTCTTAAAACAGGAAGATGTGTTTGTAGTTTTGCCAGCCAAATACGGCAACAGTTTAATCTATCAACTAGCTCCGCTGTTGGGAAAACGCTCTGGTTGGTTGTAGCGCCATCCTATTGCGTGCAGAGGGAATTTGAAAGACAGCCGTTTATCCCGCCCCTCGGATTGAGCCCTGACAATGGTGAGTTGCCAGACCTAACATCTTGATGTAGGCTACGTGCCAGGCTACGAGAATCCAGCATGCAGCAATAAACTCCAGATGAACAGTAATCAAGCAAAGAGAACTGGAAGCAGGCCAGGACACCGGGAACACTCACAACGATCTGACAACACAAGACACTAAACAATGAACACATATAGGTGCGGCTGATAGGCAATAATTACGGTGATTGGCAATCACCCTGACACACGCACACACTGACATACAGGCAGAAAAAGAGACCGTGAATTCATGAACCGTGACTTTTATGGTTTCTATAGCAACAACAACAATGCTAATAATAAACTATGGTATTTGTAATGAAAAACATCTTAAACACTATAAAACAAACTCTATAAAAGTGACTTGTTTGCCCTAATATTACCCAATATTTAATGTAAAGCTAATAATGTTAAAGAAATACTCCACCGTTTTTAGAAATAGGGCTCATTCACCTTCTTTCACGTGACGTGAACAGTCTCTGGATCGGCAGACGTGACGTGAACAGTCCCTGCATCGGCAGACGTGCCAGGTCGCAGGGGTGGTGCCGGCAGGGCGAGCCGCTTGGGTGGGGCCGGCAGGGCGAGCTGCTCGGGGACGGCCTCCGGGATGACAGCGGGCTGCTCGAGGACGACCTCCGGGACGACAGCGGGCTGCTCCGGGACAGCCTCCGGGACGACAGCGGGCTGCTCCGGGACAGCCTCCGGGACGACAGCGGGCTGCTCTGGGACAGCCTCCGGGACGACAGCGGGCTGCTCCGGGACAGCCTCCGGGACGACAGCGGGCTGTTCGGGGACAACCTCCGAGACGACAGCGGGCTGCTCCGGGACAGCCTCCGGGACGACAGCGGGTTGCTCCGGGACAGCCTCCGGGACGACAGCGGGCTGCTCCGGGCTGCTCCGGGACGGCCTCCGGGACAAGGGTCAAAATCCAAATAAGGCAATCCAAAACACAAAACAATAAACAGGCAAAAACAGACCTCAAAAGTGATGTGATGAATAACAAGGACTCCGTAACAAACACTAAACAGGCAGGGTATTTATACACACAGAAACTAACAATCATGATGGGGAACAGCTAGGTGCAATGAACAGTGATGAGTGCAGACAAGGATTGTGGAGAATGCAGTTCCTAATGTGAATGACACCGTGGAGGAAGAGGACCTCTAGTGGACACCAGGGAACATAAACCAACACTGTGACAACTTTTACTCAGGACATGCTAGCTGTTTGCTATAGGATTCCATTCATTATGCTAAGCTATGCTAGCGCTGACCCTGTCAAACTAAAACAATGCATGCACTGAGCCAAAAATGCATTTGCCCACCTATCTAACTTTAGGAAAGAAGGTGAATAAGCCCTATTTCTAAAAACGGTGGAGTGTTCCTTTAATATAAAAATAAATAACATAATGTCATATTTCTACACCTTTAGTAGCTGCGTGGTAATTTCTGTGTGTATTGAAAAGCTTAATTATGTTGTGTACAGTTGACCTCAACACTTCAGTTTTCATGGACCTGTTTGATCTGGTTTCAGATAGTTTTACCACAGAACAAACTGTAGTTTAGCCGGTATATTCAGTATAACAGGTTTTTAAATGTGTCAGATATACATTTCCTTATTTTTTATTGCACATCCATTTACATACAAAAGCTTATGATGAACATTTGGGTCAAATTAGTATCCATTTTAATTCATTGAGATTGTTTAGGGAATAGGCTAATTACATAATATTCATCCTCTTCAGTGAGTCTCTATAACACTATTATAGATTAGGTTTGAGCTTCACTGAGAGCCAGTATACGATCAGCTAATAATGTTCAGGTTTCATGCTGTAGCCTACATTCATACATTTCATTCTGTTTGTCTTTATCGATGGTTAGATTATCTCGTCATAATTTCTAACCCTTTTACTTTTTATCACATGATCTACTGCATTCTTATGCGGATTTTAACATGATTATTTTGCTCATTTATAATAATTTGCAGAAACTGCAATCATCATATTTGCCGTTGTGTGATAATGCTAGGGTAGTACTCGAGTCCGGTCTTGGACTCGCTGGTATTCGGACTCTTGCCAAATATGGCTTTTGGTCTCTTTATTTTGTCTTTATTATGTTCCCAGTAAGCACACATACGGCTCTTTAAAAAATAAATGTTTTAACTCGCTGAAAGTCCACAGCTATACAACGTGATATTCACATTTTTAATTGTCCATAACAACCCGAAAACGTGCCTGCTTGCCTTGCACATCTAATTAATGGGCGGCCTCCTCCAATAGCATTCTACTGACAGCTGGGCTCATAGCTTGCAGGTTTGCTTAGTGGCAAACTATTTTCATTTGACCGGTTTAACCGCCACCCGCCGAATTTAATTAAAATGTTATTTTTCGTCACGTCATCCGCATCTCTAGTGTGTGTGTGTGTGTGTGTGTGTGTTGGCTCGGCCCTCCCTCATGCAGTTTAATTGGTTGACATCGCGTGTATGATTGACAGGAACAGAATGTGAGGCTGATCAGACAGTCGAAACAAATGTGTGTGCGCCTTTAGGCCTATATAATATTTTTTTTATTTGTTCTTTGAATTAGTCAATTATTTTAAATAAAATTAAAATCATTCATTATTTCATTATTACATAGTGATTTAATTTCTATAGACTATATTTTTAAAAATAGAGTCGGCTCTTTGGCACTGTTTAAGATCAACAAATAATAGCCCATAATGATTGTCTTGATAATGTAATGCATAAGACTTCTTTTCCTGTCCTGGACTCGGTCTCAAACCTTTTTGGACTCGGTCTTGTCTTGGACTCGAACCTCTTTAAACTTGGTCTTGACTTGGACTCGACTAGTCCTGGTCTTGGACTTGTCTTGGACTAGACAAAGGTGGTCTTGACTACAGCCCTATGCAAATTCAAATAAAAAAGACTGTTAATGCAGTGGTGACAGACATGTACTAAAAGCTCTGAAATGTGTAAAAATGAAAGTAAACCTGAATATCAGGTTATGAAATACACAGTACTTCTCACGAGATGCTCATACTTTACTGTAGTTCAGAAGATGAAATGTTCTTTATATAAGTGCCAGATTTACTGTGTGAATTTAAACTCATAATACTGTACATTAACTAATCTTCATTTATTCTGCTTGTTAAAAAATGATTATTCTCTCAAACTCGTCATGATCCTCATTTTGACAAGGGAGTGTGTAAATGACATAATGTCATGACTAATTAATCAAACCTTACTGTTCAATTCTTTAACAAAAACTCTTGACATACATAAACAAAGCATTGCACATTTGATAACTGGTAAGAATAGCCAAATCAACATGGTGACACATCTAGTTTAAATGTTACCCATATGTGTAAATGTATATGTGTGTGTATATACAAATACATACGTTGGTACATATGTACATTTACAGAGGGGACACAGTGTCAGGACACATTAAAGTGCGTCACAGGCTTTTTTGAATGATGATGAATACTTTGTGCTGTGTGTGTGTTCTTGTATATGGTTTATGAGGACCTAAATGTGTATAATGACATGGGTATTACAACGTAAACATGGTTTATGAGTCCTCATAAACCAAACGGCTTAAAAAACATACTAAATGGTCTTTTTTGAAATTCAAAAAATGGCATAAGTTTTCTGTTTAGGGGTAGGGGTAGGGTTAGTGTAGGGGGATAGATTATACAGTTTGTACATTAGAAAAACCATTACGCCTATGGAGAGTGCCTATGCCCATTACGCCTATGTGTGTGTGTGAGAGTTTGTGAGTGCGAGAGAGATTGTGTGTGTGTGTAAGTGTGAGAGAGTGTGAGTGCAAGAGTGAGTTTTGTGTTTCTACCTCTGCCGTTCCCGCACAGGGTTGCTTAATTCTTAAATGTGATCTAACAAAGGTAAAGAGAAAATATTAAGCATACATGCAGTTTATATTGCTTGTAATTGTAAGTGTTTTAACATAAAATTTTTGATTGTGTTAAATTAAAAACCCAAACATGCAGCGGGTCCACCAGGGGCCTGTACCATGAAGCCGGTTTAGGTGGCTAGCCAGCTATGTTTCAGTTTAGTTTCCGCCAACCCTGGGTTTTAGGTACTATGAAAGTAGCTCGGCTTTAATCGGTGTTCGTTGCCATGGTATCTTACGCTGCACGGCTAACCTGCTCCGGGGCAGGTTATGTTCTGGATTCGAGATCTCAGACTGAAGTTTGACCAATCAGCTGAGAGCAAAGAAACATATAGGTGACGTAACTTATTCACCTTTTCTTCCAAATCCGGTGACATCTCAGCGCAAATTGTTAGACGAGTACTTCGTAAAGAAATAATTTTTAGCATGACAAAATCCCCTTGCCTTTCCTGATAATTATTTGTATGAAAGATACAGATTTTCCGCGGAAGCAATGTCTTATCTTTACGAACTTCTTGAGCCGCACATAAAGAATTTAACACGTCGAATTCATGCACTTACTGTACCGCAAATATTGCGTTGCGTTTTTTTTTTTTTGCAAGTGGTACATTCTTGCACGGTGGGTGACGCACAGAAGCTGGGGGAAAACATATGTTTGTCGAACCATTCGCAAGGTGGTCCTCGCTCTGCAGGAGTACATTAATAGTTTCATTAATAGTGTTTCCCGGACATTTATCGACCATGTCCATAAAAGAGGACTTTTATAAAATTGCCGGTAAGATATATTGATAGGGTGACATCACATGAACACTTTTTTTTTTTTTTTTTAAAGAAGCAAATTTCACAAATGTAGGCTACTATACAATACATGTTAAGAATTATTTTAAATATTTTTTATTATTATTCTGTTAATCTTATGATAGGATTCCCTAGAGTCATTGCAACATGCAGTCTATTGCTCCAATCTCCACTGCTCTAGGGGAACATGAGGCAGGTTATGTTAATAGGAAGTCCTATCACAGCCTTAATGTTCAAGTAGAGATGATGTGAATATGTGAGATGATTATTTTCTGAGAGATGAATCTTTAAATTAATAGTAGCCTAACATTAACAGATATAACAATGATCTACTAAACATTTCATCTGCAGACGACTTGTGGTCATGAATGTATGATCACAAGTTTGGATGCCAAATGGCCTGGCTCCAGTGCTTGTCTCACAAATTTTCCATGAGTCTTTGTTGTGTCAGCGCTTTGAGGAAAGCAAGTTAAATTTGGTACAGTACAAAACACTGTTAATTTGAACTGAGATAGAAAAACCTACACAATAACCCCCTATCATGACCCTCAGACAGGGCCACAGCACCGCTTCAATGTGGCCCTCAGTAAAACCAGAGTGAAGATAGAGATGACCTTTGGCATCCTAAAGGCACATTTCAACTGTGTTCGACGCTTCAGAGTCACCAGAGCGGCCCACCCAGCTGGTGCAGATGTAGAGGCAATCACCATACAATATTACACTTAATAAAAGCACATTGAAACTGCAGATAGGTCTCAAACTGTTTTATTGGTTTTGTGGGATGGGAGGGAGAAAGAGCAAGAGAAAGTTGCATTAATAAATATTCATACTAAAGTGTTACTTGGTTAAATAAATTCACATACTGAGATCAGTTTTATCCAGCTGTTTGATCTCCAATTTTTTTTTTTTTGGAGCCTTCTCAGCTCACAGTCCAGTCTAGTTCGTCTCCTTTAGTGAACAGTCTAGTTCAAGTCTCCTTTAGTGAGCAGTCTAGTTCAAGTCTCCTTTAGTGAACAGTCTAGTTCAAGTCTCCTTTAGTGAGCAGTCTAGTTCAAGTCTCCTTTAGTGTGCAGTCTAGTTCAAGACTCCTTTAGTGTGCAGTCTAGTTCAAGACTCCTTTAGTGTGCAGTCTAGTTCAAGACTCCTTTAGTGTGCGGCCTAGTTCAAGACTCATTTTGTACAGGTCCCTGACTGAGTCTGTTTCCACCTAAAACATAATTCCACCACAAACATGATCATTACAAGTTTTCTGGAGGCTCAGAAAAAGTTCCTTGACTTCCTACAAACACAGGACTGACTGTAATTTATGTCAAGGGTTTTAAATCCTTACACATTTCTTCTGAAGCCCATTGAGGTAGAGGCCTCCATTTCTGGGGCAGGTTCTGAAAAATCCTACAATAAAAGAGATGTGTAAGGGCCAGTCCCTTTTTTATGCCACACATTTAAATGTTTGCCATAATAAAAAGCCCAGTGCATTCACATCAGTAACTGTCTGAGAACACACAGACAGAGTGTCTTCATTTCCTCCACCCTAATAAATAAAAGTAGGCCAATGTAAAGCATAACTGTTGTAAAGCAGGTTATGTTTGGTGTTCTGTTTGCTGCATACTGACCTCTGTGTGGGAGACTGTGTGTGTGTGTGTGTGTGTGTGTGTGTGTGTGTGTATGTGTGCTGGCTTCAACAGGGACACTGTATTTCCCTCTACTGCAGAACATACAGTCAGCCATATTTAAAACTTAAAAAAGTAGTAATGTATTGCACACGTACCCAGTGTTACTTGCTTAGAGGAGCCAGCACCAGGGTCAGACTGTACAGCACCTGTAATCACATCCATAATCGGCCGTCCCTTATTGCCTACTCAGAGCCAACTCCTCCGCCAGTGTATTCTGGTTTTCTGAATTTAACTCTTTATTTCTGTTTGCTGCAAACAAGTGTTTATGATAAAATGTTCACAAAAGTAATAAAAGGTTGCGGTAAATACTCACCACTTTGAATTATATTTTTATATTTTGTCTTTATCTGCTGCCAAGAACATTTGGAGTTGGGGTTGCATCTAAAAATCAATGAATATTAATCTTAGTACATCCATGCACATTTTTATATATTATAAAAATAGGCTATAGCCTATATTACACGTATAGGCTACACATACATAATTTTACATAAATATATAACGTATTTGTTTAACTTACACATTAACATGAATCAGCAATCTTTCTCCAACAGTCTTCTCTTGCTTTGGCAGCAGAGAACGTATTGTTTCGAGCTTGAAATACATATTTAAATTCATCGTAATTCTGAATGATTATCTCTCGTTCCTCCGCGGAAAAATATATCGCTCTCGCTCTACCCGCAATTGGTTGTTCAGTGCCGACGTCACTCTTTTATGTGCACGCGCGCGTGGAGTAATCATAGCTTGAGGATCAAAGCCTGAGTTGACAGAGAAAGTTGATGAGCTGCATCATGGTACCAATAAAGCCTGATTGCATCGGTTTGGTTTTGTCAACTCAAAACTAATCCTGTAACCCCGAGTTTGTTCAGCTACCTTCATGGTACAGGCCCCAGACCCACTGGTGGAAAAATGAAAGTAACAAATCTCAAACACTTGTTTGTTTTGCGTTTAGTCATTATAGCGAAACAAAGCCCTCGCGTCACACTCATGTCATTTCTGTCCAAATGCATTAAATTAAATAAATGTCTGACAATCTTTGCTTGGTTTGCTTTAATCGATTGCTCCTGTCTGTCCTGCTGCTGTTGCGTTGCATTGGTTTGTGTCTGTAAGCTTCGTATATCTCTGTTTTTAATCATTTACTATTATTCCTTGTTTATACTTCTAAATATAACTTACTCATAATTACACATTAACCTGACATCGCTAGCTTCAATCTAAATCGTTATTGCTAGCACAACACGCTAGTGTTATGACTTTCAGAAACGAACCCAAGCGCAGACAGTCTTCAAAACACACAATTTATTATAGACAGAAAAACAGGGAAAACAACCCACGACGGGGCAAATAACATAGACTGGAAAAATACGAATCACAAAACTAGACGATTAACAGACAGCAATCACTAGATAAATCTTCAAAGAGGAAAAAAAAAAAAAAAAAAACACGACAAGACTACTCACATGATGATACAAAACAAACCAGCACAGGACAGCAAACACAAGGGGCTTAAATAGGAGAGAAAATAAGTACAACAGGTGATACTGATTAAACAATGACAAACGAGGAGACAGGGGGGCGGGTAAGGGAAGGAGACAACACAAGCGCACAGCCCAAACAAAAGGCCATGTGCTTGTACACAAAACATGGGTCTGTCAGGATCCTGCCTCAAGACTAAGGAAAAAACAAGGACAAGAGGGCAGACTCATGACAGAACCCCCCACTTAAGGAGCGGCTTCCAGACGCTCCCCAAGAGAACACCAAACGCGAGAGATGACAGACTGAAAGACAGATACAAACCAACAAAACATGACAAAAAAACAACAAAGGCATACAAGAATACACAACAGCTGGGTTAGGATGACATAAAAAAAAAAACAAGGGAGGAGAGGCTGAGGAACAACAGAGTTCATAGGGGGTGGTCCAGGGTGGATAGGTGGGATGTGAGTCTTGGGTTTACGAGGAGCGGGCTGAGGGCGAGGAATCCGGGCAGGTTTGGATTGAGACACATGAGGAGAAGTCTTAGGAGAAACATACCGGGGTTGCGTGGGGTCAGGGGAGACTGGGGAAACACACAGAGGCTTAGCAGAGGTGGAAACCGCTGTAGCCGGTAAGGGAACACTGACAAGGGTTGCGGCAGATGACAAAGGGGCAGATAGAGACAACGTTGGGGCTGGCTGAAGAGCTGGGACAGGAACAGCGCTCTCCGAAGCAGACTCGGAACCAGCGCTCCTCATATCGGATTCGGCAACAGACTCGGACAGAGCGCCCTCGGCAGCTGGTTCAGGAACAGCGCTCTCTGCAGCAGACTCAGGAACAGCGCTCTCAGGAGCAGACTCAGGAACAGCGCTCTCAGGAGCAGACTCAGGGACAGCGCTCTCAGGAGCAGACTCCGGGACAGCGCTCTCAGCAGCAGACTCCGGGACAGCGCTCTCAGCAGCAGACTCCGGGACAGCGCTCTCAGCAGCAGACTCCGGGACAGCGCTCTCAGCAGCAGACTCCGGGACAGCGCTCTCAGCAGCAGACTCCGGGACAGCGCTCTCAGCAGCAGACTCCGGGACAGCGCTCTCAGCAGCAGACTCCGGGACAGCGCTCTCAGCAGCAGACTCCGGGACAGCGCTCTCAGCAGCAGACTCAGGAACAGCGTTGTCAGCAGCAGACTCAGGGAGAGCGCTCTCAGCAGCAGACTCCGGGACAGCGCTCTCAGGAGCAGACTCCGGGACAGCGCTCTCAGGAGCAGACTCCGGGACAGCGCTCTCAGGAGCAGACTCCGGGACAGCGCTCTCAGTAGTAGCGGCAGGTTGGGGAGTTAACACGGACCCAGAGAAAGACTGAGACAGAGGACAGGGGGCTCCCTTCTGCCTCTTCTTTCTCCTGGGTCGCAGGGCAGAGGCCGTAGCCGGAGTTGTGACCGGTAAAGAGGGCGCAGTGGGGGCCGTTGCTGGAACTAGAGAGACTGTTGCTGGAACTGAGGAGAACACCGCAGGCAAGGTAGATTCTGTGGAGGACTCCGAAGCTGACTCCCACGACAACCGTCATCCTCGTTTTCTGCGGAGACTGAAAGATACGGTAGGTGTCTCGGGAGTCGAGGAAGAGAGGGCTTGGTCCCCAAGCGTAGCAACGGCTAGAACACGACCCTCCGGGATCACTGGCATTGAGGCAGGTGATGATGTCATGGTGGACCCTGCAGCTCCTCCCAACACAAACGGTCCACCACTTCACAGAATGGGCGACGGATCAGCCCCTCCCGTTCAGTCAGAGGAGGGGGAACATTGAGACCCGCGATGAAGTAGGAATTGAGGATCTCTGGCAAGAAAAACCTCCTCTCCTCCAGAAGCTGGGCATACCTCCTCAGGGACATCTCTCCCTGTGAAGGAAATGGAAGCTTTCCCCTCTTACAGTCGACAGCAATCGACTGCCACCATTGTTCATGGTCATCCGATTGTCGCTTGGCAGGAAAGGACATACTGTCTGCTGGGTTCTAAGCTGGCTGGTTCGTTCTGTTATGACTTTCAGAAACGAACCCAAGCGCAGACAGTCTTCAAAACACACAATTTATTATAGACAGAAAAACAGGGAAAACAAAACCCACGAGGGGGCAAATAACATAGACCAGAAAAATACAAATCACAAAACTAGACTTAGACTAGACAATTAACAGACAGCAATCACTAGATAAATCTTCAAAGAGAACTCACACAACAAGACTACTCACATGATAATACAAAATGAACCAGCACAGGACAGCAAACACAAGGGGCTTAAATAGGAGAGAAAATAAGTACAACAGGTGATACTGATTAAACAATAATGACAAACGAGGAGACGGGGGCGTGTAAGGGAAGGAGACAACACAAGCGCACAGCCCAAACAAAAGGCCATGTGCTTGTACACAAAACATGGGTCTGTCAGGATCCTGCCTCAAGACTAAGGAAAAAACAAGGACAAGAGGGCAGAATCATGACAGCTAGTAATTCGCTAGCCTGTTAGCGTGCCATCCGTGCGCTCTTTATTTATTTATTTATTTATTCTCTAGCGTGCTCGCACCTTCCATGCACTCTTTATTTATATATTTATTTTTTCTATTGCGTGCTCTCGCCTTTCACGAGTTCATCAAAAAAACTGTGGTGAGTGTCAGTCAACAAACGGTGAGTCATGTCCTCTTCTCTTATTGTCACCTGCACTTCATGTAAAATGTATAGCATAGCCTTCTCTGCCAGCACATGATTGACATGTGATAAATGCAGGGAGATAGTCAGGTTGGCAGAGAAGATTTCAGAACTAGAGACACACATCCAAACTTTAATCGAGGTTAATTGTAAGAGTGCAAGGGCTTTAGATACTGCTTTGGGTGCGACTAGCTTAGTGAACTCTGTACTCAGCAGGGCAACTGGGTGACGGTGAGATGCTGTAGTCGCGGGACAAAACACCGCTCTTCCGTTCCGATAACAACATTAAACAGGTTCTCCCCACTCAGTGAAACACCCACTGAGAATCCTGTTGAATGTGCCCTAGTTATTGGCGATTCTATTACACGGAATGTGAAAATAGAGACACCAGCCACCATAGTCACATGTTTGCCAGGAGCCAGAGCGCCTGACATCAAAGCAAATTTAAAAGAGCTGGCTAATGCTAATCGTAAATTCTCTAAGATTATTATTCACGTCGGCACTAATGATGTTAAACTCCGCCAATCGGAGATCACAAAAATTAACATTAAAGAGATATGTGAACTCGCAAGTACGATGTCAGGCACTGTAATTTGCTCTGGCCCCCTTCCTGTTCACCGGAGTGATGAGATAGTTAGTAGATTGTCTTCACTCAGTGGCTGGCTGTCTAAGTGGTCTCCACAAAATAATATAGAATTCATAGACAATTGGAAAAGTTTTGGGGGCAAACCTGACCTGTTGAAAAGAGATGGTATTCATCCGTCCTGGGATGGTGCTGCTCTTCTCTCTAGTAAAATGGCACATAGTCTTAGAGCTCAAACATGACAATCTGGGACTCAGGTCAGGAAGCAGACAGACTTGCTTAAATGACCGTCTGCTAGCTGTCTCACGTCAAACAAGGTCTGATAAATCCCATCACATAGAGACTCTTTCACCTAGATATCATCACATAGAGACTGTGTCTGTTCCCCGAATTAGGACATACAAAAAACTACTAAACCCATTCAAGGGTAAAAATTTAATTGATGTTCAACAAATAAAAAACAGATATAATACGGATGAACAAATGCTAAAGCTCGGGTTGCTGAATATTAGATCCCTTACTTCAAAAGCACTTATTGTTAATGATATGATTACAGATTATAACCTAGATGTGCTGTGTTTGACAGAAACCTGGCTAAAACCAGACAATTACATTATTTTAAATGAGTCCACCCCGCAAGATTACTGTTATAAACATGAACCTCGTCTCAAGGCAAAGGGGGAGGAGTTGCTGTAATTTATAGTAACATCTTCAGAATTACTGAGAAGTCTTGTTTTAAATATAATTCTTTTGAAGTGTTGCTGCTAAATGTAACACTATCTACTGTAAATGATATATCACGTTTAACATTTGTGCTGGCTACTGTATACAGGCCACCAGGGCATCATACAGACTTTATCAATTTGCTGATTTTCTATCAGAGTTAGTACTGGCTGCAAATAAAGTCCTAATTGTTGGTGACTTTAATACACATGTAGACAATGAAAAATATGCATTGGGATTGGCATTTAAAGACATTCTGAACTCTACTGGAGTTAGACAACATGTGTCAGGACCTACTCATTAGTAATCATGCTCTAGATCTAATATTATCACATGGAATCAATGTTAATGCAGAGGAAATTCTGCAGCAGAGCGATGACATCTCAGATCATTATCTAGTCTTGTGTAAACTTCATTTAGCCAAGGCTGCAAAGTCGACCTATCACTTCTGCCACTAAAGATTGCTTTATTAATAATCTTCCTGATCAGTTTCATCATCTCAGCATCCCGGACAGCTTAGAAGAACTTGATTTTGCAACAGAAACTTTTAATTTTCTCTTTTCCAGCACTTTAGACACAGTTGCTCCTTTGCGATTAAATAAGATTAAATAAAATAGTCCAACACCATGGTACAACGAGCACACTCAGGCCCTTAAGAGAGCAGCCCGAGAAATGGAGCGCAACTGGAAAAAAACAAAACTAGAGGTATTTTGCATTTCATGGAAGGAGAGCTCGATTACTTACAGAGAGTCCTTAAAAGCTGCTAGATCTGCTTATTTTTAACCCTATTAGAAGAAAATAAACAAAACCATAGGTATTTATTTGAAACAGTGGCTAAACTAATGAAAAATAAATCTTCAACCCCAGACGTTTCCAAGCAGCACAGCAGTAATGACTTTATGAACTTCTTCACTTATAAGATTGATAATATCAGGGAGAAAATTATAGCAACCGTCTACTACTGTATCGCATCAGGCAGTGCAATGTAGTCTCCTTTGATTCAAAATTTGATTCATTCATTGCTATAGGAGAGGAAGAATTTACTAAACTTGTTAAATCATCTAAATCGACTACATGTATGTTAGACCCTATACCGACTAAGCTACTGAAAGAGATGCTTCCAGAGGTCCTAGATCCTCTTCTTAATATCATTAATTCATCTTTGTCTCTACACTCAAAAAAATAATCTGTTGAACGAACTTAATTAAATTAAGGAAAGGTTTTCCACGAAATTGAATTACATTTTTCCAACAAAATCAAAATAGTTTGAAATAATTTGTTGTAATCTTGTTGTATGAATTTAAATTAATTTAGTCATTCCTGCTAGATAAAGTTTTGTCAGGTTAACTACATTTAGTTTTTGTCCTGCCTTAAATAACCAACATTATAACTTTAGTTAATTTGACTCTATGGTCACTTCTAATGATAGACACTACTAGTATTCAATTGAATTATTACTTGTGCAGGTCGGTGAGCAAGGTTTACACAGTGTATACTGAGTGCCCACAGCCTGAACACGAGGTTTAATGCACATATGGCTTAATACTGAGCCCACAGCCTAAACACAGTCGCCACTCTTCTGCAAAATGGTAACCACAAAATTCAAAAACATTACAGAAAGTCCTCTAAGTTTATAACATAACTGAACATTAAACACTAACATTAACTAACAACATCTTTCCATTTACTGAAAAACACATAAAATAACACTTTTTCCCTAAACTGACCCTCTTAATGCAGTCCCTTGCAAAGCATGCTGGGAACTACAGATCCACTGCCCAGTTAGATGTCAACAACAATGATTCATGTAGTTTTCACACAAACGAATTAGGTTGATTGAACACAATTAAATTAAGTTGTGACAATATTAAACAATCGTGTTACTTTTGCTTATTGTAATTAATTATTTTAACAAGAGGCCAAAATTCTTTTTTTGAGTGACATCTGGTTAAGACGAATGAAAAATATTCATGTTGACTCAATTAAAAAAAATTTGGTAAACCAAATTTTTAAAAAATTACATTGATTACATTTAATGAAATTAAGCTGGAATCATTTCTATGAAGAGCTGTGTCGTATATGCTCATTTTAATTGATGAAATTGAACAACGAGCTAAAATCATTTTTTTGAGTGTAGGATACGTACCGAAAACTTTTAAGCTGGCTATGATTAAACCGCTTGTTAAAAAAACACAACTTGATCCTACAGAATTAGTCAATTACAGGCCGATCTCGAATCTACCTTTTCTGTCAAAGATATTAGAAAAGGCAGTATCCTCACAACTATGTTCCTTTTTAGAAAGAAATGATATCTGCAAGGATTTCCAGTCCGGATTTAGACCGTACCATAGTACCGAGACTGCTCTCATTAGAGTCACAAATGATTAGGCTTGGGTATCGAGTATCGAGTATCGACTGGAACCGGGACTAGCTTTGCGATTTTCCCGGAATCGTTCAAAAGTTTAAATTTCGATTCCTAGTTTCGATTCCGCCGACCGGAAGAAGCAGCCGCTGTCTAAGTAACCAATTTGATAATTTCTAGCCCTAGTCTGAAATGAAGTAACTACCTAATCGATTTCAAACTGCCAAATGTTAACTCGCTGAACACTGACAGCTGTAGCCTACTTCCCCCACATTAGTTAAACATTTGTAAACTGTAACACGGCATGGTAAATGCGTGTATTACTAGGATTGGATTGTTATGCTAAACTGCGAACCGATACATTTTATGAGACGCTGTGTGAGTTGCCTTATTAACTCGCACAGCGTCTCATGTATTCAGAGCAAACAACCCTGACGAATGAAAAACGTACTTATATGATGTTTTCTTATTGTTCGGTATCTTGCGAGTTGCAACCATATTCTCTCGTCCTCTGCTCGTCCGTTTGAAAACTGCGCGCGATGCCGGCTTACGTAAAAAAAAAAAATCATGAAAACACATACACATGCAGAGCTGCCAACTCTCACGCATTCACCGTGAGACACACGCGACACTTTAAACAAGCTCTCACGCCACACATTCATTTTCCCATGCACAAAATCGCGAAGCGCAGAGGACACGGAGACCGACAGACTAACCGATCATCTCTAGCTAATAGTAAAAAAAAAACGAACACTGTTGAAAGATACAGTACAACTTACCGAAATGTATATTCCTCATACATAATATCGATCAATCAGTGTTTTTTATCAGCGTGAAGAGGTCAATAACATAGCTGGAGAACAATTATGTCATATTTACCTCAGGAAAGTCATTTAATGAACATAATATAGGCTATAGCACGCAGTTGGCAAGAAAAGAGCTAGAGAGTATTTTGCTAAATATGTGTAGGCTACTATATTACATTTTTTATATTTTTACTTATATCATTAAATAAAGTTGTTATTATAATAAAAAAAACGCATCATATTTCAATTGAGTTATTTTTAACCTTAAATAATACTGCCAGCTGCATAGGGCTCTCTGTATGTTTACAGCATTAGAGTTTTTTCTTGAGAAAAATTAAGGCCTATCTTGAGTAAATAATATTTATCCAAATGAGTCAATATTAAATCAAATCACAATAATTGAATTGAATTGAAATAATTTAAAAAAAAGAGTAGCTTACTAGAAATTGTACCATGTAAACATTGTAACATGTCACTAAACCTAATAAAATTCAGTTTAGTTACTAAAATGTTAGTGACAATCACAATAAACTTATTGTGATGCAAATTTTTTTATATTTCAATTGATGGAGAAGGTCAGACTATTTCCTTCAGAAAGACCGTTGGTTAGCTAGCTCATTTAAAATGTCCTAAAAAAAAATTGTTTAAAATAGATTTGATATTTATATTGTAGTTGAAAACAGCCCTGTGAGAAATTCATAGTAAAGTTCATAAAAAGTAAAAAGTTCATAGAATTAAAATTGATCTAAACTTTTTGGACCCTGCCTCTTAAAAGAATCGGAATCGAGAATCGTTAGGAACCGGAATCGAAACAAGGAATCGGAATCGGAATCGGAATCGTTCAAATTCAAACGATACCCAACCCTACAAATGATTTGCTCTTGTCATCCGATCGTGGTTGTATCTCTCTATTAGTGTTACTCGATCTTAGTGCTGCATTTGACACTATCGACCACAACATTCTTTTAAATAGACTCGAAAATTATGTTGGCATTAGTGGAATTGCATTAGCATGGTTTAAATCAACTTATCTGACCGTTATCAGTTTGTAGCAGTAAATGAAGAGATAGGTATCCTCAGTACTAGGACTGCTGCTGTTCACTCTGTACATGCTACCCTTAGGAGATATCATTAGGAAGCATGGAATTAGTTTTCACTGTTATGCTGATGATACTCAGCTCTATATTTCTTCACGCCCAGACGAAACTTACCAATTCACAAAATTAACAGAATGCATAGCTGTTATAAAACATTGGATGACTAGTAATTTCCTTCTACTTAATTCTGAAAAAACCCCCCAGAGATTCTAATTATTGGACAAAAAACTTCCTCACGTAATAACCTAGAATACTGTCTAACACTTGATGGCTGCTTTGTCAAGTCTTTGTCGTCGGTTAGGAACCTGGGTGTGCTCTTTGATACCAATCTTTCATTTGAAAGTCACGTGTCTAGTATCTGTAAAACCGCATTTTTCCATCTTAAAAATATATCTAAATTACGTCATATGCTCTCATTGACAAATGCGGAACAATTAGTTCATGCATTCATGACCTCAAGGCTAGATTATTGTAATGCTCTACTGGGTGGTTGCCCTGCACGCTTAATAAACAAACTACAGCTAGTTCAAAACGCAGCAGCTCGAGTTCTTACCAGAACCAGGAAGTATGACCATATTAGCCCGGTTCTGTCAACACTGCATTGGCTCCCTATTAAACATTGTATACATTTTAAAATATTGCTGATTACTTACAAAGCACTAAATGGTTTAGCTCCGCAGTACTTGAGCGAGCTCTTAACGCATTTTAGTCCTTCACGTCTATTGCGATCTCAAAATTCTGGCCAGTTGATAATAATACCTAGAATATCAAAATCGACTGCTGGTGGTAGATCATTCTCCTATTTAGCACCAAAACTTTGGAACAGTCTTCCTAACATTGTCTGGGAAGCAGACACACTGTCAGTTCAAAGCTAGACTAAAAATACATCTCTTTGACCTAGCATACACATAACACATTATAGACTTCTATAATTCAATGTTAGGCTGCATAGATCAGGTCAGCCGGAACCGGGAACACTTCCCATAAATCCTGATGTGCTCGTTACATCATAAGAAGAATGGCGTCTTCGCTAATATTAGTCTCTCTGTTTAACCTGAGGTTTACCGCAGTCCGCCGGATCCAGATCTGATGAAGGACCTGCGCCTGGACGCGACGACAACGCAGTCCTTAAGTGTCAACTAGTCTCTTCCCTGTGAAGACCTCCCTCCCCTCCCTTTACCTCTCTACAGATAAAGCGTAGGGATAATTCCAGTTCGCGTGGCTACGTGGAAGTGGTGAAAATTCTCTTTTATAAATTTTAAGGGCAGACAAGTAGTTTGTTGAGGGTTGGTTTGTGGGGAAGGACTACATGCTCGAGCACATATATTCAAATGCTCATAACAATAGCCTGAACTCGTAATACGCATGTGCACGCCATCAGCGTTCTCACAGGCTCGCGTTTTTAAAGTTTGTGTAGAGAGAACTTAAGAGTTTCCTGTTAAAACGGTGTCGTGTTAATAACTAATGATCGTTATGATGAAAGTGAATCAATCAAAACTAACTTTAGCTTGACAATAACTGTATTCTAGAGCTGCTGTAAAGCCAGAACAATCTCTGTTACTTTAATCATTATCACTGTAAAGCTGCTTTGGAACAATCTACATTGTTAAAAGCGCTATATAAATGAAGATGACTTGACTTGACATAATAATATTTTTTTTTTATGAATATTGAAGTGACTCCTTGTTCCAAAATGTATTTTTTATATTTTTTTTATTTTTTTTTATGAATGTTATTTGTTCACCTACTAGCATAAAAATATTAGCTATAATTTTCCCCATGTATAATATAATAAATTAATCTCTACCTAAGAGACCATGTAAAAAAAAAAAAAAGCCATCAGAATCATTATTGTTCAAATATGAAATAAAGGCGGGGGGGGGGGGGCTATTTTCCCTTTTTTTGAGAGGTACAGTATATAACATTAATTTGCTGAATGAGATAAATGTGATATTGATATTTGTAATACCATCTGTGCAACTTTTTTCATTTCCATAGTGATGATACTGATACTTATTTGCGTCAGATGTGTGGCAATGCAATTTTAATTTCTGAAGCACCCGGAAAATGTTGCAGCACTGGTTGCTGTTCTCTTTCAGAAGGTTCAGTTAGGGTGAGGTTCAGTTATTACTCAGATTACCAGATCATGCTGAATGTTCACACAGGTTTGTCTGCACACGGGCTGCGGAGGCTTTGATCCGAACTTGATTGACGGCTGCTTCTCCCAGTTAAAGCTGACAATATTCTTAGAAAAGCTTGATAGTAAAAGGAGGTAGCATTTTTCATCACTATTTTCCTCTCTGCCAATTGCACTTCTTTCTCATATTTTTCTTTTTATTCTTCTGGTAACTTATATAAAGGGAAATCATAGTTGTCTGAATAGTTTAATAAAATGAGGTGGGGTATTGTTAGAGTTGTCAACCCATCTAGAAAAGGTCCACCCACACTTAATACAGTCATAAGATTGTTAGGCCTGCAGTTCATTCTTCATTGTATTCTGCAACTGGATCAACTAAGTCGCTGTGTTTTGGAGTTTGTGAAGCAACATTTTTGTATCAGGTAATGTCACAGTTAATTTAATCTCTTTGAGCTCTAATTACTCTTCAGTAATCTGCTTTTGGTAAATCTGAATTATTTAAAAAAAAATAAAAAATACACTACCTGTCAAAAGTTTGGGGTCAGTAAGAATTTTAATTTTATTTTTGGGGGAAAGAAATAAAATAAATCAATACTTTTATTCATCAAGGATAAGTTAAACTGATCAAAAGTTACAGTAAAGAAATTTATAATGTTAGAAAATATTCTATTTTAAATAAATGCTGTTCTTTTGAACTTTCTATTCATCAAAGAATTTTGAAACATTGATTGTTAATACATTGATAATAATAATAATGAATTTTTCTTGAGCATCAAATCATCATATTAGAATGATGGATCATGTGACACTGAAGACTGGAGTAATGAGGCTGAACATTCAGCTTTGATCACAGAAATAAATTACAGTTTAAAATATATTAAAATAGAAAACAGTAATTTTAAATTGTCATAATATTTCACAATATTATTTTTTTTATTGTTTTTTATCAAATAAATGCAGCCTTGGTGAGCAGAAGATACTTCTTTCAAAAACATTAAAAAATCTTACTGACCCCAAACTTTGTAACACTTTACATTTTTTTTTTTAAATTAGTCAATGCCTTAACTAACACAAAGTTACACTGAACAATATAATTTTACATCATAATACTAAACACTACATGTAATACAATAGATATAGAAGAACATATTTCACGTTTATGTTCATGTGTGCAGGTGCTGGACATGCCGTTTATTACAATGAGTTTTCTATTCTCATTGTATGTTTCAATATTGCTGTTTGGTGAGTGTTTTTACATCTTTGAAGTTTTAATACACATGATGTTGGAATGATGCCATAGTATATTCAAATAAGTGAACTGACTGTATCATCTTTCAAAATGAAACCATTGTTCTTATATTTTGTATTTGTTTGTTTTAAAGGTAAAATAATTGATGGACAATCAGGTAATTCTTTCCATTCATCTTCTTATAATAACACTATACTTATACTTCATCTTCACCAGTGCTTCCCCTTTCTATCTCTAGCTTTCAATTAGACAAACAAAGCGTGTGGAAAACAAAAAAAAGATCTTCACTGTGGAACTTTGTGATAAACGTTATTTCAATAGTACAGAGACACTTTTAATAACTTTTAGCTGAATATGTACATTTTGCATTAAAAAAAAAAAAGGAAAAAAAAAAAGTCTGATTGGATCACTGTATTAATAGTTTTAAAGAGCAAGGACCTTAGTCTGGAGAAATGTAAAAAAAGATTGAGGAAAAACTATATGGAATCTGAAGTTCCCCACTACTTAATTTATTGAAAAGTGCAATCATTCAAGTCTTAGATAAATGCACGGATCATGAAAAGATTTGTGCTGTGTTGCAATTTGCCGGAAAAACTATGGCCTAAAAGTATCTACTGTTTGTCTTAATAAAGTACATATTTTTTGAGCATACTGTGTCATGGAATTTAATCTTGAAAACCACATAGTGTAGGCGTGTGCATCATGTCACCACAAACTGTCAATCATTCTGTCACAGTTGACATCATGAGATACACATTCCACATTTCAATACTTTAAAACATTAGGCAACCAACACATTACAATACTTATTAATACTTAAATGTTAGGCTGTTTATATCCCCTTTGTCACAGCTAAAAGAAAAGAGATGCTCATTCTTAATCTAATTTTGCTATTTGAAAGTTTCCTAATGTTGTTTTGGAGTCTCCTACAACATGTTTACATGCTGATGTTTCATCTTGACGTCACAACGAAACGGCTAATGACTCGTTTGAAAAACAATTAATTTAATTGACTCAGATTAGACTAGGGTTGCCAACTTATGAAAAGGAAAATAAGGGAAAATCGTGTTTTTTTTTTATAGGAAAATAAGGGACAGAATAAGGGACACACAAAATATTTGTACTGTACCACACAGTGCATATCATTTTAGCATCTGCATTTAAATATGTGTACAAAAGATGTATAAAAGGTTCTCTGACAAACACATTTGTGTCATTTCGTGGAAAAATCAACCAAATTTCAGAAACTTTCCTGGCTCAAGTTTTTGATTTTGTTAAAAAAAAAAAAAAAATTCTGAAGAAAGACAAACGTAAATGAAGAAGAAAGCCAAAATATTAGGCTACATGTGATGGATGTGTATTTACTGAGAAATTACAGTTTTGTAAAATGGGTCAAAATGACAATTTTCACCTGAGATTTGGAGTCAGATTACAGGGGGGTTAAAATGACTTTAGAACTGCATCATTATTGTTCTTTTACACAGAGATTGTTAGGTCTATTAAGCTAAATCGGTTGAATTTAGACATCTTTGTTTTATTTTTGCTACTGTATGCCAACGGTGACATTTTAAAAATGGGTAAAAGCACTACTTTTGTTTTGTTTTTTTTGCCCAAAGTTTGCATGCCTGCAACTCATATTACAAATATCTTAATATCCTTTTAGATCCTAATTCTTAATAAACTTTTCTTTTGGTTTCTTCATTTTTAAGGCCGAATATGGTTAATTTATATATATATATATATATAATAATATATAATAATATATATATAAACACAACTGAAAATTACTGAGTGCCGTAAATAGTATTTTTCCAAAGTGTGTGTGCCTGTAACTCTAAAAGTAATAAAGATATCTTTATATCCTTCTATATTCTCATTCTTAATAAACTTAATTTTAAAAGCCCTATATGGTTCAAACCCATAGATATAATGTGGCTCCATGTTCAATTTGTTGAATTTTACCCATTTTCAATATATAGCTACACCAACGGATATTACTGTATCATCAACCTCTATTCAAAACAATAAACATAAAATGTTTTTTTTTTTTTTTTTGTCAGGAAGACATATAGATGGCATAAAATGTAAAAGCACAATAACTGAACGTCTTTGAAATTACATCCAAAAAAAAACATGCGTCCTTAAAATAGCATCTGAACGCGCCACTGACTTTAGACTAGGTTTTTCCTGGTCTGTGGCGGAATTGTTTTCTGAAACTGCAAAATAGCACCAGGGAACGTTTGTGGCGGAACAAACCTTCTCTTTTCGCTGAACCGCCCCCGGCAAGTTCCCTAATTTAACGACGTGCGTCTGTGGAGGGAAAAGTCCGCTGTGCGTCGGGTGCAAAATAGGAATGATACATGCATCGTGTACAAAGTCAAATGCGCTGGGTGCAAGATAGAGCCCAATAACTTTATATACGGTGCACTTTCAGATAAAAAAAATTGCAGGATGTTTTCATTAGCTTCATTAAAGCTATGTTACTACCCATAATAGGGGCCCTTTAAATAGTATATGTAATGGTATGTAGCATTGAAATATGAATTTACGGTACAAATATTTACAAACTTTATTTTAATGTTTCCATAACAGTGGACCCCTGCAACAACTACAAAGTTCTGAATGATTCATGGAGAGCCACCAACAATTACTATCCCTCTGAAATAATGTGTGACTGTGAGGTCAGCTGGAATGGCTGGTACCGACTTTTTTTTGATGGTCAGAGCGTTCAGATGCCAGACACATGTGTTGATCAGGACAGCTGTGGCACTCATGCTCCACTGTGGCTGAACGGAGGACATCCAACAGTTGTGGATGGAGTGGTCACTCGAGATGTCTGCGGTCACTATGACAATGACTGCTGCGCTTTTCAGTCCAATCCCATTAAAGTCAAAGCCTGTCCAGGAGTTTATTATGTCTATGAGTTTGTGAAACCATCTTTCTGCTATTTGGCTTACTGTGCAGGTAAATATATTTACATTTTTCTTTTTTTCATAATTGCATTTTTGTTCATTTAATTTTTATCTTATTTTACTTTTCTCAGATGTAAGGAACATCAACATCACCTATACCATCTCAACCTCAGCTATAGAAATGACATCCGTGGCTATTACGACTGGTAATGTGATGTTTTTGAAATGTTTCTTAAGTATTTTTGTTCAGATTAGCAAACCTATGCAGTCAGACCAGATCCAAGTTTTTGACTGCATGTAAAGTATATGTGTGTGTAATGTGCAGCTGTGATTTTGATTCAGGTTTGCATAATTACTATTAGTGAGTTGATAGGGTCTGAGGAAATAAATTGGAGCAAAGTAAAAATATTTCAAAAATGTGCTTGAGTATATTTAAAATCTGAAAATCACAAATTCAAAGTAATTGATTTCTTAAATAGAAATTCTTAAGAAATAATAAATAGTACGTATTAAAGAAAACTTGTGCGTGGTCAGGAAATTTCAATTGATTGTAGCTGGTGAGTCAGTAATTTGGCATAATTTAAATCATGAAGAAAAAATCTACTTTTAGTAGCTTTGCTATCCAAGGCTACCCTGGTAATCCAGAGTTCTCGCGAGACCACAAGTTGAATTTGCTCAGCGAGTTACTCTGATGTTGAGTAATGATGCTCATTAAATATGCCCCTCGATCTGAGCTGCACCAATCACAGCGGGTTGTCTGATATAGGCGGGCCAGAGGCGAGCTAAACAGATGACGACAGCGCTGTGACGTCGAAGTCATTAGTAAACATTGCCAGATGGCTATGGATGAACACCAGTTGTTTGAAACGGCTTTGGCCGCTACAATGAACGAGTTAGACTTAGCTTTTTATCTAAAACAGGAACAGAAGACGCCGCTCGGATCATTCCTTTGCAAGAAGGGCGTTTTTGCTGTTTTGCCAACCAGATACGGTAAGAGTATAATCTACCAGTTAGCTCCGCTGGTAGCTAAGCGTATGGGGTTTATTCAAGGGGGTAATGTTTCAGAAAAGACTGAAGCTTCTCCGGGGGCCGCCATTGATTAGCAGACCATCACCTGCTGTTAGCATTCCATTGACTTCCATTCATTTTGGCGTCACTTTGACAGCGAATAACTTTACATCTGAGGCGTTTAAAGACTCCATTTGTCCATTATTTATTTCTAAAGAAACACGAAAATGTATAAAAGGCTCCATTACCTTGTATCTTACGTTATGGCCCCATAGAAGCAGTTTTTGTAAAAATAGGCTAACGATTGCGTCATAACCATGCGACTCTCTGTCGCACAGGAGAAATTACCGTATGGACAGGAGGAGAAGCTCGCGGGCAATCAGGGGGACGTGGAGGCAAAATGAAAAAATAATTAATCAGAATACTTAGCAAAAGTTGCTCCTGCTCCTAGCTCATGGACAGCTCCTACTCACGCTCTCCGTCTCTGCAAGATTCGGAAGGGAATGATTCAGATTTCTCTTGGCACAGCTACTCATGTCACATCTACATCGTCAAGCTCAGTTTGAGTCTGCGCAGTACGCTGAACCATCAGGAAGTGAGTGCTTCTAATTGACTTCACTTTTCTCCATTGAATCCAGTGGGGTCGCTGTGTCTATTTTTTTTATTGTTGTTTACTGTCTATGGGTTTATTGTTGTGATTGGTCGTAGTGTTATCCACTTGCGTGCAGAAACTTGCGTTTCAAATGCATGCTTGGTGCCTCCCCTCGAGCTGGGCGATTTTCATTAGTCTTTTAGATTTAGGTCTGGATTTCCAGTCTAATCCAAGGCATGAATACAAGAATGTTTCCAATTCACTGGAATCGTTCAGTATACAGTTTAATCAGTAATTAAGAAACAATAATTCATTTCGTTTTCCATTGAGACAATGACCCTAAATGTCAAGCCAATGGCTGAAAAACAACAATATTAATGTAATTGAGTGACCAAGTCAGAGTTCAATCAGATCTCAATCAATTTACAGTATGGGTGGCCTTGGAAAATGCCTGTCAAATCCCAATCTCCATGCATCCAATCTGACAGACCTTGAATGGTTCTGCAAAGGGGAAAAATTACAGTTGCCTTATGTGAAAAGCTGATAGAGACTCAAGACTGTAATGTTGTTTACATTTACATTAAGTCATTTAGCAGACGCTTTTGTCCAAAGCAACTTACAATTTAGGACTAAATTAAGCGAGTCATCGTGAAGAGGCAAAAAACAACGCAAGACGTGCTCAAAATACAAAGTTCAGGCATTGTTCAGAGTAGCATAAGCCCGATAAGGGAGGATTAAAGGAAAAGGAAAGAATTTATTTTAATTTTTAAAATTTTTTTTATTGTTATTATTATGTTGTTAAAGGTGCATCTACTAAATACTGATGTAAATGGAATGAGAGGCAGTTATTTGGTTTAATACTTGCCATACATTTTTGAAATTTATACAATTATACTAGTAGTAAAAAAAAAAAAAAAAAAATTGTAGTTCAGTTTTGGTAACATTTCGAAGAGGATGAAGAATTTCGATTCTAGGATTTCAATATTATGGGGAATTTATTTATTTTTATTTACAAATATTTACAAACATTATTTTAATGTTTCCATAACAGCGGATCCCTGCAACAACTACAATGTCCTGAATGATTCATGGAGAGCCACCAACAATCAATATCCCTCTGAAATAATGTGTGACTGTGAGGTCAGCTGGAACGGCTGGTACCGACTCTTTTTTGATGGTCAGAGCATTCAGATGCCAGACACATGTGTTGATCAGGACAGCTGTGGCACTCATGCTCCACTGTGGCTGAACGGAGGACATCCAACAGTTGAGGATGGAGTGGTCACTCGAGATGTCTGCGGTCACTGGGACAATAACTGCTGCTTTTTCCAATCTAATCCCATTAAAGTCAAAGCCTGTCCTGGCAATTATTATGTTTATGAGTTTGTGAAACCAGATTTCTGCTCTTTGGCTTACTGTGCAGGTAAATACATTTACATCTTCCCTTGTTTGCATAAGTTATAATTGTATCTGGGTTGATTTACAGCGCATCAATATTTTTCAGATGTAAGGAACACAAACACTACCTATACTACTGTCACTCCAGAGACAATGTTAACCACAGAAACCACAACCATGGACATTACAACTGGTAATGAAATGTTCTAATTTTCCATCTGCAGGATTTATTACATGACTAGATCCATCTTAAGCATTTGTGTCTGCATATAAAGAAGTTAAAAAATAAAAAAGTGAAATGTGCAGTTAGAGGTCTGTTCTGTTTATGACTTCTGTTTATGATTTACTATTAGTAAGCAAATAGTAAATATATACAGTATATATATATATATATATATATATATATATATATATATGTGTGTGTGTGTGTGTGTGTGTGTGTGTTAGTGTCTGAGTAATTATATATTGTTTTATTATTATCAAATTTGTATTGATTTTGTTTTTCCAGATATTGGGCACAATACCACTTTCTATACTACTACCACTTCAACCATAACAACTACATTTATAGCAGGCTTGTGCACAATTCAGAAGTGAATTGAGAATGACTCCTTAATTCCAATTCAATTCTTGAATTTGAATTGAATTTGAATTGATGTTAAAAACAGGATCTAGAATTACAACTCGAATTTAAATTAAAGGAAGCAGAATTGCAATTCAATAAAAATTCAAAGAAATTCAAATACATATTTTAAGTGAAGTGTTTAACAATGAAGCTTTACAGTATATGTCAGATCTGATTGCATTATAAATGATATTAGTTTGAACTACTTGTACAGATTATATTAAAAGGATATGTTTTCCCCCAGCAATGAATGTTAAAAGCAATATTAAAAACAAAACTAATTAAACAACATTGAGGGGGTAATTTATTTCAAGAATTTGATCAATATCTATTTTAGAACAAAATGTATGCAGGGTTGAGGAGTAAATAGTTACGTGAAATTAAATTTCTGTTATTAAATTACAAAATTAATGTAATTGTATTTAGTTGTATTACTGAGTTAAAATGTTTAATTCAATTAGTTACTAATCAACTTAAAACAAAATGGCTTTGCATTGATAAAGTTATCCAAATAAAGTAATCCAAACCAAATTTATAATGGGTAACTAATAACAGTATGCGATAATATTTCCAAAGTGACCTTCCTAACACTGAATGCATGCGAGACTCAACACATTCTTTCTGTTGTGTGACTGTGTGGAATTTCTTTGAATTGCCATGAATTTAATTCAACTTCCTGTCATTACAATTCAAATTCAATTCAACGTCCTGTGGGGCGGAGTAAATTCAATTCAAATTCCAATTCATGAATTGAATGGAGGCCAATTCTGAAATTCTGAATTTTACACAAGCCTGATTTATAGATACTACAGCAATGGACACTGGTAATTTAATGTGCTATGGGAAAGTTTTTTTTGTTTTTGTTTTGAATGACCAGGGCCCGGTTTCCCAAATTAATGATAAATGATTTTAGTGCCGTCCGAATCCATAATATCAGTGTTTTTCTCACCCAACCCGCGTAAAAATCCCTGGCCAAATTAGTACCTTCTGTTTTTTGACAAACAGGTCGGGTGGTAATTTAATTGCCGTCTGAATCCACATCTCTGAGTTTACAAGAGATTCAAAATTCACGGTTTAAATCCTTTTTGATCACTGCCGAGCACCGTACGCAAGATGTAAACTTTTATTACTGAAATGCTGGAAAGTATTTACAAGAACAATATTTCATCGCAGCTCCATCTCAGCGAACAAAAATGGGAAAGAGAAGAAGGCACGTCAATTTTTGAAAAGGTTATTGTGGCAGCAATATATGTTACAATTTTAAAATATGTAGGCTAGGCTATTATAGGCTATTATAGTTTGGATTATTTTTATAATATCCAATAATCATAATAAATTGCAATTTCAACTATTTCTGAAGTGCTTCATTTATAAAGATCACCGCTTTCTCACATAAACAGCCCCTGCACGAGAGAATAATTGATTCTCGAGCCATCGATATCAAACAATTCAGCACCATCGCCACGGACAGCGCCGGGTAACGTCGCACGTAAGAAGGTATATCTTAAGCAGCTTCCTAAGGTATGGTTCGGGGAACACACTTAGGAACATAAACAACTTTGGTAAGATATATCTTTCGAGCTTTCTTAGCGCGCTAAGAGTGAGCGTTATCGGGAAACCGGGCCCAGATCAGATCTGTTATGAGTTGCATTTATATAAGTTAAACAGTTTGTGAAACATGGACTTTCCAAGTTTGATTTGAATTTGATTTGTGAAATAACTGATCAAATTATGAATAAATATAAATATATAAAACATTTTTAAGTTGAAATATATAAATATATTTACTGCCCCTTACAGAAAAAGTGGATACAACAAAGATAATGGAAACCACAAAAACAGAAAGTAAGGCTATGGAGATGACAACTCCAGAAAGTACCACAACCGAGAACACAACAGCAGAAAGCATCTTAACTGAGACCACAACACCGGGCACCACAAAAAAAGAAAGTACGACCACAGACAAAACAACTGTGGAAAGTACCACAACCGTGACCACATCAGCAGAAAGAACCACCCCTGAGGCCACAAATGGGCTTACTACAACAACACAAAGTATGATCAGAGGCACAACAATTCCTGAAGGTACAATAACTGAGACCACAACACCCGAAAGCACCACACCTGAGACCATAACTGTGGATACTACAACAAGAGAAAGCACCACAGCAACAGAAAGTACCACAAGTGAGACAACAGCAGCAAAAAGCACAGCAACTGAAACCACAACACCGGGCACCACAACAACAGGAAGTACGAACACAGGCACAACAACTCCAGAAAATACAACTGGAGAGACAACAACAGTAAAAAGCACCACAACTGTGGGTACTACAACAACAGAAGGGACCAACACTGAGACCACAACACCTGGCACCACAACAGCAGAAAGCACCACACCTGAGAAAGTAAGCATAAGAACAACAGAAAGTACAACCACAGGCACAACAACTCAAGAAAGTACAACGGCAGAAAGTACCACAACTATGGGTACCACAACAACAGAAATTACCACAAGCAAGACAACAACAGCAAAAAGCACAACAACTGAAACCACAACACCGGGCACCACAACAACAGGAAATATGACCAAAGGCACAACAACTCCAGAAAATACAACTGGAGAGACAACAACAGTAAAAAGCACCACAACTGTGGGTACTACAACAACAGAAGGGACCAACACTGAGACCACAACACCTGGCACCACAACAGCAGAAAGCACCACACCTGAGAAAGTAAGCATAAGAACAACAGAAAGTACAACCACAGGCACAACAACTCAAGAAAGTACAACGGCAGAAAGTACCACAACTATGGGTACCACAACAACAGAAATTACCACAAGCAAGACAACAACAGCAAAAAGCACAACAACTGAAACCACAACACCGGGCACCACAACAACAGGAAATATGACCAAAGGCACAACAACTCCAGAAAATACAACTGGAGAGACAACAACAGTAAAAAGCACCACAACTGTGGGTACTACAACAACAGAAGGGACCAACACTGAGACCACAACACTTGGCACCACAACAGCAGAAAGCACCACACCTGAGAATGAAAGCATAAGAACAACAGAAAGTACAACCACAGGCACAACAACTCAAGAAAGTACAACGGCAGAAAGTACCACACCTGTGGGTACCACAGCAACAGAAATTACCAAAAGCGAGACCACAACAGCAGAGAGCACCACAACAACAGAAAGTATGACCACAAGCACAACAACTCCTGGAAGTACCACAACTGAAACCACAACAGTAGAAAGCACCACACCTGGGACCATAACTGTGGGTACTACAACAACAGAAAGCACCACAACAACAGAAAGTACAACAGCCAAGAGCAACACAGCAGAAACCACCACAATTGAGACCACAACTGTGGCTAGTACAACAACAGAAAACACTCCAACAAAAAGAACAGTCACAGGCACAACAACTCCAGAAAGTACAACAGCCGAGATCACGAAAGCAGAGAGCAACACAACTGTGGAAAGTACCACAAGCGAGATCACAACAGCAGAAAGCACCACCCCTGAGACCATAAGTTTAGGTACTACAACAACAGAAAGTATGACTACAAGCACAACAACTCCAGAAAGTACCACAACTGAGACCACAACTGTGGGTACTACAACTGAGACCACAACTTTGGGTACCACAAAAACAGAAAGTACCACAGCAACAGAAAGTACCACAAGGGAGACCACAACAGCAGAAAGTACAATCACAGGCACAACAACTCCAGAAAGTACAACAGCCGAGAGAACGACAGCAGAGAGCACCACGACTGTGGCTATCACAACAGCAGAAAGCACCAACCCTGAGACCATAACTTTAGGTACTACAACAACAACAGAAAGAACAACCACAGGCACGGTATCTCCAGTATCTGAAAGTACCACAACAGAGACCACAACAGTAGACAGCACTACACATGGGACCACAACTGTGGGTACTACAACAACAGAAAGCATCACAACAGAAAGTACGACTACAGGCACAACAACTCCAGACAGTACTACAACTGAGACCACAACAGCAGTAAGTACCACACCCGAGACCACAACTGTGGGTACTACAACAACAGAAAGCACCCCAGCAACAGAAAGTACCACAAGTGAGAACACAACGGCAGAAAGTACAAAAATAGGCACAACAACTCAAGAAAGTACAACAGCCAATACCACAACAGCCGAAAGTACCACAACTGTGGGTTTCACGGGAACAGAAAGTTCCACAAGCCAGACCACAACAGCAGAAAATATGACCACAGGCACAACAACTCCTGAAAATATCAAAACTGAGACCACAACTGTAGAAAGCAACACACCTGAGACCACAACTGTGGGTACTACAACTACAGAGAGCACCACAGGAAAAGAAATTACAACAGCTGAGACCACAACAGCACAAAGCACCCAAAATGTGGGTACCACAACACCAGAAAGTACCACAAGCGAGACCACAACAGTAGAAAGCACCACATCTGAGACCACAAATGTGGGTACTACAACAACAGAAAGCACAACAGCAACAGAAAGTACAACAGCTAAGACCACAACAGCAGAAAGCACCACAGCTGAGATCACAACTGTGGCTACTACAACAACAGAAAGCAATACAACAGAAAGTACGACTACAGGCAAAACAACTCCAGACAGTACTGCAATTGAGTCTACAACAACAGAAAGCACCATAGCTACAGAAAGTCCCACAAATGAGACCACAACAGCAGAAATTACAACCACAGGCACAACATTTCCAGAACATACAACTGCCGAGACCACAACAGCAGAGAGCACCACAACTGTGGGTAGCACAACAGCAGAAAGTACCGCAAGCGAGATCACAACAGCAGAAAGCACCACCCCTGAGACCACAACTGTAGGAACTACAACAACAGAAAGTACGACCATAGGCACAACAAGTCCTGAAAGTAACACAACTGAGAACACGACAGTAGAAAGTACCACACCTGAGATCACATCTCTGGGTACCACAACAACAGAGAGTACAACCACAAGCACAACTCCAGAAAGTACAACAGTCAAAACCACAACAGCAGAAAGCACCACAACTGTGGGTACCACAACACCAGAAAGAACCACAAGCAAGACCACAACAGTGGAAAGCACCACACCTAAGACCACAACTGTGGCTACTACAACAACAAAAAGCACTACAACAGAAAGTATGACTACAGGCACAACAACTCCAGAAAGTACCACAACTGAGACCACATCTCTGGGCACTACAACAACAGAAAGCACCACAGCAACAGAAAGTACCACAAGTGAGACCACAACCGCAGAAAGCACAACCACAGGCACAATAACTTCAGAAAGTACAACAGCCAAGACCACAACAGCAGAGAGCAAAGGTGCCATAGGGTGCCCCGTCTCTGAGTCGGAAGGTCCTTACTCAGAGGAATGGGCCAGGGAGGGGAGGAGTCGGTCTGTCACGAGGAGCATAAGTTCTGGGAACCAGGTCCGGGTGGGCCAATAGGGAGTCACCAGAAGGACCTGCTCCTCGTCCTCCCTGACTTTGCACAGTGTCTGTGCAAGTAGGCTCACTGGGGGAAACGCATATTTGCGGACTCCCCGGGGCCAGCTGTGTGCCAGTGCGTCCGTGCCGAGTGTTCTCTCGGTCAGGGAATAAAACAGCTGGCAGTGGGAGGTCTCTGAGGAGGCAAACAGGTCAACCTGAGCCTCCCTGAACTCTCTTCAAATCAGCTGAGCCACCTGGGGGTGGAGTCGCCATTCTCCCGCGAGCACAGCTTGTGATAGCTCGTCGGCCACATGGTTGAGCACACCGGGGATACACGACGGGAGCATAGACCACCTTGTCGGTTGATGTACGCAACGGTCGCAGTGTTGTCCGTACGGACCAGCACGTCTCTGCCCTGAAGCGGCTTTTTCAAGCGGCTCAGAGCGAGACGTACTGCTAGCAACTCGAGGCAGTTGATGTGCCAATGTAGTTGGGGGCCTGTCCACACCCCTGACACTGCATGTCCATTGTATGTGGCACCCCAGCCGGTGGCAGATGCATCTGTGAATAGCACTGCATGCCTGGACATCTGTTCCAAGGGGACTCCTGCCCAGAGGAACGAGGTCTCTGACCACAGACTGAAGGTCTGGCAGCACTCCGGTGTGACTGCCACCCGGTGAGTGCCGTGATGGTGATCGAGTCCCGCCCATCTCGGGACTCGACCGTGAAGCCAGTGCTGAAGTGGTCTCATATGGCGCAGTCCAAGCGGGGTTACCGCTGCTGCTGCTGCCATATGCCCCAGGAGCCTCTGAAAAAATTTGAGTGGGACCTCTGTCCTGCCTTTGAACATGTTCAAACAGTTCAACACCGTCTGAGTGCGTTGCTCTATGAGGCGCCCTGTCTGAGTGACCGAATCCAACTCCATATCGAAAAAAGAGATTCTCTGCACGGGGGCGAGTTTTTTTTCTCTTCTAGTTGACCTGAAGGCCCAGCTGGCTGAGGTGCCTGAGCACGAGGTCCCTGTGTTCGCATAACCGATCTAGAGAGTGTGCCAGTATGAGCCAGTCGTCGAGATTGTTGAGGATGCGAGCACCCTGTTCTCTCATGGGAACGAGGGCCCCCTCCGTGACTTTCGAAAAGACACGGGGAGACAGGGACAGCCCAAAGGGCAGGACCTTGTACTGATATGCTCGACCCTCGAACGCAAAGCGCAGAAATGGCCTGTGTCGAGGAAGAATCGAGACGTGAAAGTAAGCGTCCTTCAGGTCGATCGCTGCAAACCAATCTCGGGGATGGATGCATTCGACAATGCTTCTCTGCGTGAGCATTTTGAACGGTAGTTTGTGAAGGCTCTGATTCAAAACTCGCAGATCTAAGATTGGTCGTAATCCACCACCTTTCTTGGGTACAATGAAGTAGGGACTGTAGTGTCCTGACTTCATATCGGCTGGAGGGACAGGCTCTATCTTGTCCTTCGCTAGTAGGACTGTGATCTCCACGCGCAAGACATGGGCATCGGCTGCTCTCACTGTAGTGGAGTGGATGGGCCAAAACATAAGTCTGCTTATGTACAGCCGAGAACTGCTGGGTGAAGTTCTTGACCACGTCACCGAAGAGGCCGGTCTGGGACACGGGGGAGTTCAGGAACCAGAGCTTGTTGGCCTCCCTCATGTCGGCCAGACACAGCCAGAGGTGGTGTTCCTGAATCACCAAGGTGGACATCGCACGACCCACCGACTGCACGGTCACCTTCGTCGCACGAAACGCGAGGTCTGTCGCGATACGAAGTTCCTGGAGAACTTGGGGATCGTGACCACCCTCGTGCAGTGCCTGGGCCTGATGGACCTGCAGCAACGGCATGGCGTGCACGGTAGAGGCAGCTTCTCTACAGGCCTTGTAAGCCTTGCCGGTTAGGTCAGACGAGTACTTACAGGCCCAGGAAGGAAGACACGGTTCTCTGCGCCAAGTGGAGTTAGGGCACAGCTGCATAGCAATGGCCCGCTCCACTGGCAGGATACGCGTGTATCCCTTAGCTGTCCCGCCATCAAGGGTGGTGAGGGAGGAGGAGCCACCGGAAGAGTTTCTGGCAGTAAAAGGTGCCGTCCACGTTAGGGCTGTCGCGATAACCGCAATATTGTAGTACTGTGCTACTGACAGGCCAACTGCAGAGGAATGCAAGTAACCGCAGCAACCGCGATATTCGCATGTTTTCTTTTTTCACAAGGCTATACCCTTCTTGTTTTGAACTTCGTGCCATGTGTATTAAATGTTCAATAAGCTAATGATAACAAGACTGTTTATCATAGTGATTTGTACAGAGGCTTCATGGATTTGCGCTTAAGCCTAAACAGTCAGTGAATGAGATAGATCGACTGAGCGTGTGCGATTACCTGCGTCTGTCTTTGAGGTCAAGTTAAAAGGTTGCCATGTCCAAGGAAAGCAAAATATTTGTCGTATCATCATCCTTTTAACATTGAAGGTATTACCATAATTGGCCTCAGCAGCAGCACTGAATTCCACAGCACAAGGAAGCCTCGGGAAAAAAAAAAATCAGCGAGTCACGCATTTAATCAATGCCATTGGTTTCTATTAAGTGAAGCATCAGCTTCAGCGTTACCCATGCGACACATTGCTGGTCAGCTGAACCTTGAAAAGTGGAGCTCAAAGTTAAAAATAATTAACACCTTGTTTCATTGCATCTATCTTTTAATCAATTAATGAGTTTTTGAACGTGTTCGTTGAATGAACAGTTTAATGACTCACTTCAAAGACAGTCCGTTGCCGTTACAATGTGACTGAGCGCTGAGTGACAGCCTTTCAATGTGCAGAAACTCAGTTTAGTTTTGGTTACTGAAAATGTTCTCATTTTGTGCATGCTGACCACATCGTAACACTTGTTTATATAGCAACAACAAACTAAATTTTTGAAATAAATAAATGGTGATAATACCGCATATCATGCTATTTAGCCACTCAAAATTACCGCAAGGGAAATTCCTTCACCGTGACAGCCCTAGTCCACATCCTCGTAAGCTCCTCATGCACTTCCAGGAAGAAAGGCACTGGGGTGGGTTGCTGAGAACCAATGCGCACCACCCCGAGATACCAATCGTTCAACCTCGAGGGTTAGGGTGGAGGGCTCCACACAAGCCCGTGAAACGGCCTTTGAGTGCTCCCAGGCACACCTTACCAGCTGTGATAAAAGCTTTTTGTTTTTTGCTCAATTTGACAAAAACAAAAAAAAGAGAGAGTGAAAGAAGACCGCTCGCGCTGCTGTGCTGTCACGTCCGCACTGAAGATGGAGAGGTCCAGAAAGGCTTGTTTTCAGTAGAAAGCATCGAAGTGCTTGGCTCTGTAACAAAAAGCTGAAGTGCAATCACACCAGCTGCTCGTTATATACCCGCGCTGCGAGGCTGCACAGCTGATGCAAATGATTGCACGCCAATGTGTATTGGCTTGTTTTAGTTTCAGTCGAAGTAGATTTGGCCTCTCTAGCGAGATTCCTATTCATCGGTCTCGACGTGGTGTCGACTGAAAGGGAACTGGTTCCAATGATCCAAATGAGGATGAATGAGCTGACTTTGATCTAACCTTTAACTGATTTTTCTAAACTAATAGAAAAGAATGACAATTTAAAAACATGATTAATTCACAAATTGGTCATTGCTATCTCTTAACAGACTATGGTTTTAATAGATATGATTTAAAAAAAATAGCAGCACTACCATTAAGCTATTTTGGTAACACTTTAAAATATGGATCCTTCGTTAATGAATAACTACACAGGAACAAATGAGTAACACAATATTAACAATCTAGTAACTACAGTTAACTAACAAGTAACTCTGATTAACGAATTAGTAAGTAATAGCACACAGATTTAAGTGGTAGTTCACTATTAACTAATCAATAACTACTATTTTTTTAATACTTCCCAGAGAACTACTGAATTTTTTACAGATTTAAGTGGTAGTTCACTAATAACTAATCAATAACTACAATTTTTTAATACTTCCCAGAGAAATAATGAAAAAAAACACAATTCATGCAAAACTTAATAACTAATGCAGGAAAAATTACTAGCACTAGATTAACATTACTGCTAGATACTGTACACTAATTATCAATATGTAGCGTAGCAGACTTATGATTTGGGAAAGCTGTCAATAATTAGCCTATGCACTGCTGTCTTTTAGAGAACTATTCATAAACGAAATAATTTTTAAGAATTGTTTTTATAAATGCACTTGTCTGGAACACTTACCCTGTGGCCGATTTTCCGGCATTCCTCTGGACTGGCTTTGAATAACTAGACTCATCATGGTGAGTACTGGAACATACTGAGTCATCAGCCATCCAAATACCAGTTATTTTATTATTTAACCTACCTCTCAAAATAGTTTTTATGTTCATATGTATATATATATATATATATGAATATGTGTGTGTATATATATCCTGTGAATGATTAGATGATTCTACCCTTTCGGGTTGGCTCTTCATTAGTAACTACAGCATGGAATCATGATAACTAGTAATGACTCAAGTGTTAATGCATACTTTTATAGGACTTACAAATTATTTGGATCCGTATTCTAAAGTGAAGATCATGTTAACTAACTAGTAATGACTCAAGTGTTACTACATACCTCTATAGGAACTACTAATTATTTGGATCCGTATTCTAAAGTGAAGATCATGTTAACTAACTAGTAATGACTCAAGTGTTACTACATACCCCTATAGGAACTACTAATTATTTGGATCCGTATTCTAAAGTGAAGATCATGTTAACTAACTAGTAATGACTCAAGTGTTACTACATACTTCTATAGGAATTACTAATTACGTGTTGGACACACGCAACATATTGAAAGAGCTTGGTTAACCTACAAAAGCCAAATTTGGCGACTGAGGGGAAACAGGACAGAGCAGCTTCTAAAAGAACATCTGTCTTTTATTGAGTGGACTTACTGGCTGGGACACAAGCACAGATATGGTCCTCTAGGTCGTCTTCTGAAAGACATTAGAAGGCATTACAGCAATTAAATATTGTATGCTAGAAGACAATAAATAGTTTTTTCCAGTTCAGGCATCACATATGTGAAGTTGTTGCATTAAATGGAAATGGTACCAGACGCTTAATAAATAATTATAAAATATATGTTTATAAAAGCTACTTTTTTCATGCCTCATGTTTAAACAAATTTTTCTAGTCATGATTTGTGCAACCAAACACAAGTCATTTCAAGCGTATGAGATATTGTTTGTGAACTTTTAAATACTATACTTTTAGAAAATTTCTATAGAAGTATGTAGTAACACTTGAGTCATTACTAGTTAGTTAACATGATCTTCACTTTAGAATACGGATCCAAATAATTAATAGTTCCGATAGAAGTATGTAGTAACACTTGAGTAATTACTATTTATCGTGATTCCATGCTGTAGTTACGGTAAGCCAACCCGAAAGGGTAGAATCATCTAATCATTCACAGGATATATATACACACACACACACACACACACACACACATACATACATACATACATACATATCTACATATGAGCAAAGAGACATAGCCTACATAAAAACAATTTTGAGAGGTAGGTTAAATAATAAAATAACTGGTATTTGGATGGCTGATGACTCAGTATGTTCCAGTACTCACCATGATGAGTCTAGTTATTCAAAGCCAGTCCAGAGGAATGCCGGAAAATCGGCCACAGGGTAAGTGTTCCAGACAAGTGCATTTATAAAAACAATTCTTAAAAATTATTTAGTTTATGAATAGTTCTCTAAAAGACAGCAGTGCATAGGCTAATTATTGACAGCTTTCCCAAATCATAAGTCTGCTACGCTATTACATATTTATAATTAGTGTACAGTATCTAGCAGTAATGTTAATCTAGTGCTAGTAATTTGTCCTGCATTAGTTATTAATTAGTTTTGCATGAATTGTGAATTTTTTTCATTATTTCTCTGGGAAGTATTGAAAAATAGTAGTTATTGATTAGTTATTAGTGAACTACCACTTAAATCTGTAAAAAAAAATCAGTAGTTCTCTGTGAAGTATTAAAAAATAGTAGTTATTGATTAGTTAATAGTGAACTACCACTTAAATCTGTGTGCTATTACTTACTAATTCGTTAATCAGAGTTACTTGTTAGTTAATTGTAGTTACTAGATTGTTAATATTGTGTTACTCATTTGTTCCTGTGTAGTTATTCATTAACGAAGGATCCGTATTTTAAAGTGTTACCGCTATTTTTTAGCAATAGTACTTCCCAACATTGCGTCACAATGAGCCTGCATTACCGATATTGGACTTGACCACCAATCATGGGTAAAATGTAATCGTTGCTACACATTACACGTGGAGAACTTAGAGGGTATTTTTTATTGAACACCCCCCCCCTCCCCCACCACCACCACCACCAATATTAGTGGAGGGTACTGTATTTTTGTTTTATATTTTGTATTATATTTATATTTATTAAAGACAATGTTACCTAGTGCACTTTTGTCGAGTTCATCAATTGTCGAGTTCACGCGCGTAGGTTTAGTGCCTATGATCACGCGCGTGAACTCGACAATCGATTACTATGGACTTCCACCGAAAACAGGATGTAAACACAGGTATGAGCGCTGGCTGAATTAACTTCATTTTTATTAATATCTCTAACATCTACTGCAGTCAGATTCACCCGTGTTCACTCGGAAGGAATCACTCACATTTTCTGTGCACTTGTAATGACACATCAAGGATGTTAAGAGGCTAAAAAGCAGGCTTACTACTTGCCCCATTGAAGTCAATAGGGTGCAAATTTTAAAAATAGAATAACTCGGTGTAGGCAACACCGATTTTTGTCGTTGTTCTCTGTATTGACAGCACTCCAAATGTACAAAAAAAATGAGCTCAATGTTAAAATTGACCGGAGTTCTCCTTTAAAGACCATACAGAGATTTATTTAGAGGTTAAATATTTTACTGTCCCATCTACATGAGTCCACCATTATCGGGCAGTATCGTCAAGCTACTAATCATAACCAGTCCAGATTCAAACAAGAGCCCCATAAATCAGTGTGAAATGTTAACATCAGTGAACAGAAATGTTTTTGGTGCATTCTCTTGGCAGCACCAGGAATATTCCCAATTTAATTTTTCTGGTCAGGTGGATGGAAAGTGTACTATCTGTGGATCTTAAAGGAAATGATTAAAAATGAAATTACCCATTGAATTCACTAGAAAAAAATATTATTACCTTGAGGAATACAGAGCAATAATCATTGAGGGGACCAGAATGTTAAGCTCTGATTCTGTTAACATGACACAGTGTCTTTGTGTTGTATTTCAACTATCTGTGCTTTTCCTCTTAGATGTGAGAGATCGCTGTTCTGAACTCGGCTGCTCTGAGGATGAATGGTGTGGGAAGAAAAATGGTGTTTATGGCTGTTTATGTAACGAAGACCACCCCAGACCACAACCTGACTCTTTTGGTTGGTATCATTCAAAAAAAAAAAAAAAAAAAAAATTTTTTTCTTTTTTTTTCCGGACATTATGTGTTTTTTTCTTTTTTAACAATTCTGACAATCTTTTGTCTTTTTATCCCCTCTCAGATTTCTCAGAAACCTGTGAAAGCAGCTCTGGCTCCATGTCTGTGTCTCGCTGTCAGCTCTTTGAGGCTGGTTTTCCAGCTGATGTCTTACACCTCAATGATCCCAGCTGCAAAGGAACGGTCCGGAGTGGCAGAGTGGAATTCCATTTTGATAATAATAAACACATCTGTGGTACAAATCTTGTGGTAGGTTTAACTATGTATAATTTAGTAATAGTAATAGTTACCTTTCCTTCTTATTCCCTGAGCAAAGCATTGTTAAACATGAGTGGAATACCAACACCGAAACCGACAGGAAACCAAAAGATGAGGCAAATGGATGGTGATCAAGAGGGGGTGAAGAACATTAACATTTTCTCCTCAATGCATGATTAACCAATAGTACCTACAGTAGATTGTACATTAATATCTCTATTAAGTTCACCACCATTCATTTCAGTTTATAGGCTGTCAAATGAGACCAAACATGGCATAGTTACATATTAGAACACACTAGTACATAAACAGTATGTAGTTAAAAGCATATGCCCTGTGAAACAAATGGTTCAGACGTGTCATTGAGGTGCAAACGACTCTGTCTCTCCTGACAGAACCATCCCTTGCCTAGAGTGTCCCAACAGTCCTCAATCAGCATATTGATGAAATCCCTGCACTAGATAGGCATTAGCATACTGTGATGACGAAGGCCATTGTGCCACGTTTAATTCACATGTATACATTTAAAAGGATTTTTGAAGTACTAGGGCAGTAAAGAGTTCTGCTCATATTTGCTCAGCCCTACACGACATGCACTGCTCTTATGACCACACTCAAAATCATGGCTCCTTTCCTGGACCTTCGAGGACCTTTACTGATCAGCGGGTTCAATATGGTAGGGTCAAGAGTAGGTGTAGTGTGGGCTTTAGGGACAGGGACAAGTAATGTCCCAGTAAGGTAGCATCCATTTATTATTATCGCAGATTGTTTTATAATAGTTGTAACGCAGTTCAGATGTTATGGGAAGAAGGAGGCGGGAACCGGCGAACATTGAAACATATTTAATGATAAAAATAAAACAAATACAAAACGAAAGTAAAAGACAGCAGCCCCTCACGGACGACTGCTGTCACAATAAAATGAAACAAAGCACAACACAAACTCAGGCCTATTCCTCTCTCCCTCTTCACTGTCGTCGCTCCTCCTTTATGCTTCCACGCCTCCGTGAGAGACACGAGACCGGTGCGTCGCGCAGGTGTCGCTCATCAGTAATTAAGCCACGGCCCTCGGCCTCGTCCTGCTCGTCACAACAGTATTACTACAATACGCTGAGGTGCAATTTAGTATCTGCCACTAAGTATAAATAGCATCTAACAACATTTTTTACTTAGTACAAAGAAAATACTGCTGTTGTGCAAAAAGCTGCTGCCTTTTTTAAATACCTTGACTTCAATTTAGGCTAAATTACAAAATGTTATATTTGTTGTCCACAGGCTAACGGCACCCACTTCATCTATAATAACTTTATTCTGGGGACACCGAGGTCAGAAGGTCTAATCATCAGCAGAGAGAAAATCCTGAGGCTTTCTTTCAGCTGTGCTTATCCTCAATCACAAACACTTTCCATGAATGTGGAAATCAACCCACTGGAGAGGTGCAAGTCAAATACAAATTCTGGTCTCAGCAATGCTACTGGTATTAAATGAGTAGTTCACCAAAACAGAATATTAAATGTGTGTGTATGTGTGTGTATAAAGTAAATATATGCTAATATTCTCTAAACCAAGAACAAATATGGTTTACTCCTAAAGCAGAATTTAGGAGTAAACCTAGTTTACATAGTAGTTTTAACAGATCTATCCATTATTTCAACAGTATTGTGCACAAGATCCTCCCCGCTGGTGAAGGCAGATATCAGGTCCGGATGATTCCATATCAGGATGATGAGTTTACCCGGCCCTTCACTGGTCGTGTGGATGCAGAGCTCGACCAGGAGATGCATGTGGAAGTTCGTGTTGAGGGGGTCGACAGCCGCCAGTTTGCCCTGGTGATGGACACGTGTTGGGCTACACCTGTGAATGATCCTGATTACAGCCTCCGCTGGGATCTCATCCTTTCAGAGTAAAGCAGTGCTTCTTTCTATTCTTTTAAGCCTATAGCCTTAACTCAGTGTAACATTTTTACTGAATAAATAATAATCATATCACCTCTAGGATTAAATTACATGTTACATGTCTTTCAGTTTTTCAGGACTAAAGTAAAATATAAAATTTTTGACCATGGAATGCAAACATGTGATGATTTACAGGAGATCACTCTGTATTGACTATTTCCAAAAGAAAGAATTTGTCATTATTGATATTCTCAGGTGTCCCAATCCACATGACAACACAGTGGAGCTGCTGCAGAACGGCGTCTCGACATCCAGCCGTTTCTCCTTCAGGATGTTTATCTTCACTGCAAACTCCACTAAGCTTTACCTGCACTGTGCTGTTCACCTTTGCCTTCTGTCAAGCAATCGCTGCTCAACGGTGAGTTTAGTGTGCACTGATTGTGTGTCAGATTGTTCTGGTTCCTTCAGAAGACACTGGCACTGAGTCTTAATACCAAAATCTGTTTTTGGCATTATATCGCCATCTAGAGTGAAGTAATCTGTGCGTATGCAGTAAGACACTGTTGTAGACTGTAAAAATCTCATCACATCCATTTTCAATCTTTAGAACTGCTCTTCTGGACACCACCGGAGGGAGGGCAGGTCTCTCGACTTTCATGACAGTGCTTCCATATCCCTGGGTCCTCTGGTGTTGTCTGAACGGAGCTCAGGTAAACATTAAATTTAATAACCTTAATGCTTAATTTTCTTTTTTTACTTATGTCAAATTTCTGTAAGATTTAATCCATATTTATTTATTTTTTGCAACTTTACCATGCACTGAACCATGTCTTGTCCCCCTTCAGACATACTGATCCCAGAAAAAGTGCAAGTGTCCAGGGCACCAGGCCTCTGTGGTTCCTTGATCATTTTGATGGTTTCACTCCTTAGTTCCTACACTTTGTTGTATGTTTAGACATACAATTACCTTTGAATTCTTTGATTATACATTTCAAAAAATGTTGTTTGTACATTGTACATTGGATTAGGAACAATTGGCAACTTATAAATTGTTCTGCTTTGACTTGTATTTGCACCTAATAATAATGAGGACCCTTAAGTTTATGATGATAACTTTCTCTGTCTAGTATGGTAAAATAAGTATTAAGTTGATTGCTTCTTTCTTTATTTTCAGTTTGTACTTAAAATATATAATAATAATAATAATATATTTTAAATACTCGATATATTTACTGCGACAAATGCTTTCAGCTAATAACTGTATATTATGAGAGGGAAAAAATGCTTCCTTCCTAATTAAAAATATATTTTTGAAATCCTCATCCAGACTGTGATTATGTGAATGTCACGTTTCCCTGGTCCTGTCCCGCACCTGCACGCACTCTCCTGATCTGTGATCACCTGCACCTCGTCTCATCATTTCACGTAATCGCCAGCCTTTTTAACCTGCTCTCTCACATGCACTCACTGCCGGGTATTAATGTTGTGTTCACTGTTTCAAGGTTAGTCCCTCGAGCCCGCCGAGTGTTATCTCTGTTTACTAATGATCATCGTGAGTGATTCCAGGTTTCCTCACTCAGAGTGATCTCAGTATATTCCAAGAGTATAATTCAAGTGTCTGCAGAGAGGTACCGTCAGTGTCTACTGAGTGTTTTCCAAGTGTCTTCAAGGAATTATCGTCTGAATCGAGGGAGTATATTCAAGAGAGGTACCGGCTGTGTCTACTGTGTTATCCAAGCGTATACTAAGATTTACCGTCTGACTCTACTGTGTGTGACCTATTATCTGCGGAGAGTTCCCGTCATTAGACGTCCGAATCTTTCCGTTTCTAAGCCTAACAATCAGGTTCCAATAAAGCTTCCTATTACGCATGTATTCTCCATATCATCATTAACCCCATCATCATTTTGGGGATCCTAATAAAATAAAAAATAAAAGAAACCTCTCTGTATGTGTGAATTCCAAGCAGCATCTGTGAGTGGTGGTTTCCCAGGACTCCCTGGACCACGTTCCTTTGATCTCCAGTGTGCACGCGGTTCTCTGAATCAAGCTCCGTGTATCATCATATCTCCCAAGCTCCCAAGTATTATCATTGTGTATTACTCAAGCCCCTTGTATCAACGTGTGAATTCTAAAGACTATTCTGTTCCAAATATCTACAGTGGCATTAAGTTTATCCAGTGCACTCCTGAGTTTACTTCTAAGCCTTTCCAGTATCTGGATTTGCATATGGTGTATAATAAACTTTTGTGTCTTGCATTCTCTGTGTCCTCGTCCTTACAGTGTTGTGACAGTGAAACTCTCCGGTCCCTGTGTAATTTTATGATAGTATTTGGCCGTCTTGTTTTTCTGAAGGGTGTCCTTACTTTCGACTGCTTCTAAGGACATGTATTTAAAGGTCTAATATTTAAATAAAAGTTATTAACATTATCATATCTCTGTGTGTGTTTTGTTTAAAATATAGGGAAATACATTAAAATTAAGTTAGAACAGTAAATAAACACAAACCGCAGAAAAATAGGACTTGTGCTGTTGTTACTTTTGATTGGAAACAAAGTCTCGGCTTACAAATTCGAACAACTTACCAAAAAAACAACTTTAGATAGGATTTTTTCCTAAATGCACTATATTAGGTCTACATAGCATTTACTTAACCTGTACTTCACTTAAAGGTGCACTGTGGTGATGTTGTGAATTGAAACCAACAGAAGTTACGGTGGAGACAGGAAAATATGTTGTCGTCTGAGACAGCAGAGAGTAGCCAGTTAAGCAATGGTGTTTCTTTACAAAGATTAATTAAGAAATTATGTTCACTTAATTATTCAGTAAAACAATGTTATACTTTGTACTCGTTCATCATTGTGTCAGTGTTTTATTCGCTGACTTTAGCTAGCTTCTTTGCACAAAGAACAACATAGTAACGAAAGTGTCTGTTAAGGGCTACTGGCTAAGGTCAGCGCAATATGGCTATTTCAATATAAGGGGACCCGCGGTGTAGATAGAAATGGCTAATAATAAAAACATAAGGTTAGAAAAACATAATGGCTCATTATAGTCTTTATACACCACTGAAAACATAGTTATTTATATGTCAGGCCCAGGGTGGGTAATCGGGAGAATTCCCGGTGGGTCGCTTCACTTTTGGGCCGGTCGAGGAATTTTTATTTATTTTTTTCACATTTGTCACGTTAGTTACATTAGGCTACAAACGTTCCGCATTCTGACACCGCAGCGCGCAGCCTCTGCATGGGTTGTACCATGTGAGGGAGTTCTCCCCTCCCATAGAGTTGGTTGGGTCCATAACCCGTCTTTTCCAAAACGTTATCTCAGGTAGGCTACCGTGGCACCGCCTACCGATAGCTGGGGCGGCGCTACCGTAACGGTACGCATCAGGGAGGATGAATGGGAGGAAGAGGCCAGGAGGGGCTGAAAAAGCCAGGTTGAAAAAAAGGCATTGGAGGAGGATGCTGCCAAATGTGCCAAGCTTACAGATTTATTTTCAAGAGGACAAACACAAGTGGCAACAGGTAAAGAGAGATAGGCCTAGTAATGATTAGTATTAGCAGCGCTGCAACGTAGTTATTCGGCTAATACCGTTGTAGCGCTGTCAACCTATTCACAAGCAAAATATAAAATTTAATTAAAATATTAGCCTTTTTGTATCACCCAATACATGGCGATTCATAGACTTTGCAAATATTATGCAATTTAATATTGATAACAAAACTCAAGCTTGACCAGTATATGCAGTAAAATGACCTTTTAATTATTTTTTTGTAATTTCTGAGCAGCAAATAAAGCAGTCCCCCGCTGAAAATGAGAAGGCCATGATGACTACAGGGACAGGTAGAGAGGATACCAGAGTAAACAATATGAATTAAAGTTATTTAACCCTCAGGTTGTGTTCAAAACTGATCGGCCTACAAAAAAATAGCTTATAAATCACTTGTTCTCTTACGAGAGTACTCTCGTGTTGAGCAAGCCATCTTACGCTATGGGAAAATCCCTTTTCTCGAGAATGCTGAAGCCAAAAAATTATCCTTAATTTTTGCATTAATTTTAAACGCATTGCTGCATAAGCAGACCTAGGCGAGGCAGCTCACGCGCCTATTGGTTGCTTTGCAGCAACTACTGCAACCTATTGAGGGACTGCCCATGACGTAAGCACAAATGAGGGAGCGGGCGCCCGTGCACGTCATGTCTCGCCAGAAGGGGCGTGGCTTAAGACTATATAAGCTGAGTCCAGATAGGTTGTTCTTTTGATTTTTCATCTCTTCAGCGAAGTGGTCACACCTCGCTGTTCTCTGGAGAAGCCTGCGCTGTCGAAGAGCCTTCAGGGGGACGAGCCTTCTCAGAAGCCGGCCATCTCTCTGTGTTCCTGCTGCGCTATCCGGCGACGATCTCCTTACATTGCACGCGTGTTACGTTACACACGCTTTTCTAAAAGAGCGAGGCGTTGCTGCAAATGCCTCTCTTCACCAAGTGCGGCTCTTGCATTCTGGACCCCGCCCCTTCCCTTCAAGAGTCAAGTGGTGTGTTGGCTAGCTTCGACTCAGAGCTTCTCCGCCTGCTCACCAAGGCCGTGGAGAACCTCAACCTCGATTGGTCGCTGCCCGAGGTACCCGCGCCCAGCAGGCTGGATGGCTGTTTCCTGCCCGTTCGTCGCTCGACGCCTCACACGAGGCCCACTCCCTTCCTGCTGGAACTCCACGAGGAGCTGACTAAAAGCTAGAGGGCGCCATTCTCTGCCAGGCTGTGGTCTACTGTCTCTTCGACTCTCTCTCATGTTGACGGCACGAAAGACAAGGGCTACCTCTGCATTCCTCTAGTCGAGGAACCGGTAGCCACACACCTCTGCCCGCCTTCCGCCAGATGGCAGTCCAAGCCCTCGCTGCCCTCGAAAGCCTGCAGGACAACTTTGGCTCTGATCGGTCGCGCCTAAGCCGCTGGCGGTCAAGCCGCTTCAGTGCTTCAGTCTATGGCCGTGCTCCAGGTTTTTCAGGCTAACCTTCTCCGCACTATGGACGAGGCGGGCCCGAACCCTGAGAATTTCACGGACCTCAGGAGCACGACGGACTTAGCGCTTAGATCTGAAGGATGCCTATTTTCAGATTCAAATAGCGTCCCATCACAGGCCTTTCTTGAGATTCGCCTTCGAGGGTCAAAGCTATCAGTACACCGTCCTGCCGTTCGGTCTGTCTTTGGCACCTCGTACATTCACGAAGTGTATGGACGCAGCGCTCGCTCCTCTGAGACATTAAGGGATGCGAATATTGAACTATTTGGACGACTGGCTAATGGCTAGTCGTCCAAAGTCGACTGGCTAGTGCTTCCAGAGGATGCTGGGTCTTATGGCTTCGGCCTCGGCAGTGCTTCGACTGGGCTTGCTTTTCATGTGCCCTCTCCAGCACTGGCTGAAAACGCGGGTCCCGCTTCGAGCATGGACCTCCGGCCGCGTTCGCCTCAGGGTGACTCAGAACTGTGTTACAGAACTGGATCCCTGGAAGGTGACAGACTGGTATCAGTCAGGCGTGGATCTGGGAATGGTCTCGAAACGAAAAGTAATCTCGACAGATGCCTCAAACTCAGGTTGGGGTGCCCTCTACGAGGGCAGGCCGGTGTTTGGCTTGTGGGCAGCCCAGGGAGGGCGCCTACACATAAACTGTCTGGAGATGAAAGCGGTCGAGAACGCCTTGGGACATTTTCTCCCCTTCCTAAAGGTCCACAATGTCTTAGTCCGTACAGACAACATGGCGGTGGTGTCCTACATAAACCGTCTCAGGTCATTGAGCCTCGACACGCTGGCAGAACGCCTCCTTGTGTGGGCCCAGCACAATCTGCACTCGCTAAGAGCAGCACATGTACCAGGCTGCCAAAATTTGGGCCCAGACATGCTGTCCAGGGACAATGTTCTCCCTGGGGAATGGTCCCTGCACTCTCAGGTAGTCCAGCTACTATGGGACACCTTCGGCAGAGCAGAAATCAATCTCTTTGCGTCATCAGAGAACGCGCACTGCCCAATATTTTTCACGAAACACAGGGACGCGCTGGCCCGCGACTGGCCCAGCTGCCCGCTCTATGCGTTTCCTCCAATCACGCTATTACGACAGGTGATCAAGCGAATCAGGGAGAACGAATGCTCTGTGCTCCTCGTGGCTCCGCTCTGGAGGTTCCCAGAGCTGATGCAGCTAGTGAGTACGACCCCATGGCCGATTCTGGTTGAGGAAGGATCTCCTCTCCCAGGCCAGAGACGCGATTTGGCACCCGTGCCCGACTTATGGTCCCTGCATGCATGGGCCATCAACAGGTACCCGCTGATCTCCCAGCGGGAGTGTTGAATACAATTACTCAGGCTAGAGCGCCCTCTACGAGATGGCTCTACGCTACTAAATGGTCAGTGTTTTCCGGCTGGTGCTCGGCCCGAAACACAGATCCACAATGCTGTAGCGTTACGGAGATTCTCTCCTTTCTACAGGAGCTTTTGGATGAGGGCAGGTCCCCCTCCACGTTCAAAGTATACGTGGCGGCCATAGCAGCGTTTACAAAACCTATGCATGGCCAGTCACTGGGAAGGAATGATCTTTTTTTTTTTTTTTTTTTTACGTTTATTTATATGAGATGTATGTGTATGTGTATATGTATGCATGTGTATATTTATATATACAGTGAGGAAAATAAGTATTTGAACACCCTGCTATTTTGCAAGTTCTCCCACTTAGAAATCATGGAGGGGTCTGAAATTGTCATCGTAGGTGCATGTCCACTGTGAGAGACATAATCTAAAAAAAAAAATATCCAGAAATCACAATGTATGATTTTTTAACTATTTATTTGTATGATACAGCTGCAAATAAGTATTTGAACACCTGAGAAAATCAATGTTAATATTTGGTACAGTAGCCTTTGTTTGCAATTACAGAGGTCAAACGTTTTCTGTAGTTTTTCACCAGGTTTGCACACACTGCAGGAGGGATTTTGGCCCACTCCTCCACACAGATCTTCTCTTGATCAGTAAGGTTTCTGGGCTGTCGCTGAGAAACACGGAGTTTGAGCTCCCTCCAAAGATTCTCTATTGGGTTTAGGTCTGGAGACTGGCTAGGCCACGCCAGAACCTTGATATGCTTCTTACAGAGCCACTCCTTGGTTATCCTGGCTGTGTGCTTCAGGTCATTGTCATGTTGGAAGACCCAGCCTCGACCCATCTTCAATGCTCTAACTGAGGGAAGGAGGTTGTTCCCCAAAATCTCGCAATACATGGCCCCGGTCATCCTCTCCTTAATACAGTGCAGTCGCCCTGTCCCATGTGCAGAAAAACACCCCCAAAGCATGATGCTACCACCCCCATGCTTCACAGTAGGAATGGTGTTCTTGGGATGGTACTCATCATTCTTCTTCCTCCAAACACGTTTAGTGGAATTATGACCAAAAAGTTCTATTTTGGTCTCATCTGACCACATGGTCATTGGCAAACTTAAGACGGGCCTTGACATGTGCTGGTTTAAGCAGGGGGGAACCTTCCGTGCCATGCATGATTTCAAACCATGACATCTTAGTGTATTACCAACAGTAACCTTGGAAACAGTGGTCCCAGCTCTTTTCAGGTCATTGACCAGCTCCTCCTGTGTAGTTCTGGGCTGATTTCTCACCTTTCTTAGGATCATTGAGACCCCACGAGGTGAGATCTTGCATGGAGCCCCAGTCCGAGGGAGATTGACAGTCATGTTTAGCTTCTTCCATTTTCTAATGATTGCTCCAACAGTGGACCTTTTTTCACCAAGCTGCTTGGCAATTTCCCCGTAGCCCTTTCCAGCCTTGTGGAGGTGTACAATTTTGTCTCTAGTGTCTTTGGACAGCTCTTTGGTCTTGGCCATGTTAGTAGTTGGATTCTTACTGATTGTATGGGGTGGACAGGTGTCTTTATGCAGCTAACGACCTCAAACAGGTGCATCTAATTTAGGATAATAAATGGAGTGGAGGTGGACATTTTAAAGGCAGACTAACAGGTCTTTGAGGGTCAGAATTCTAGCTGATAGACAGGTGTTCAAATACTTATTTGCAGCTGTATCATACAAATAAATAGTTAAAAAAATCATATATTGTGATTTCTGGATTTTTTTTTTTTTTAGATTATGTCTCTCACAGTGGACATGCACCTACGATGACAATTTCAGACCCTTCCATGATTTCCAAGTGGGAGAACTTGCAAAATAGCAGGGTGTTCAAATACTTATTTTCCTCACTGTATATGTATATGTGTGTATGTGTATATGTGTATACATATGTATATGTCGATGTTGTCATGCATTCTAATATTACAATGTGTTTTATACATGGATTTGTTTCCAATAATGACTTGTTGGGCCGTATATAAATGGGTATGTTTAGGTGTGGGAGTAACGTTAGGGTTAAGGGATCTTACATTTATAATCTATAAAATGGTAAAAGGGAAATTATACAGATATCTTTATGATATGAAATATTCGTAAATAGTTTATGTTTTTTAGCTGAAAAAACGTAATAATGTTATGTTTAAACGTTGCAGATACGTCCATATCGTACGTTTCAGCATATATCCAAACGTACAAAAAAGTACGTTTTCTATCTTTGAAAATTACGTATTAGTAATACCTACGTATTAACAATGAGACCAGGCTGAAAATACACACAAAGAGTTTAGCACAACTAACACATACACACACAAATATCTAACTATATATTGTGTCGCTTTAATAGAACCATAGAACCTTGATATTACCCAATATTTTTTTTAAGCTCTTCTCTTTAATTTTGTGCTTGATGTTGAAGTGCTAGTGACTTCCGTGATAGCATGAAGCTTTGTCTGGATCACTCAACACAAAGTTTTGTGTTCTGGCCTCACAAAGATTTACCCTAAGATTAGATTTCTTGAATATTGCATGTTTGCACTGAAACATGGAATCAACATGTATCCCTTGTGGTTGTTACACACCTCAGGTATAATTTGAAATGTAGGTTTGTCAAAAGAAAAAAGGTTCAGTCATACATTTAAAAAGTTTTCTAAGTGAAAATTGTGTTTTACTCATGTGAGGAAACTGTTTGGCTACAGTTCTAATAAAAGATGCTGGTCATCAGTCTGTTTGAAAAAATAAAATAAAGTAAAAGTTTTATTTAAAGAAAGGAGACAACTTTCATTGCTTTTTGTGGCAAAAAAAATTATAAATGTTTGAATGTTTAAAATCCCTATGCGTTTTATTTTACCCAGAATTTAAGTAAAAATATGTAATTTGTTGTTTTGCAACACACACACACACACACTATAGGCTGGGTTAAAAACGAAAACATTTTCTGTAAAAAATACTAAAATAACTAAAGTAACAAACAAATTTATTAACACTTAAAAGATGTTTTTGTGTGCGAGCCCAGAGAATCACCAGAAAGCTTTTGATGAAGTGTCATTCTCTATAAATGTTTTGATTCTTTGTATTTTTTAACACTGATCCTATTGGCGTCAGGAAACAGATACAGATGTTCTAGAATCAACAACTACACCTTTTCTTATTGAGAAGAATATAGTATGGGGTGTGTGGGTATAGGACTCTTTGGCTTGATGAACGTGTCTGATTCTTTGTCTTAGGCATTAACATAAACCTATAGTTCAGGTACTACTGATCCTACTGAGGTGCTCACACACACACACACACACACACACACACACACACACACACACACACACACAGAGAGAGTTGTTCTTAAAACATCTCCAGACATATTATTTTAATGAATATAGCCAGTGTTTTGTAGGTGTAATGGTATTCCTGAATGTCTTGACTCAAATATTTCTGACTCAATTAACATATAGGCTACCCTATTGATCAACCAGCAAAGATTTTGACACTCAGGGTGTCAACATTGCGTAATACTTGCTTGGGTGAATTTCACCCCCAACAATCAAAGGAAAATACAATCAGCAACAGTTTACCCCCAACAGACTGGAAGGCGCCAGTTACCCAGGATTCAACAAATGACCAGTCAGTTTGGCACTGTAAATCAGAGACACTGTTTTCTTGGCACATGGATTACCTGTCAATCATGAGTGACAAGGGGGTCATAAATCAATCAAAAGTGACACATAGCATATGTTAATACTACTTGTATGCATTGTATGTTTTGTCAGGCCCACATTAAGAAAAGCCACATATTTAACACAGATATAGAATGTATTGTATCTACAGTATATAATATTCCAGGTTACAACATATTAAAAGCATAAATGCATTAACACCAAATATGAGGTCAAAGCAAACAGGTTTCCAGAACAGCAACAACTTTTGCGCATATATGACTTGGTACACTTTAAATAGGTTTAACATTAGAATGTCTTCTTTCTGTCTCCATACGTTTCCTCATTAATGTTTTGCTGGGCTAAGTCCTTTAAATTGGAAACAAATAAATTAATTACTGAACAAATAAAATAAATATTTTTGAGTATACTGCAAATGTACTTAATAATATTAATATTGCATTATATTGCAAGGCTCTTAGTTGTTATATATATATTTGTTATGTATATATACAGTGCAATGCATAAGTGAATACACCCATGCTAAAGTTGACTAAAAAGAGGAATAAAAAATCATATTTTGGAAATTGAACTTAATGCCTTAATTTAAAAAATTAGGAAAAATCCAACCTTTAAGGACACCAATTTTCTTTGTGAATGAATAATGTATCGTAAATAAATAAATGTTCTTCCTTAAAATACATGGTGCATAAGTGAGTACACCCCTATGTTAAATTCCCATAGAGGCAGGCAGATTTTTATTTTTAAGTATTTTTAAAAAAAAAAAATTAGGATACTATGCATCCTGATAAAGTTCCCTTGGCCTTTGGAATTAAAATAGCCCCACATCATCACATAGCCTTCACCATACCTAGAGATTGGCATGGGGTACTTTCCATAAGATCATCTCTCAATGCAAATCAAACTAGCTATTAGGCTAACTGAAATAAAATCATGCCAATCTCTAGGTATGGTGAAGGCTATGTGATGATGTGGGGCTATTTTAATTCCAAAGGCAGAAGAATATGTGAATAACTAAATTTTGACAAAAATGTCAGATAGAACCTTATAATTCCAAGGGGACGATATATAAAGCATTGCTCAATTGATAACTGGTAAGAATAGAGAGCCAAATCAACATGGTGAAACATCTAGTTTAAATATTACTGCTTATTTAACTATATGTGTAAATTAATATGTGTTAAAATTTAAATTTTACGTTTGTACATATGTACATTTACAGAGGGGACACACTGTCTCTTATCAAAGGCATTGATAAGATTGTGAGCGCTGCAGTTCAGCATCACTGTATTGAACTACTGAAGAGAGAATCTCATAGACCAGTCATCAATCTGAGTTTGCTCTGCAGCAGCATCTGACCTCAGGTAAAGTTACTTCTGTTTTATCCCCTTTGGCTCTAATGAGTTTGGCTGTTTCTCATATTATGTAAAATTAGTGTGTCATTTAAATATTTAAGTGAAAGTTTAGTTCTTTTACAAATGTGCACAACAAAGAAAGAATAAAATACAACAAAATATAAGAAACATATTTCATGTGTGTGTGTGTGTGTGTGTGTGTGTGTGTGTGTGTGTGTGTGTGTGTGTGTGTGCAGGTGCCGTTCGTCACAATGAGGTTTCTGATCTCACTGTGTGTGTCACTACTGTTGCTGATTAATGGTGAGTGTTTTAAAATCTGTCATATAAAATTACAGATTTTTTTTTTTCTCAGTAATAAACAATTATGTTTATATTGTGAATTTAACAGGTGAAATAACCAATGGACAAACAACAGATATGGGCCCGGTTCCCTAAAATGTTCTTATCGCTAAGTAGTTCTTAACCTATTCCTTGGCTTAACCTCTCTCTTAACGTTATGGCACGATTCCCGACACGTTCGAGTATATCTTCTGTAAGTCACACTTTCGTAAGGTTGGTCTGGACCACTCTTAGCTTTACCTTATCACTGTTGCAAGTCTATATGAATATAATTCTTAAGTTTTAATACACCCAGACAGTGTTCAATTAGGGTAATTCAAGTGTTTTCATGCAAAGAATAAAATTGTCATTAGACTGATTGTTGTTAGATTTTTAATTATATTATTATTAATTTAATTAAAAAGCGCTTTTAAAGGCCAGTGAAAGCATAGGCTACTGTCAGTTAAGTCCTATTCGGACGCTAATATGGTTTCTCATGGGCTTGTATGGTAAAACGTTTATAGGGGTGAGTCGGTGATTTTAGTGCCGTCCGAATCCATAATATCAGTGTTTTTCTCACCCAACCCGCGTAAAAATCCCTGTCCAAATTAGTACCTACTGTTTTTTGACAAACAGGTCGTGTGGTAGGCTAATTTAATTGCCGTCTGAATCCACATCTCTGAGTTTATAAGAAGAGATTCAAAATCCACTGTTTAAACCCTTTTTGATCACTGCCGAGCACCGAGATGTAGGCCTGCCCTACACTTTTACTGAAATGCTGTAAAGTATTTCCAAGAACAATATTTCATCGCAGCTCCACCTCAGCGAACAAATTTGAAATGGTTATTATGGCAGCAATATATGATACAATTTAAAAATATGTAGGCTAGGCTATTATAGGCTATTATAGGCTAGTTTTGATTATTTTTGGTAACACTTTAGAATACTGTTCCTTCATTAATGAATAATTACACAGGAACAAACGAGTAACGAATTATTAACATTCTAGTAACTACTATTAACTAACAAGAAACTCTGATTAACAAATTAGTAAGTAATAGCGCTCAGATGAATGTAGTAGTTCATTATTAGCTAATCAATAACTACTATTTTTTTCATACCTCCCAGAGAACTACTATCTACAGGTTCATAATTAACATGAATAATGCATAATTTTAATAAAAGGTAATGGTAGCCCATTAGTAATGAATCAAGTGTTACTACATCCTTCTAAAGGATCTACTAATTATTTGGATAAGTATTCTAAAGTGAAAAACATGATGACTACCTAATACTGACTGAAGTCAATGTAAGCTTTTGAGATTTTTGTAAGATTTTGAATAGCAATTCCTTCCAATGGATTTGGTAACACTTTAGTCATTACTAGTGTGTTCCCATGATCTTCACTTTAGAATACTGATCCAAATAATTAGTAGTTCCTTTAGAAAGATGTAGTAACACTTGAGTCATTACTAATGGGCTACCATTACCTTATATTAAACATTGTGCATTATAAATATTTATTAACCTGTATATAGTAGTTCTTATAGTCTTCAGTGAGGTATGAAAAATAGTAGTTATTGATTAGCTAATAGTGAACTACCACATCCGACTGAGCGCTATTACTTACTAATTCGTTAATCAGAGTTTCTTGTTAGTTAATAGTAGTTACTAGAGTGTTACTAATGCATTACTCATTTGTTCCTGTGTAGTTATTCATTAATGAAGGAACAGTATTCTAAAGTGTTACCTTATTTTTTATAATATCCCATGAGTCCTAATAAATGCAATTTCAGCTATTTCTGAAGTACTTCTTTTATAAAGAACATCGCTTTCTCACATAATGCAGTGAAGCAGCCCCTGCACGAGAGAATAACTGATTCTCGAGCCGTCGATATCAACCAAATCAGCTCCATCGCCACGGACAGCACCGGGTAACGTCGCACGTAGGAAGGTATATCTTAAGCAGCTTCCTATGGTTCGGGGAACACACTTAGTAACATAAACAACTTTGGTAAGATATAGCCTATCTTTCCAGTCTTCTTAGCGCGCTAAGAGTGCGCGTTATCGGGGAACCGGGCCATGATCATTCTTTCATTTTATCCATTCTTCAATTCATTCTTCATCACAGAAGATTATTACTAAATGTATACTATATATATGAATTATTTAATATACACTGCAGTTCTATTGTAACACATAAAAGTTTTAAAACGAAACCCCCAAGCCAGGCACATTGTGTTTGGAATTTGTGACATTTATGAACTGCACAAATCTCCAACACTTGCTTGTTTTGCGTTCAGTCATTATAGTGAAACAAAGCCCTCGCAACACACTCATGTCATTTCCATCCAAATGCAAATAAATAAATGTCTCACAATTGTGACTTTGCTTCATATGTTTTATCTTAATTACTGTGCAGGTAAATATATTTACATGCATGCGTCCTCTGTATATGTAAGAGTTGTTTTTTTTATGTAATAGTCTATTTTCTTTTATTATTTATTTTAATTTTTATTTATTTTTCAATTGAAAGTACTGTTATAGCCTACCAGAGACAGTCACAATCGAAACCACGGACATTACGACTGGTAATAAAATGTGCTATATTAGTCTTTATGTATTTTATGAAGATTATGTATTTATTTAGGAGGCTTAATATGTCATATAAAACCTATGGTATATAGGAAATTAAATATAAAATGACATGTGTTACAGGTCCGTGTACTTTTTCGTTCATTCATTATTCTATTTCGGAATGAAAGATGAAATTTAAAAAAGGGTGCAGCTTGTTTTTTTGTTTAAAGGAGACATATCATGCTTTTAAATCGTTCCTTTTTGCATATAAATCATACATTTGTAGTCTATATAAAGCGGAACTGCAATGCTTGTCTGAATTCCTCATTATTATAGCTAACAGGCCCCTTTTCTACCCCTTTTCTGATGTGCGTCTGAGAGCAACCCGTTTTGGTGCGGTCTCTTTAAATACAATCGAGACACTTCATACCCCGCCCCCTCTCCAGGTTGTAGCGTGACACTTGGTTCAACTCCACCCCGTTCGGCCATTTTTGTAGTTTGATAGCAGAGATAAGATTATCTAGCGGCACAGACACGTTTTATTCACACGTTATTAACAAAATGTCAACAACGGAAGACTTGTCCAGCCAGCCTTACATGTTCGAGCCAGAGTCGGAGCCGGAGCGAGATGAAAATGAAGACGACGAACCTGCAGAACAACGTCTTCATGGATGTATCGCAATGGTGTGTTACTGTATTTACACATGAAACTTTGGTCTTCCGACCTTTTACCACCGTGTCGATTTATTTTGATTAATATGTGCGAGGGAGAGAGAGCAAGAGAGCGTCTAGTTTGGAGACGGTGAAGTCTTGAAAATCTTGGGAAATCCTAACCCCGCCCACCTTCTGACGCAGTGCGCGTCACTCACCTCGCTCTGCTACTCCGGTTATCTCTGTGTATATTTTAGGCAACGAAATATGTTATAAAACACCATACTAACTCTTTTCGTTTTCATTTAAAGAAATCTTAAACATTATAGCCACACAAATGTGGTTCAGGCAACACGTATTGATTATATTCACTGCACATAACGTTTGCCTATTTATAAAAAACGAAATATAAAACACAAACCTGCCTCTTTTCGTTTTAAATATAATATAAAAATATTAAACATTTTAATATGGTCCAGGCAATATGTGCATTTGTACTAAACAACAGATTTTGCAGTAAACAACTTTACAGATCATCTTTGTTGTATTAAAATTTAAAATGACAAAACTCAAACCTGTCTCTTTTTGTTAAATTTCACTTTTATCAATATTAGCCATTATAAAAGTATAAGTAAAAGGTACAAGAAGCTATACAAATAAAGCAAACAATTCAGTCAAAAATACAAAGTCAGCGCTCGTCTAACCATACAACGGTAAAGTTAAATAGCTTATAAAGTTATGAAACTTACCCTCAGCCAAAACGATTGGCCAGGGAACAAATAATAGATTCACGAGACCAAAAATCGCCCGTTAGATATACACAAAGACGAATTATATCTCATGTTTAACCACTACAGAGACGCCAGAGTCCGCGGCAAACGCCAGAACGACAAGCCGAGGAAAGGCTGTTCCAGGCAGGGTACATGAACGCCGAGCGCCCGGTCATCGCTGGATCAACTGGATAAAATTTTCATAAATCTTTAAATAAACCACAGATTTGAGATTTAAACAACTACATTCTCGCCTGAAAAACTCTTAAAACCACATTTCATGATACAGAAACAGTAGTATTATATTTCAACTGTGTTAAAAAATGGCGCTTCTTATGTTGTCATTCTCCTTGGCGCAGCCTAAGCTGTCAATCAAGCTGTCAATCAAAGTTAACCACGCCTTTATTTGTCATACATTTTATATCTAAATACGATCTAAACTAACGAGTTAGAAAAAAATTCACCCCCCTCACAGTTGTCAGGCACTCGGAAGCTATCGAAAAATACAATAAAAGTCCATGGGACCAACCTGTAAAAACATGAATTTATGCTGTGAAAACGGACATTTTAACATGGGGGCTATGGCCATTTGCTCCCTTTTGGGACCTCCCTCTAGCGGATTTTCGATGTATTGCAGTATTTCGCACTTCCGGGTAGGCTTCATTTTTCAGATTAGAATGTTGCCGCTTGGGTGTATGCTGGATTTACGGTGCGTGTCCACTATTTTTATACAGTCTATGGTCCACTGGCACAGAGCGAGCGGAGCGGAGCAACCGTTTTCAATTAATTCCTATGGAAGTCGAGCTTCACGCTCGCGCTGTGCATTTTGGGATTGACAGCGGACCAAAGAAAGCGTTGAGAGCGTCAAAAGGTTGAGCAGTTCTGTAAATTTTGTTTACAAATTAGACGCTTTGCAGTTGTTACATATAGACCTTATGTAGCCCCGCCCCTTTTCAGCGCTGCGCTCGTTGTCTTTTTACTTCCGGTCTGTATTTTCATAGCAATCTTATGTATTTATGAATGAACGGCTCGTTTTAAAATCTTACCGGTCTACTGACATTTGTTAAGACATCTGCTTTAAACATTACAATCCTCATGATAACTTTCGTTAACTTTACAATAAGTAAATCCACTTCAAAAGCTAATTACTCCTGGACAGCAATGCCATTGAAATATACAGAGCGACCGCAAAAACGAAAGTTCAAAGACAATATTCTAAAGATGGCGGCGCCCTCATTTCTCTGGCGCATAAGGTCATAATAATGTTATATGAGTAAAAGTAACTGTATAAATATGCTTAATTATTAATAAGGTAGGCCTATATTGTGTACTAAATTTGGTGCTTCAGTATCACTCACATTAAGCGTCTTAAATGGGGAAGAATGCTTGATTACGCTGCCATTGTCTGTTTTAGCAGAATACTGCCATCTAGTGGTAGCAGGTTTTTTCAGACATCTGTGTGTGGATCGTGCAAGGTGAAACCTGCGAAATGAAAGTCTCAAAATCCAAATGAATCAAATAGGATCGACTCGTGTCACCTCATCCACAAATACACATGCTTACTTGTTGTTGCATGCACAAATTCTGGCCTACATTAATACAAAATCGAGGTTTTGTATTAACAACTATGCCTCTATTTGTACAAATTGCTGCACATTCATGTGATTTTGGATTTTGCACACACAAGTTGTATTGTATCAGTTTAAATGTAGTGACACACATTTGTGAATTTGTCAAAGGTTGGGGAGAAACAAAATACAAACTAAGTAAAAGTAGCCTGATAATATTAATAATAATAACTTAATTATTAATTAGTTAATAATAGTTCATAGTTAAAAACAACTATTTTTGCAATATCTAAGCAGTTTCTTCACATTACATCTCAAATCTGAATATGGCATTGAATTGCCCATGTAGGAAAACTTACAAAAGCACATTTCTTTCATGTGTGTACCTTGTTTAGTCAAAAAGATATATTGAAAAATAGATTTCAGCCTGGTGGTGGCGGCCATTTTGAATTTCTCAATTTTGAGGCATTTTGGGACATTTTTGAGCTTCATATACAGCAGATTTGGATTCAGCACCCCTTAATACCCCTAGAAATGTTGTATAATATAAATAATCACAAAATGCCTTCGGGGTTCTGATTTTGTGAAAATTGACCCTGTCTAGCAAGTTGAAAGGCATGGATAAAACATTTCTGCAACATGTGATACGTGTGCTTGCACGTGTTAATCATTTTGATACTATATTCATCCCATAGTATGTACACTACTTGTTAGAATATAATTGCTATAACATAGTTAGAATATAATTGCAAGTGTATATATATATATATATATTTAATACTTTTTAATAACTCCATGACAGTTGCTTTCCAAAGCATCAGCAGTGATCCCTGCTACAACTATGAGTCTCTGGATCGTCCCTGGAGAGCCAACAATGAAAGTGGAGATTACATTTGTGATGAACATTTCTCCTGGAATGGCTGGTACAGGCTTTTGTACTATGGAATGGACATCCGGATGTAAGAGACCTGTGTTAGTTCATACAGCTGTAACACAGACATCAATCTGTGGCTCAATGATCCTCACCCTCTGATAGAGGATGGAGTGGTGACCAGGGAGGTCTGTAGTGGTGGTTATTGGAGTGACTGCTGTGAATACAAGACAAACCCCATCAGAGTGAAAGCGTGTCCAGGCAATTACTATGTCTATGAACTTGTGAATCCAGCATGGTGGTGTTCAGGATACTGTACAGGTACTGTGCTTTTATCATTTATTTAAGAATTTCAAACCTTTTTTTAAAAAAAAATTCTGCATGACATGAATTTCCTTCTTTTAAGATGTCAACACTATTTCACAGGCAGTTTCCACTATAAGTCCAGATATATTCACTGGATCCAGCATCACCTTGAGTAAGTTGTAAATAATATATATGAACAAATACATGAGTGTTATTAAAAATTATAGTTTTTTTCAATGAAAGATTTGCATTACAGTTTACATGGAAATGTTTATGCATGAACATTTTTACTATTACACAGTTGCATTGTGTATGAATGGTTTATGAATCTCATGATTATTAGTGTTTGACTGGTTCAGATTTGCTCTTGTGAAGTTTCTTGTTGAAATATATAACTTGTTTGTTTTGGTGTCATCATCTCTCACTAACAGATTATGACCCGTGTAATAATTACAACATACTCGACAACTACTGGAGAAGCACTCACAATTACTGGCCTAGTAATGGATTCATATCTGATCATGATGACACTCGTGTAGAATGGGATGGCTGGTATCGACTCTTCATTAATGGATCAAGTGCTCAGATGCCTGAGTGGTGTTTTAATTACATGTCCTGTGGAGGTTATAGTTCTCTGTGGCTTGGTGACTCTCATCCTCAGCTAGAAGATGGAGTTGTTACTCGTGAAATTTACGGCTCCCGTAATGATCAGTGCAGTCGCTACAGATCCGACCTGATCCAAGTCAAAGCTTGTCCTGGAAATTATTATGTCTACAAATTTACCAGACCATCTCTTTCAGTCCCGGCTCCTGTATATTGTGCAGGTACATTTGTTCATCTTTATATTTGATGTGCTTATCATGAATTGTATTGGTTTGAATTCATATGATCATCTTGAATATATTTAATCTTCAATATATAATGCTCTCTTTCTCCTTTTTCCTTAATAGTGCCTTTCTCCACCCCAAGTGTCGACCCCTGCTACAACTATACCAGTCTGGATGAGCCTTGGAGATCCACAGACAACTCTTACTATAATAACCAATACCACTATGGGATGTGTGATTATAATGTGGAGTGGAATGGCTGGTACAGGATGTTCTACAATGGTGAAAATATGATGCCAGAATCATGTGTAAATCAGTACATGTGTGGCACTTATGAACCACTGTCGCTCAGCGGCCCTCACCCACAGCTGGAAGATGGAGTGGTCACCCGTCAGGTCTGTGTCTCCTCATGGAATGGCTGCTGTACTTACACATCCCACCCTATAAGAGTCAAAGCCTGTCCAGGAAATTACTATGTTTATGAGTTTGTCAAGCCAATGTTTTGTGGAGCTTACTGTACAGGTGAGCATTTACTTATCCAATCCTCATTCTTTAATTTTTCCTGGATTTTGTTTGAAAATTATTGATGTTGATATAAAATGTTCCTAATACCAGAAGCCTCAAACCAGTCCATCTCATCAGCGTCTACAACAACAGAGACGATCCCATCCATAGAATCCATGACTCCACCAATCACAATCACTGGTAAAGTATTGTGTTGCTTCCTTAATAAACTCTCTTGAGCATCTTTTTGGACATGCATTTTCTCTGAAACATGAATTATTGAATTTTTGAATCATTAATGAACATTGAAATGCTCCTGATTATCACATATCACAAAAGATAATAATAATAAAAAAATCACATTAACAAGAAGTAATACAGCTCACAAATGAGTATGCAATTCAAACTCTTAAAATGGAAACAATGCATTTCTAGGCAATGTGAAGTACTGAAGTGTTGTAAATAGTGAAAACTAAACCACCAGAGTTCCTCAAACACATTTTGTGACACTAAACTTATTTTTTAACCCCAAAACCCTAAAGTTGTTCCAAACCTGTATGTTTATCTGCTGAACACAATAGAATAAATATTTGTAACCAAACAGTTGAGGGGCACAATTGATTTCCATTGTATTTTTCCCCCATACTATGGAAATCAATGGTGACCCAAAACTGTTTGTTAACAAACATTCTTTAAAATATCTTCTTTTCTGTTCAGCAGAAGAAAGAAATTCATAGAGGCTGGGAACAACTTGAGTGTGAGTTTATGATGACAGAATCTTCATTTTAGGATACATCTTCATTTCTGAGAGCTCTCAGAAAATTGTTTTCAGCTTTGAATTTAAAACACAAATGAAACAGGGAGCTTAAGTATAGATCGTTCTGGAGACAATGTTTTCAGCTCAACTACTACAAAAATAAAAATATATCACATCATCCATTTATTCATTCAGCAAAATTTATATTTGTAATGTTTCTGTGACAACAGCTCCCCCTGTTGACCCCTGCTACAACTACAATATCCTGGATGATTCATGGAGAGCCACCAACAATCAACATTCCTCTCAAATAATGTGTGACTCTGCGGTCAGCTGGAACGGCTGGTACCGTCTCTTCATTCAGGATCAGAGCGTTCAGATGCCAGACACATGTGTTGATGAGTATAGTTGTGGCACTGCTGCTCCACTGTGGCTGAACGGAGGACATCCAACAGTTGAGGATGGAGTGGTCACTCGAGATGTCTGCGGTCACTGGAGCAATAACTGCTGCGCTTTTCAGTCCAATCCCATTAAAGTCAAAGCCTGTCCAGGAGATTATTATGTCTATGAGTTTGTGAGCCCAACTACCTGCCATTTGGCATACTGTGCAGGTAAATATATTTACATGTGCACTTTGTTTATGTAAGACATAATTGCTATTTATGTAATATTTATCATTTATTTCAGATTCAAGCAACATCAACACTACCACTACTACTGTCATGCCAGAGACAACCACAGATGAAACTACAACAGCAGAAACTACAACCATGGACACTACAACTGGTAATATATTGTGTATTGTGTTACAATCTGGAGGATAATTGTTTGGCATAAGCAAATCAGATCCATGTTGTGTTTGTGATGCATGTAAATAATTTAAAATAATTTATAAAACCATATAGGCTATTAAATTATGAGCTATATTAAGGATGATTCAGCCATAGGCACAAGGTCAAAGGTAATCATAGCAATGCTGATATACTGCTGCTATGCTGTATCATGTATCATGCTGTATCTAAGTCAGTGTTATGGAATATGACTTATCAAGTCTCAGTTCATAGCCGGGTGAACACCGGCCGGTGCAGTAAACCGATTTCAGTAGCCTACAGTAATATCAAAGATCCTTGCTCCTTCTCAACTCTCTGGTAATATTCTATTCACAAAATACAACCAATAGTACGGTAATGTTAAATCTTACTTGTGAAAAGTAATCCCCTGAGCCCTATTTGCGATGGTCCGCCGATTTGAGCATATGCTGTACAGTGCTCGGCATCTTAACTGCTGCCATGCAACGAAACTATGAGTATGACCGGTTTAAGATGGCGGCCGCATTTCTCAGCGCCCAGTGGCCAATGGGGCGTATATCTCTATATTATGTCTATGGAGCAGCGCCCCGAACTTGATTACACGACACTGCTACTAGGAAATCAAGACTGGAGATCCAGTGAAGAAATCCATTTAATTCGCCTCAGAATTAATAACATCATCGCTGCGAGATCCAGTGAGAAGCATTCCGATTCGGCGGACCATTCGACCAGAATGTTAAGCTCTGTCCCTTAACATGACTCAGTGTCTTTGTGTTGTATTAAATCTATCTGTGCTTTTCCTCTTAGATCTGAGAGATCGCTGTTCTGAACTCGGCTGCTCTGAGGATGAATGGTGTGGGAAGAAAAATGGTGTTTATGGCTGTTTATGTAACGATGACCAACCCAGACCACAACCTGACTCTTTTGGTTAGTATCATTAAAAAAAAAAAATTCAGCCTCTTTGAGGCTGGTTTTCCAGCTGATGTCTTACACCTCAATGATCCCAGCTGCAAAGGAACGGTCCAGAATGGCAGAGTGGAATTCCATTTTGATGATGATGAACACATCTGTGGTACAAATCTTGTGGTAGGTTTAACTATGTATAATCTATTCAGTACACAATTTAAATATATGTAGTGCCTGATATAACCAGAATAGTTTGTCCTCTTGGGGAATCTCTATGAGACTTTGAGAAGTCTGTAGGGAGGTCTGTAAGGAGACTGAATCTGTAACAACCAAAGGAAGGGCCCAAACAGACCTCCCTATAGACTTCTTAAAGTCTCAAAGAGATTCAGAGGGGAAGGAAACGCAACACCATGCCACAAAAGATACTGGAACTTCTCCACCATTAATACGTAACCCATCATAATTTTACTTGACTGATGAAACCTTTTGGCTTTATATATATATGAATTCAGTTTAGACTAAATTACAAATGTTTTCTTTGTTGTCCACAGGCTAACGGCACCCACTTCATCTATAATAACTTTATTCTGGGGACACAGAGGTCAGAAGGTCTAATCATCAGCAGAAAGAAAATCCTGAAGCTTTCTTTCAGCTGTGTTTATCCTCAATCACAAACACTTTCCATGAATGCGGAAATCAACCCACTGGAGAGGTGGGAGTGAAACAGCACTATTTTTTAAAAGGGGTAGTTCACCAAAAACAGAAATTTTATTTGTTAATATTTGTTCCAAGGAACACACACTTTTTTCTGGTCATATCTTTCAATCCAGTTAATCCCCATGGGGAATTTCAAGCTTAAGAAAGGTAAAAATAAAAATAAAAAAAGGTCCATATAACTCCTGAAATATATTCCAAATCTTTTTAGGTGAACTAATCTTTTAAGCAGAAAAATAAATATATTTAAAAAGTAAATATATGTTTATATTCTCGAAACCAAGAATATCTATTTTAAACATAATTTTATCCATAAAAATAATAGTTTTAACAGAGATCCATCCATTATTTCAACAGCATTGTGCACAAGACTCTTCCCGCTGGTGAAGGCAGATATTGGGTCCGGATGATTCCATATGAGGATGATGAGTTTACCCGGCCCTTCACTGGTCGTGTGGATGCAGAGCTCGACCAGGAGATGCATGTGGAAGTTCGTGTTGAGGGGGTCGACAGCCGCCAGTTTGCCCTGGTGATGGACACGTGTTGGGCTACACCTGTGAATGATCCTGATTACAGCCTCCGCTGGGATCTCATCCTTTCAGAGTAAAGCAGAGATTTTTTCTATTCTTTTAAGAATGTAACATTTTTACTGAATAATCATATCACCTCTAGCATTACTCTCAGTGTTGGTTTATGTTCCCTGGTGTCCACTAGAGGTCCTCTTTCCCCACGATATCTTTCACATTAGGAACTGCATTCCCCACAATCCTTGTCTGCACTCATCACTGTTCATTGCACCCAGCTGTTCCCCATCATGATTGTTATTTTCTGTGTGTATAAATACCCTGCCTGTTTAGTGTTTGTTACGGAGTCCTTGTTATTGTCACACCACTTTTGAGATCTGGTGTATGTGTATGTGTATGTGTATGTGTATGTGTATGTGTATGTGTATGTGTATGTGTATGTGTATGTGTATGTGTATGTGTATGTGTATGTGTATGTGTATGTGTATGTGTATTTTTTTGTTTATGGACTGCTTTTATGGATTTTGATCCCTGCCTGGACTGGATTATGATTCATGGATTACCTAATGTGAAAGACACCGTGGGGGAAGAGGACCTCTAGTGGACACCAGGGAAAATAAACCAACACTGTGACAATTACATTACATGTTACATGTTTTTCAGGACTAAAGGAAAATATAAAATTTCTGAACATGGAATGCAAAGATGTGATGTTTTAAAGGAGATCACTCTGTATTGACTTTCAAAAAGAAAGATTTTGTCATTATTGATATTCTCAGGTGTCCCAATCCAAACGACGACACAGTGGATCTGCTGCAGAACGGCGTCTCGACATCCAGCCGTTTCTCCTTCAGGATGTTTATCTTCACTGCAAACTCCACTAAGCTTTACCTGCACTGTGCTGTTCACCTTTGCCTTCTGTCAAGCAATCGCTGCTCAACGGTGAGTTTAGTGTGCACTGATTGTGTGTCAGATTGTTCTGGTTCCTTCAGAAGACACTGGCACTGAGTCTTAATGCCAAAATCTGTTTTTGGCATTATATCGCCATTTAGAGTGAAGTAGTCTGTGTGTATGCAGTAAGACACTGTTGAAGACTGTAAAAATCTCATCACATCCATTTTTAATCTTTAGAACTGTTCTTCTGGACTCCAGCGGAGGGAGGGCAGGTCTCTCGACTTCCATGACAGCGCTTCCATATCCCTAGGTCCTCTGGTCTGGTCTGAACGGAGCTCAGGTAAACATTAAACTTAATAACCTAATGCTTCTTTTTTTTTACTTATTCAAATTTCAGTAAGATTTAATCCATATTTATTTATTTTTTGCAACTTTACAATGCACTGAATCATGTCTTGTCCCCCTTCACAGACATGCCAATCCCAGAAAAAGTGCAAGTGTCCAGGGCACCAGGCCTCTGTGGTTCCTTGATCATTTTGATGGTTTCACTCCTTAGTGCCTACACTTTGTTGTATGTTTAGACATACAATTACCTTTGAATTCTTTGATTCTTTGTTTCTCATATCTGATTTGTACATTGTACATTGGATTAGGAACAACTGGCATTGAACTTATAAATTGTTCTGCTTTGACTTGTATTTGCACCTAATAATAATGAGGACCCTTAAGTTTATGATGATAACTTTCTCTGTCTAGTATGGTAAAATAAGAATTTTATTGCTTTCTTTATTTTCAATTGTACTTAAAATACTTAAAATATATTTTAAATACTCTATATATTTACTGCGACAAATGCTTTCAGCTAATAACTGTGTATTATGAGAGGGGTGGGGGAAATACTTACTTCCTAAATAAAAATATTTTTTGAAATCCTCATCCAGACTGTGATTATGTGAAACTGTCCGGTCCCTGTGTAATTTTATGATCGTATCAGGCCGTTTTGTTTTTCTAAAGGGTGTCCTGACCTTCGACTGTTTCTAGTGACATGGATATTAAAGGTCTAATATGAAAAAAAATAAAAATAATTATTAACATTATCATATCTGTGTGTGTTTTGTTTAAAATATAGGAAAATATATGTAGCCTGCATACCTGCATTGAAATGACTGAACCATTGAATCTGATTGCTCCTGTCTGCCTTGCTGCCTGCTGTGTGAGTTTGATTGCTTCGGTGCTGTCAGATTCTTATAGCCTCGTATCTCCCTCTGTTTTGAACTATCATTTACTATAATTTCTAGTTGTTTATACTACTAAATACAGCTTACCCAAACATCTCAGATTAACCTGACATCACTAGCTTCCGTTATTACTAGCACAGCACGCTAGTAATTCGATAGCCTGTCAATGCGCCACCTGTGCGCTCAGTTATTTATTTTCTCTCGCGCGCCCACGCCTTTGAGTTCATAAAAGGCTCAGGTGAGTAAGAATCAGTCAACAATCACAGTGAGTAATGTCTTGTCCTGTTATTGTCACCTGCACTTCATGTCACATGTTTAGCATAGCCTTCTCTGTTGGCAATATAGGATTTATATGTGATAATTGCAAGGAGACTGTCAGGCTAACAGAAAAGATTTCAGAACTAGAGACACGCATCCAAACTTTAATTGAGGATAGTAAGAGTGCTGGAGCTTTAGATACTATTTTGGATATGCCTAGCATAGTGAACTCTCTACATGAATCGGTTAACTTACGTCTGAAGTAGTGCCTGTGCAGCAGGGCAAATGGGTGACAGTGAGGGATCGCTCTAGTCGAGGATCAAAAAACCACTCTTCCGTTCCGTTCCAAATGCCAATCCCAATGCATCTTTTTCATTATCTATGTGTATATTAAAATCACCAACAATTAGTACTTTATCTGCAGCCAATATTAATTCTGATAAAAAGTCTGTAAATTCTTTGATAAAAATCTTTATGGTGCCCTGGTGGCCTGTATACAGTAGCCAGCACAAATCTCAAACGTAATTTATCGTTTACACTATATATTTTTACATTAAGCACCAACACCTTTAAGATGGCTATGATTAAACCGCTAGTTAAAAAAACGCAACTTGATCCTACAGAATTAGTCAATTACAGGCCGATCTCGAATCTGCCTTTTCTGTCAAAGATATTAGAAAAGGCAGTAACTATGTTTCTTTCTTGAAAGAAATGATATCTGCGAGGATTTTTAGTCAGGATTTAGACCGTACCATAGTACTGAAACAGCTCTCATTAGAGTAAAAAATGATTTGCTCTTATCATCCGATCGTGGTTGTATCTCTCTATTAGTGTTACTCGATCTTAGTGCTGCTTTTGACACTATTGACCACAACATTCTTTTAAATAGACTCGAAAATTATGTTGGCATTAGTGGAATTGCACTCGCATGGTTTAAATCATACTTATCTGAACGTTATCAGTTTGTAGCAGTAAATGAAGAGATGTCTTATCGATCACAAGTTCGGTATGCCGTACCACAAGGCTCAGTACTAGGACCGTTGCTGTTCACTCTGTATGCTACCATTAGGAGATATCATTAGGAAACATGGAGTTAGCTTCACTGTTACACTGATGATACTCAGCTGTATATTTCTTCAAAACCTAACGAAACTTACCAATTCAAAAAATCAACGAATGCATAGCTGATATTAAAAATTGGATGACTAGTAATTTCCTACTTCTAAATTCTGAAATAACAGAGATTCTAATTATTGGACAAAAAACTTCCTCACATAATAACCTAGAATACTGTCTAACACTTGATGGCTGCTCTGTCAAGCCTTCGTCGTCGGTTAGGAACCTGAGAATATCAATAATGACAAATAATGACAATAATGACAAATTCTTTCTTTTTGAAAGTCAATACAAAGTGATCTCATCCTTTCAGAGTAAAGCAGTGCTTCTTTCTATTCTTTTAAGCCTATAGCCTTAACTCAATGTAACATGTTTACTGAATAAATAATAATCATATCACCTCTAGGATTACATTACATGTTACATGTCTTTCAGTTTTTCAGGACTAAAGGAAAGTATTACATTTTTGAACATGGAATGCAAACATCTGATGTTTTAAAGGAGATCACTCTGTATTGACTGTTTCAAAAAGAAAGAATTTGTCATTATTGATATTCTCAGGTGTCCAATCCAAATGACGACACAGTGGAGCTGCTGCAGAACGGCGTCTCGACATCCAGCCGTTTCTCCTTCAGGATGTTTATCTTCACTGCAAACTCCACTAAGCTTTACCTGCACTGTGCTGTTCACCTTTTCCTTCTGACAAGCAATCGCTGCTCAACGGTGAGTTTACAAAACCTCTCATAGTTCATAAATCTGTGATACATTTTCAAGAGTAGCTTTACTACTGTACTATACTATAACTTTAGTACTATAAATAAGGTTGCGATATTTTAAGGTTAAGGGCCAGATTTACTAAACAGGTCATATTAGTGTGAGACACTAAAGAACATGGATGCAGTCAGTTCATTTACATAATAACCAACGCAATCTATTAAGAGAAGTGAAATTTGTTTAGGGCTACAAAAAAGCAGATCCACTGATGATCATGTGTGTGTTATCTAACAACACGAGTGCAAAATGGGTTAAGACATGCTTTTTAGGAGCGGTAAATAATGGAGTAAATACCAATAAATTGACTAGCACAAACCTTTGTAAATTACATTACATGATTCATTAAAGTACTCTTCTCTTATACATTTTGTGTCTGAAAGTTAAACTCTTACAAATGCATATGCAATAAAGTCAGCAGCAAAAATAACAGTGTCCACATCCTTTCATCACTAATTCTTCACTGCAAGTCTTTAGTAAATCCTGACAGTATTGTTTTGTTTTGTTTTTTCGTTTTAAAATAATGCTACTGACACAGAGGTTCAGTACCGAGCCATAGAGCCACAGAGGCCGGAGCATCACTTAAAGAAACATTGTCAAAATGACAATACATTACATCTTCCCTCCTAAAGTATGAAACAAGAATGTCAACATAATCACTTTACATACATATGCAGATATTGCAAACATTATACACTGCTGTTTACTTTAACTCTGGAATTTGACACCATGATGACACAGAGCTTCAGTACCGAGCCATGCTCATACTTTTTACTTAATAGATAGATGCCGTGCACATACAAAGTAGGAGGGGACATAGGTACAACTACGGAGGCCAGAGCGTCACTTAAAGAAACATCAAAATGACAATAAATTACAAATGTCAAACGAGGTTATGTGCTGGCTCTATCTGTTAGTAAATCTGGTCCTTAATGTTCAAGGCTGCCCTCTTCTGGAGACTTTGTGCTCTCCTTTATCTTGTTGTTCAGTGATATTTAACAGGGATTCACACAGCTGGATTTTGATCTTTTCTCTATTAGGACTGTTCTTCTGGACACCAGCGGAGAGAGGGCAGGTCTCTGGACTTCCATGACAGTGCTTCCATATCCATGGGTCCTCTGGTGTTGTCTGCAGAGAACACGGGTGAACATTTCATTTACTTTAATCATTTGTAAATAAAGGTTTCTGTTGGTTTATATTGTGAATACATTATATTTCACTGCATTTCATTATATCCCCTGTTCACAGATAAGTGGGTCCCAGAACAAGTGAAGGTATCTGAGGCTTCTTGTCTGTGTGGTTCTCTGATGCTGATACTTGTTCCTCTGATGAGTGTCCTGACACACTTTTAGTTTAGTACCACAACATTTTACATGCATATTGTTTAATGCCATTTTAATTGGCCACACTGGTTTTGGGTTTCTAAATGTTTCTTTATTTCATAACTGTTATTTGATGTAGCATAAAGGATTTATTGTTTAATAATTTGCATTAATTGTTACTACATTAATACATAGGTCAAAACTGCCTAATGTTACTGAATGAAATGTCGACCCAGGACGAGCTATAGGACTGTGAAGCTTTGGGAGTGTTGATGGACTCGATCTACTCCATCTACGTTTTGATTCCGATCCAGATTTTGTCTTTGACAAAAATGTGATTTTCTCAGCTTTTTGTTTAAAATGCAAAGTTTCTTCTTCTTCTTCTTTTTAAAGCAGAGGGTATGTTCTTTCATTTGATATATTGCATGTTCAGACATTCATGCAACAAAATATTCTTTGTTTGAGTTTATTTGACATAAAAAGTAGCAATACAACTGCGTTACGCATTATTGGTCAAGGATAACACAATAAAGTTGCATTCATTTATTTCCATTGTGGTCCTTGATTTTAGAGAGTAATTCTCATTTATTTTCTTTAAAAAAGTTATTTAATATTTTATTCAGGCAATTATTATAAGGCATGTATGAAAAGGGTCTTAAAGGGACAATGTGTAGTTTTTTAGGTATTTTATTATCTAAAATCAATATTTTTATTCATAATTATGTCCTCAATGGTGTACAAATACCTCTGCCAATGATCTGACTTCTCCTCGCAAACGAAGAATTTATTATCTTTATATACATGGGACGGGTAGGTCCACGGAGGCTTCCTTGTAGTTCCGCCATCTTGAAAAACTATAATAGCAGAGAGGGAGAAAAAGTTCTAGGCCAGCGCGTTTCCGTTCAGAGCCAGCATCACGTGACTGAAACCAGCAGAAGCGGAGGAGCAGAGCAGTGAGAGGCCCTTGTCACTGCCCCGGCAAGTTTAAAAGGCTGCACTGCACGGTTATTTATAATGGAGGACCATACAAATGCTGAGTCACAGGATACCATCCTGTGTGCTGGATGGCAGAGGCAGGCTAAATACACATTTATTGCACAGATATTAACATAAATAAATATATAATCTCTGTATTACATACATAATACATTACATACATAGACTCCAATGCCATCTTTCTCATGTTCGTCCAACCAAGGGATGCTGCTGTTCTTCTTTGCGCAATTTTTTTATCCCGCAAACTACTTCAGCGGAGCCTACACCAAACACTGATCCCTAAACCTACCCGTCATTGTAACCTTAACCAATAAAATTAGCTGGTTTGCACCCAGTGGGATTTGTTTTACTTTTTTATAGAAAGATTAAAAATATGGGAGAAATACAGGAAAATATTTAAACAGGATGATAGCGGGATAGCAAGGTAAAATACGGGAGAATCCCGGGAAAAACGGGAGGGTTGACAGGTATGAAAACAAGGTTGTAAGTTTTGTTTGTTCAAAACTGTAACATTCGTTTGTTCGTTGTGTCAAGTTGCAGTTTGTTTGTAATAACAAACCAGTTCACCTGAAGGAAAACTCGATGAAGTGCTATTAGAAGACATCATGTCATAGCTTTTTGGTACATAACGGCTACCGTAGATGCAACATGCATTTGAAAAAGCAAGGCGCTGGAGAGCACTATTCGTTTGAATGCAAAATACAATTTCACCACTAGATGGGAGAAAATCCTACACAATGATCCAAAAGGTAAATGAAAAAAAAAAAAAAAATGGATGGTTGGCCTTTTCCTTTTGTAATATTTTTTCTTTCAGCAAAAGTATGAGAATGTTTAATGATCATAGTGCTATCTTTTTAATGATATCTTTGCAATCATTTTACTTCTTTTCTATTGTGAAGTTATGACAATATGCAAGAGAATATGCATGAGAAGAGTCTTGCTATTTTACTTTTAATTCTAAAGGCTTTGAAGAATTGTTCAGTTGAATTGTTCTTTCCAGAAAGCAAGACGGGGTGAAGTTCAGTCAGTGGTCAGATTACCAATTTTTTAATTTTTTTTATTGTACTAGTTTTTTAGTTATAGAAGGTGAAGAGAAAATGAAGTTAAAGAGCCAGTAGGACAGAGAGCAAGTTCACATTCAGGCAGTCCTCTGACACTGTCCTCGACTGAGAGCGTAATATTAATAACTGTTATTATTATTATTATTAATACCATATTGTGAACGTGTTTCTTTTATTAAATATGTTTGGATTTGACAACAAAATATTACAGATCAAATACTTAGAAGATATCTACATTTGATCATAAACAATCAGCATGTCAGTATAGTCAATAACCATATTGTGTGATTCAGATTACAAATTCCTATCAAACATGTTAAGGTAAATATATGAGCTATTATGTATGATAAAGTAGAAAGTAAGATAAAGTATGAACGGTTTCTATGTGTAACCTGTAAAATGTACTGATTGTGTTCCAGTTGGTCTCTAAGGATTAAAATGCTGAACATGTGAAAGACTCTTTGGCCTGTATGTCATGTTGGAGTTTAGCCTGTATATTCAGTATAGCAGGTTTTAAATGTGTCAGTTGTACAATAGCTTATTTTTCATTGTTCATTTTTCATGTTGTAGTCAGGCCCACATTAAGAACATTAAGAAAAGCCACATCTTTAACACAGATATAGAATGTATTGTATCTACAGTATATAAAATATGAATATTCCAGGATACAACATATTAAAAGCATAAATGCATTAACACCAAATATGAGGTCAAAGCAAACAGGTTTCCAGAACAGCAACAACTTTTGCGCATAATAGTTTACTTTAAATAGGTTTAACATTAGAATGTCTTCTTTCTGGATCCGTACGTTTCCTCATTAATGTTTTGCTGGGTTAAGTCCTTTAAATTGGAATAAATTAATTAATTACTGAACAAATAAAGGACAGAAACAAGAGTATTTTGAGTATACTGCAAATGTACTTAATAATATTAATATTGCATTATATTGCAAGGCTTTTAGTTGTTATATATATATATATATATATATATATATATATATATATATATATATATATATATTAAATATGTTCAATAATATTTTAAAGTTAAAGTTTATTAGAACTGCACAGAAGAAAACGTCATAGCTTTGTCCTTAATTCATCCAGGCTATAAAGTTCTTAATTCTCCTTTGTAGTTTCCCTAATAAAAAGTTGCCATAGTTATTGCTTAAAATCCGGAGTTTAAATGCAAGTTCAAGACACAGTAAAAACCAAGCTCCTCATTACCATGGTTTTATGGTTTCTATAGCAACAACAACAATACAATAATAAACTATGGTATTTGTAATGAAAAACATCTTAAACACTATAAAACAACCTCTATAAAAGTGACTTGTTTGCCCTAATATTACCCAATATTTAATGTAAAACTAATAATGTTAATATTAACAATAAATAACATTATGTCATATTTCTACACCTTTAGTAGCTGCATGGTAATTTCTGTGTGTATTGAAAAGCTTATGTAATTATGTTGTGTACAGTTGACCTCAACACTTCAGTTTACATGGAGCTGTTTGATCTGGTTTCGGCTAGTTTTACCACAGAACTTGTAGTTTAGCCGGTATATTCAGTATAACAGGTTTTTAAATGTGTACATTTGCTTATCCTTCATTGCACATCCATTTACCTTAGGCATACAAAAGCTTATGAAGAACATTTGGGTCAAATTAGTATCCATTTTAATTCAATAAGATGCTAATCAGAGATTGTTTAGGGAATAATTAAACAATATTCATCCTCTTAAGCGTGTTTCTATAACACTTTTATACATGAGGTTTGAGCTTCACTGAGAGCCAGTATACGATCAGCTCCTAATAATGTTCAGGTTACATGCTGTACATTCATAAGTTTCATTCTGTTTGTCTTTATTGATTGTTAGATAATCTCGTCATAATTTTTAACCCTTTTACTTTTTATCACATGATCCACTGCATTCTTATGACTGATTTTAACATGATTATTTTGCCAATTTGTAAAAACATGCAGAAACTGCAATCATCATATTTGCCGTTGTGTGATAATGCAAAATAAAATAAAAAGACTGTTAATGTAGTGATGACAGTCACGAACTGTAAGTAGTTTGAGGGATTCTCGATCAACCGAGAATCCCTCAGTTATTAATAGTGTTGGCGGGTCCACGCAACATTCTGTTGTTGGATGTGATACCCGCTTGGACTATCTGGCTGGATTTGGAACTTTCTCCTTTCTCTCTACTGTTTGGATTTTTGACACTACATAGACTACATCTTCCTCTGATTTTGTGAATCGAACTTGAGAAGCCCGATCACCAATATATCGTAAGGACACGTTACTACTCAGCATCTCTGTTGTTTATCTGCGCGCGCGCATAATTTCACGCGCAGCGCTTCTTTTTTTTTAAAAAAATCTGTATTTATTTATTTATTCTTATTTAATGTTGTGTGCATTTCATGTCAACATGTTTTGCTTATTGTTACTTGAGTTAGTTTTTATTGTCCTATTTCAGCATAGGCCAGACAGTCATGATAGCTCAGACATCCACTTTACCCCTCCCCCCACTTTCGCTAAGACCTTTACTGGTCCAACTGGTTTATACAACTCCCCTAGAGATGCAAATGTTTCTTTGTCACTCTACACATAGAACCCTCACACTGCTCTTACTTTGCTCAGGTGATATTGAATTAAATCCTGGCCCTGTAGCAAATAATGTCATCTCAACCCCCCAGGAGCTCTCTTATGCAGACTTCTGTAATAGTAATAATTTGAGGTTCATGCATATTAACATCAGAAGCCTACTTCCTAAAATGGATTTATTTGTTGCCCTTGCACACTCAACTAACCCTAATATCTTAGCAGTGTCTGAGTCCTGGCTCAGGAAATCCACTAAAAATTCAGAAGTTTCAATCCCGGACTATAATATTTACCGTCACCCAGTTGTGCCCTAGACAACCTATGTGAACTGATTGCTCCCTGTTTATCTTCTGAGTTTTTACTGCTGGGCGACTTAAACTGGGACATGCTTAATGCTTCATCCAACTTACTTTCCAAACTTGATGCCCTCAATCTCACGCAAATCATTAACGAACCCACTAGATACAACCTAAAATCTGCAAATAAGGGCACCCTCATAGATATTGCCCTGACTAATATGCCCACTAAATACATCTCTGGTGTCTTTAGCCAAGACATCAGCGAACACTGCATAATTGCATGTGTCCGTAACGGGTCTGCAATCAAAGGGCCTCTTCTTATCATTAAAAAACGCTCTCTAAAACATTTCTACGAACAGGCCTTTCTATCTGATCTAGCCCAGGTACCCTGGAAGGATATCAACCTTATCCCTACAGTTGAGGATGTTTGGTCATTCTTTAAAAATGCCTTTTTAGCTGTTCTAAATAAACATGCCCCTTACAAAAAGCTCAGAACTAAAAGTAGATACAGCCCGTGGTTTACTCCAGAACTCACTGCCCTTAGCCAACATAAGAACATTCTGTGGCGTACGGCATTAGCGTCGAACAATCCCCGAGACCGGCAACTCTTCAAGGAAGCCAGAAATCGATACACTCAGGCGGTCAGGAATGCTAAGGCTAGCTTTTTCAAACAGAAATTTGCCATCTGCAATACTAATTCTAGAAAGTTCTGGGATATAGTAAAAACTATGGAGAATAAGAACACCTCCGTACAGCTACCCACAGCACTAAAGCTAGATAATACTATCACCACTGACAAGCCCTCTATGGTTGAGAACTTTAATAAGCATTTTGCCATGGCTTGTCGTGCTTTTCATCTGGCGAACCCGACCCTAATTAACAGCCCCTCACCCTCTGTAGCACTTAGCCAAAACTTCCCACGTTTCTCCTTTGCCCATGTCCAGATAGCCAACGTTCTAAGGGAGCTGCAGCATCTTGACCCCTTCAAATCATCAGGATTAGACAATCTGGACCCTTCCTTTTTAAAGTTGTCTGCGGTAATTATTGATACTCCCATCACCAGTCTTTTTAACCTTTCTCTCAACTCATCAGAGTTACCTAAAGATTGGAAAACTGCTGCAGTAATCCCTTTATTCAAAGGAAGGGATAGCTTAGTTCCAAACTGCTATAGACCAATCTCCATCCTCCCCTGCCTTTCAAAGGTCTTTGAAAGAATTATCAATAAACAAATTATTCACCATTTCGAATCTCATCACAGCCTTTCTGACATGCAATCTGGTTTCCAAGCCGGTCATGGGTGCACTTCAGCCACACTTAAAGTCACAAATGACATAACTGCTATTGATCAAAGACACTATTGCACAGCAGTCTTTATTGACCTGGCCAAGGCCTTTGACTCTGTCAATCACAACATCTTAATTGATAGATTAAAGAACCTGGGTTTCTCAAATGATTGCCTTGCTTGGTTCACAAATTATTTCTCTGACAGGTTGCAGTGTGTTAAGTCAGAGGGCCTACTTTTACAGTCCTCTGGCTGTCTCCATGGGGGTGCCTCAGGGTTCAATTCTCGGGCCGACTCTATTTTCTGTATATATCAATGACGTTGCTCTTGCTGTAGGTGACTCTTTGATCCACCTCTATGCAGACGATACCATCCTCTATACGTCTGGCCCGTCATTGGACACTGTGTTAAAAAACCTCCAAGAAAGCTTTAATAATATACAACATTCCTTCCGTTCCCTTCAATTGCTTCTAAATTCTAGCAAAACTAAATGTATGCTTTTTAATCGATCTCACACTGCACCTGCCTGTCCAATAAGCATCACCACACTAGATGGGTCTGCAATAGAGCATGTAGACAACTATAAATACCTAGGGGTCTGGTTAGACTCCTCACTTTCTTTCCAGACCCACATTAATCAGCTCCAAAATAAAATTAAATCCAGGATTGGCTTCTTATACCGTAATAAAGCCTCTTTCACTTTCCCAGCCAAACTCGCCCAAATGACAATCCTTCCAATTATCGACTTCGGTGATGTTATTTATAGAACTGCTTCAAATTCTCTCCTTAGAAAACTAGATGTCGTATATCACACCGTCATCCGTTTTGTCACCAATGCTCCATATAATACCCCCACCACTGCAACCTCTACAGTCTAATCGGCTGGCCTTCATTACATACCCGACATCAAAAACATTGGTATCATCTCATTTACAAATGTCTACTGTGTAAAACCCCACCTTATCTAAGATCATTAATCTCCAGAGCTACCCCCTCTATGAACCTTCGTTCAAGCAGGTATATCACTTTGACTGCTACTAAAGCCCGTACTTCTTTTGGCCGTCTTTTCTTCCAGTTCTCTGCTGCTAATGATTGGAATACACTTCAAAAATCTCTGAAGCTTGAATCCATTGTCCCGTTACCCACCTTCAAATTACTATTAGCGAATCTATTGTCTGATCATTGTACATGTTAACCCGACTCACACTTTTGCCATTAATACATTTATTTGTAAATTCTAATCTACCATGGCTGTCTCTGTTTTTGTTTTTGTTTTGTTTTGTTTTGATGTTTTTGCATATTCCCCATCCAGCAATGGTCACTTGCTATTTTGCCATTTGCCACCTTTCATATTGCTCTAAGCATAGCCACTTTGTACCCGACAACAGTACCTCCTTATTAGACCTCTACACTTACTTCCTCTATTGACTGTATGGCACAGAGCAACGCTACTTTATCTACCAATCATTTACCTCCATATATTGACACCTTTTGCACTAATTGTATAAATTTGTAAATGTTTGATCTGCTGACCTGCATACTGTTGTGTACTACTTTGTCTTGTAATTACATGTGTAACTTTATGTTCTTTTGTACCTCGACGCTTTTATCTTGGCTAGGTCGCCATTGTAAATGAGAAAGTGTTCTCAATGTGCTCACCTGGTTAAAAAAAGGTTAAATAAAAATAAATAAAATAAACTGCATTTGCAACAATTACTGGAAAAATCCAGTACTGTAAGCCCGAACAGTACTACTAGCATGGGCGTTGGAACCATTGCATATGGGTGGGACAAGACCCACCTACTTTTTAAGACCAATGATATTATACCCACTCACTTTTACTGTCTCTAATTCAGCTCCGTCAGTCAAATCCATTCCACTTGAGGAATTAAAATTATTTTTTTATTTTTTTAAATTAAAATTAATAAATTAAACTTAAAATTAAAATTTCCGCTGAATCGCTACATTATATTTCTCAACGAGCCGCAACTGACGAAAGTAACCGCCCGTTGTACCTTTCCAGTCAAATATTGCGTTGCAAACATCAAAAACAGCTTTAAGTTGTCATTGCTGGCAAATGACCATGGTATTAGGGGATAATCCACGGATAGCTGTGCATTTAATGCGCGACGTGGAGGCAATGAACCGCCCGACGTGAAGTGGAGTTAGTTTACTTGTTTAATTAAAAGGCACCAGAATACATGAAATGGTATTTACTCCAGTAACATTTTTCTGGGGGAGGACCCACCCACTTTTTTTTTTCTTCTGACGCCCATGTCTACTAGCTTAAAGACTGAGGTCACTACAGTTAAAATCTCTTGCTGAGTTAATCCACCTTTAAACTATTAATGTCTTTGAACAAATATGTATTTTTATGTTTGTGTGCCTCAGCATTTCTGAGTGAACACCGCTGGTTCACTCACTATTTTTGTGTACTGTCGATCACGTGATATGATGTCATGATGTGCGGCCCTAACTGACGTTACCTGAAAAATCTATCCAAGATGGCTACCCTCTCGAGCGTCGTGGTATCAAGCATGAAACAACTTATAAGTAAACCAAAACACTTCAAAACTACTTTGCTTGTTGTAATATTGTAAGAATATCATATTGCACGTGATATTTGACTGTTAGACGAGGCTATTTTTAATATAACGTTATAAGTTGCAAGCGCGCAGCTTCACGTTGCCGCGGGCGCGATTACCGTGACCGTCAGTCCGCCTGCTAGTGACAGATAATATCCTGTGTACTGTTAATGTCGTGGCAGGGCAATAATGTTAATGTTAGTCAATAACTCTTTTCAGCAAGAGATAGTCCTTCTGTTTTTGAGTGTGTTGCTGCTGTTTGTGTGTTAAGCGCCCTGCTCTGGAAAGGTCAATGTGATGTTACATGCACCCAAATGAGCTAGTGGCTAACGTTAGCTGTAACTTTTACTCAAACAAAGTTAAGGTTATGGACATAATAGTTACCGAATGAACTCTGCAAGTTTTTATTAAACCTTTACAAACGTCTTTTCATTATAGGTTGAAGTGGAAGAAGTGCAGTGAGCATCCCCCAAAATCAAGGTGACTCAAATGTTAATTTAGGCTGTAACCTATTTTTCACCATTTCTTTTATTTGGAGCCTAATTCATTAGCATATAAAGCTAGCCTTACACTATCTCTTGAGCTAATATTTGTGAATAACAAGTTAGCCACCCTCTGAAGTGGAACAACATGGTTTCTGTGTTGTCAGACTACTCATTTAAAAGTGTAGGAAGAGCGGAAGCAGACACACTCTGTGTGATTTCATAATATCAAAGCATAAAGCAGATAAGACCCCACCTGTATTCTGAAATCTGATAACATTGTTATTTGTACTCTTGGGGCCCGTTCTTCGTACGTCGCTAACTCACTTAACGTTAGCTGGATTTGATTGTTGGCGATTTGGCATGATCTTGGATTGTTTGGTTCTTCGACGCTCATCCTGGACTTGCTGTCATAGCAACAGGTGCGCAAGCTTAAACCTGCTCGGGAGCAGGCTTATTTCATGTTAACAGGATTAGACTGCGGCTTCATAAGTGGAGCTGATACGGGAAGTATCACTTTCCATATATTTTTTCTCGTTGCTCGTGAGATTGTCGTTTACATTATTAATTTGTTGGAAACGCACATTTATTTTCGACTTGTCGGAGTCGGGCTTTAACTAAAGCACAAACTGTTTGCATTGCCCTAAGATTATTTGCGAGTGGCTCTTTCCTTTACACTATTGGAGATGCGGAGAACTTGATGGAAAGTGCTGTCTGTCGTGTCATTCGGAGTTTACCTGGCGCTTTTAGGTTTAAAAAACAGTTTTAGGTTTTTTTGTGGCATTTCCAAGCCACTTAAGACCCAATGTTGTAAAGCAGTTTTTTTAAAGCAGTTTTTTTTTTTTTTTTTTTTTTAGGCTATCATAATTTTTTATGAAGATCATGCAATCATGACCATGCCGATTACAGTATATGTCACTCAGGCTTCATTAACGTGATTGGCACCATAGATAGGCTAGACCATAGACTGCCATCAAGGCCTCAATGAAGGGGATTAGAAAGGGGGTTCACAATGTAAATGTGCAGCCCAGTTACTATTGTGATTCTTAATATTCCAGATTAGTAATATTATATCAATTATATCAAATTAAAAAAAGGCAGTTGACTAAAATCCATATCACAAATGTGAAAGCAAAATGGCCAGGATTTGTGCATGACTTAAGAATTTTCAGAGATTCACATTTCTGCATATTATTTGAAAGTGGTAAGGAAAGTTCCACAATTAAATATCAAGCTCACTGTATTACATACACTTATGCTGATCCTAACAGAACTGCATTTTTTCATGGGTGATTATGACATGTTCCTGCCTGCAGACAGGTGTGTCATGACCCCATTCCCTGACCCAAACCAGTTACAATGCAGCTCTAGACAAGGGCACACAATGAAATGAACTTTGGCTAACTAAAGGGAAGATTTCAGTGTCTGAAAAGTCTGAGGGTTGGACACCTGACAGGGCCTGTGACATTGTTGCATGTGCCATATTACACAACATTGCCAAAAAAACAAAACACTTTTCATTAAATGTTTAATAAAAGACAAATATGCTTAGTTCCTTGAGTTTTATTTCAATTGTTCTTTGTAAAGAAAAGCCAGTGGTCAAGTGCCTGCAACAAGAGATATTAGACACATGCCTCATGCAACAAATAAAAAGGAAAAGTTGTCTATACACTGCCCACCTGTAGGCCTATGTCTTCTCTGTCTGTGCAGACTCTTCTGTAGGCCTTTCTGTAGATGTGGAATCCTGCAACTTATATTGCAGCCATAAAGCATACAAGTATAAATTAAGTAAAGTTATTTATGCACTTGCATGTAGGCTAGTTCCTCCATATGACAGTTATCTGAGAGGGTTTATTCACTGTCCAGTGCAATGGAAACAAATGGACATTACAAAGTCTTATACTTTCTTTCCTTTGGAAAGTTAGAAAATGTCCACTTACTGCACATATTTCAGCCACTACTTTCTTGGGAACACATACAAGTGTTGGTGTATTATGTAAAAGTGCACAAAAGAGGAAAACACAATGTCATTACAATGAACTACACTCGGAAAAAATGTGATCAGTAACTCATGGCAAAATATTTTTACATTAACATAAGTTTATCAGTTTTCACTTTCACAAGTCAAAGCAATTCATCATTACTCAAGATTTAACAGTTGAAATGACTATACGGCCTTAATTTAATGCAGCAAAAATTATTTTACAGTGTAGGCTACTAAGATCTTTTTTTTTTTTTCTCAGCCTTTTTCTTGGTTGCTTTTATAAACAGACAACCATTTATTTAAAGGGTTAGTTCACCCAAAAATGAAAATTATGTCATTAATGACTCACCCTCATGTCGTTCCAAGCCCGTAAGACCTCCGTTCATCTTCGAAACACAGTTTAAGATATTTTAGATTTAGTCCGAGAGCTTTCTGTCCCTCCATTGAAAATGTATGTACGGTATACTGTCCATGTCCAGAAAAGGTAATACAGACATCATCAAAGTAGTCCAAGTGACTACAGTGGCTCAATCTTAAGTTTATAAAGCGACGAGAATACTTTTTGTGCGCAAAAAAACAACAAAAATAATGACTTTATTCCACTATTCATTTCCTTCTCTCTGGGCCTCGAGTTAGTTCACGTAGTATAACTGCGTAGCGCTTCTGTGTTGTACGTCACACGTAGGCTCACTATTGGCCGACGCTGGTCATTTGTGTGATGCGTGTGACGTACAACCCAGAAGCGCTACGCAGTTATACTACGTGAACTAACTCGAGGCCCAGAGAGAAGGAAATGAATAGTGGAATAAAGTCGTTATTTTTTGGGGGTTTTTGCGCACAAAAAGTATTCTCGTCGCTTTATAAACTTAAGATTGAGCCACTGTAGTCACTTGGAATACTTTGATGATGTCTTTATTAGCTTTCTGGACATGGACAGTATACCGTACATATTTTCAATGGAGGGACAGAAAGCTCTCGGACTAAATCTAAAATATCTTAAACTGTGTTCCGAAGATGAACGGAGGTCTTACGGGCTTGGAACAACATGAGGGTGAGTCATTAATGACATAATTTTCATTTTTGGGTGAACTAACCCTTTAACAGTGTCTTTTATAAAAGAGACTATAATATAACTAAAAATTACCATTATGTAGAATATTTTTGTACTTCACTTTTATTTGTTCCCGTGTTCTAGTGTGGTGACTCTGTCATTACAATGAACAAAGTAATTATGCAATTATTAAAATACAAAAATATAGGCTAATAAGTGATAAAAATATCTAACATGGCCACTTCTAACGGAATTAAATTTTCTGCTACTTTTTGCCAGCCCTCTCTCCTGGCTTTTGCAGACTTTGAGGTGTTCCCTGGCATTTTGATTAAACATTAAAATTCAGAATAAACTTCGACTATTAGTTCTTGCTCTGCTGAGGAGAAAAACTGAGCGCGCTCTTTGGCCACGCTGAACAGCCAATAGCAGCGTTGCTGATCAATGTTTCTACTATCGATACATATCCCCTTTTAAACCAGCGCATGAATGCGCAATTATCTCAGATAACTCAATCCAGCGATACTAATCATATCCGGCAGGTGTGTTCGAAGAACCTAATTAGCCAGATCATGATTAGCACGATGATATCATCTTGGATGTGCAACTCTAAGCAACGTACGAAGAACGGGCCCTTGGTCATAAAGTGCTTCACTGGTTGGGGAGTCAGCCCTGGTCTAGATCAGTTATTTTAGGCAGTCAGCAGTGAATGCATGGACACTGAAGACTTTGATCGTTTTTTGCAAAGTGAGTTGTAATAGTATCTATATAACCCAGTCTTTGCCAATTATTTTTGCTTTTTCTGTCCTTGAGTAAATCAATCTCTTAAAAATTAAATATATTGCTGTCTGTTTTTGTGTGCATGTGCAGACCTACATTGTCACCAGAGAGCAACTTTATCGGTAAGTTACATTAACACTTGAAATTTTGTATCATATTTTGTATCATTAATTTGTAAAGAGGTTGATTGTATAATTTGACTGGTTTCATATTGATTGTTTTATCTGTGCAGGTGAAGGACTTCTTGGGGAAACGGCCGGCTCGGCTTCGGATTGAATCACAGGTAAAACACAGACTCACTTCTCTTTTCTGCCACTCTTCACATATGTTTCTATGCCAAATTTTGAATATGTATCACATTCAAATGGAACAGCAAATGCCACTATTCACTGTGGGTAAGAACTATCACTTTGCATGTGACCATGTTGCTCAACAATGTATTTTAACGGAACATGTTGCATCACAAATGTGTTTTCTGTTGCAAATCGAGTATTAGTCTTTTTATATAATTATTTTTGTTTGTTTTTGGTTTTGTAACTTTGTGCTGAGTTCCAACGCATCACAAACGTCAACCTACGGAACCAGTTCTATGCTGTGCTTGACCAACATACACCTGCACTGGTGGCCTTGTATAGGCAGAAGGCGGCACGAACCGGAAAGATATCAGAGGCACTGCGTGACATCTTAAAGATTTATGAACTCCAGGTGAGTTAAAGATGAACTTTGAGCTTCAGGTCCTACTGGACAGCAGGGCCTCAGGGTGTCATTGTCTGTCTAACACTTTGCCAAATGCCATGAAATGTGGTCAGCACATCCATACTGAAAGAAGAATGAAATCTGTTATATTCATTTTTGCTTGTTCTTCCAGGAAGTGCACAATGTCAATATGAAGCGTACTGTAGCCCTTCGTGCCCTCCCGGTATACCTGCGTGAGGAGGACCCACAGTTCTTTAAGATGCACAGTTCCTGATTATCTTGTTCCTGTTTGATATACATATGTGTATATATATAAATATATTAAAAAATATGAACTATGACTATGAATATTAACTATTAGCTGGCTATGAATGAATAAGAACAATACATGACAGAGAATAAACTATAAGATGAAGATGTTAGATGTTATGACCAAAGTCCAGATTGTGTAGGAGGGCTAAAATAGCCTACACGACAATTGTACAACAGTCAAAGTAATAGAGAGAGACAACTGAGAGACACAGACTCTTGCTTAAAAGTCCATCTCTCCCCTCCCCCTTTGTGTGGTATTGAAGAGCTAGATGGCCCTGGGGACAAAGGACCTCCTCAACCTGTCTGTAGAGCATGACAATGACAGAAGTCTGCCACTGAACATGCTCCTCTGTTTAATGAACGTGCTATGTAGTGGGTGGCGATCATTGTCCATGATCGCCAGCATCCTGCTCATGGTCCGTTTCTCTGCAGTAGCTGTGAGTGACTCTAGCTCAATGCCGACAACCGAGCCAGCTTTCTTTACCAGTCTGTTCAGTTGCCCAGCGTCTCTCTTCTTAGTGCTGCCTCCCCAGCACACCACAGCATAAAACAGGACACTGGCAATGACTGACTGGTAAAACATCCTGAGTAGCTTACTGCAGATATTGAATGACCGCAGCCGCCTCAGGAAATTAAGCCGACTTTGCCCTTTCCGATACAGCGCATCCGAGTTGGCTGACCAGTCCAGTTTATTGTCCAAGTATAGCCCCAGGTACTTATATGTGCTGACCACCTCCACATTGACCCCCTCAATGGAGACTGGTAGCATGTGTGGCTTCGATCTCCTAAAATCCACCACCAACTCCTTGGTCTTTGTTGCATTCAGCTGCAGATGGTTGAGCCTGCACCATTACACAAAGTCATTAACCAGATTCCTGTACTTGTACTCCTGTCCATCCCTGACACACCCCACAATTGCAGTGTCATCCGAAAACTTCTGCATGTGGCATGACTCCGAGTTGTAGCTGAAGTCAGAAGTAAACAGGGTGAACAGGAACAGTGAAAGCACAGTCCCCTGAGGCGCTCCAGTGCTGCATACCACAGTCTCTAAGAAACAGTCCTTCAGTCTTACGAACTGTGTTCTCTCCGTCAGGTAGTCTGTTATTCAGGATACCAGGTGAGCATCAACCCCCATCTGCACCAGCTTATCCCTCAATCTGACAGGCTGAATGGTGTTAAAGGTGCTAAAGAAATCAAAGAACATGATTCTCACAGCACTTTTCCCCTTGTTCAGATGAGAATGCACTCTGTGCATTAGGTATATGGCATCATCCACGCCCACCTTCTGCTGGTATGCAAACTGAAGTGACTTTCAAAAGGTGAGTTACTCTGTTTTGGTTGCTACCATAGACATCAGTGTTTATTCTCGAAATATAAACTTTTATTTCAGTACTTCTGTAATCATTTTAATATTTGTAACACAGAAATACCGATACTGTGTTGTTGAAAAGATTGTGAAAGTAAAGCTGTTTCATATTGACAACTGCTCTCTCAGCGACAGCGCAAACAGATTTGAATGTTCCAGTGTGTAGTTTTTGTCATTTAGGGATAAGATTGCGTGGGTGTTTGAATCGAGATCGTCTCTCTCTCTCTCCCTCTCTCTCTCTCAAAACGTATACGAGTAGCGCGAGTGCTTTCATTACTATTTTGATGAGGTGAGTGTGAGACGTCGCTATTAAAGGATAAGCTCCCAGCACTTCGCCCACACATCGGCCCAGAACCGTTTTTGGAACCGAAACTTAGGAATTTCGCACGGTTCCGGTATTTTTCAAAACTTTGGTTTTCGGTTCCCAACCCTAATCAGACCTCAGGTAAAGTTACTTCTGTTTTATCCCTTTAGGCTCTAACGAGTTTGGCTGTTTCTTATATTATGTAAAATGAGTGTGTTATTTAAATATTTAAGTGAATGTTATAGTTCTTTTACAAATGTGCACAACAAAGAAAGAATAAAATACAACAAAATATAAGAAACGTATTTCATGTGTGTGTATGTTGTATATGTGTGTGTGTGCAGGTGCCGTTCGTCACAATGAGGTTTCTGATCTCACTGTGTGCGCCACTACTGTTGCTGATTAATGGTGAGTGTTTTATAATCTGTCATATAAAATTACAGAATTTTTTTCTCAATAATAAACTATTATTCTTATATTGTGTATTTGCAGGTGAAATAACCAATGGACAAACAACAGGTAGGCCTACAATCATTCTTTCACTTCATCCAATCTTCAATTCATTTTTTAACTTTATTTATTATTTTATATACACTGCAGTTCTGTTGTAACACATACACGTTTTAAAACGAAACCCCCAAGCCAGGCACATTGTGTTTGGAATTTGTGACATTTATGAACTGCACAAATCTCCAACACTTGCTTGTTTTGCGTTTAGTCATTATAGCGAAACAAAGCCCTCGCAACACACTCATGTCATTTCCATCCAAAGTGATCATGTGCTCTAGTAACCCGGGGAACCCCCGAGTATTACATAAGAGGGATCCCATGATTGAGTCAAACATCTAGAAATAATTAAGCAAAATAACAGGTATTCCTCAGACACTGTGTTGATACTATTCACGAGTTACGTCGTTGTTCTGGAAATGCTCCTCTGGCTGAGAATTACTGAAGAAAGCAGGAATCCACATTGAAAAGTTTGCTGTATAAACGCAATAAAAAGCATTTCCAAAATTGGGTACTATGAGATGAAACTATTCTACATTTAAAATTGTAAAAGCATTAACAAATGACTAACAGAGCATAAATAACCTCAAAAGGTTGATTATTTCTGCAGCAATATTACAGACGTGTTAAATATCACTGTAGTGTTCAAAATTGTTCATTAACTGATAATATTTGTGTGTGTATATATTAGTTATTTGCATCATTTTGAAATACAATATATATTGTATTTATTAACCTGCTTTATAAACATTCCAGTAAACACAGCTAATAGGGATTAGAAGTGAAAAAGGGAGACAATTACATTTTAAAGCATCTGTTGCACACACAAGAGTCTGTTTTTTCTGGTGGCACATATAGTTTTTATTTCTGTCACACACTGTAAGATCTGCAAGTTCAACAAAGACAACAGTATATTAGTTTCTGTATCACACAGTGTTGAAATAGCTGGCAGTGTGACTTCTTCAGGTCAACAAGAGAAACGCTCTCTTTCAATAAACTCATTACACATTTATCTGTTATAAAGCATGGTCACAGAAAATTAAAACCGTGTATTCCACCTAATAAAACATTACTGACATTAACATTTCAGTAGGCTACTAAGCTTATAAAGCTCAATTGACAAATACTAACTCTATACAAGCACCATTTAACGTTATAACTGTAAACTCTCTTTACCAAACGATTGAGTGCACTGAAACATAATAAATCTCATTTAAACATTGTAAAGCCGCGATCTCCCGCACGACATCCGACAGCGCGGCCGCGGACATCCGGAAGCAGCGCGGGCGAGCAGGCCGCACTCCCGCCGCGGGTGCGTCGACGCGGTCATTCTCATCGATTCCATAAAACAAAAGCATAAAACTAACACATCGAATTTACTTATACACCAGTTATGATGTCACATCACTTTACTTACCTGCAAGTTCAACAAAGACAACAGTATATTAGTTTCTGTATCACACAGTGTTGAAATCATAGATTGTAAAACAATAGACACGCTTGGTTGAAATAGCTGGCTGTGACTTCTTCAGGTCAACAAGTGAAACGCCCTGCGGCTCACCACTGCCCCCTAGCGTCACCCTCCAGTATTCGCAGGTTTAAGTGATATTAACATAGACATCTATACTTAATAAATGGTAACCAACAATACATAATAACAATAACACATATGAATAACAACACAGTATTTGAATCTATATGACTACACATCCATGTGAAAACAAACCTGGAAAGAGACGTGAGGATTTAGGGAGGAAAACGAGAGATTCTTAGTGCATTCCAGTGAATTATTCATGGGATAAATCGTAAATTAAATGGAGAGAGCAGACCACAAATGCGCAGGATATGTTGAAAGAGTTGAGAGCGGCCGAGAGCGTCAAAAGGTTGGGCCGTTACAAAAAGACGCTTGACGCAAAGCATCAATTTGTAAACAAAATGTTTTACACACTAAATCCAGCATACACTCTCAATAGAGACACAGCCCGAACCTCAGTGCTGCCGACCGCGTTGTTCACTTGATATTTGCATAAAGCCTTGTTTATACTTTCGCCTGGCTCCGCAGCGCGAGTCTCCGCAGACTGCGCGCGCACCTCCCCAAACAGACAAGGCGTTTATACCAGGGGGCCAATGTTTCATAAAACACTAAAGCTTCCCCAGGCGCCGCCATTGATTAGCAGACCATCACCTGCTGTTAGCATTCCATTGACTCCCATTAATTTTGGCGTCACTTTGACAGCGAATAACTTTACATCTGAGGCGTTTAAAGACTCCATTTGTCCATTATTTATTTCTAAAGAAACACGAAAATGTATAAAAGGCTCCATTACCTTGTATCTTACGTTATGGCCCCGTAGAAGCAGTTTTTGTAAAAATATGCTAACGATTGCATCATAACCACGCGACTCTCTGTCGCACAGTAGATAAATTACCATATAGATAGGAGGAGAAGCTCGCGGGCAATCGGGGAGACGTGGAGGCAAAATGACAAAATAATTAATCAGAATACTTAGCAAAAGTTGCTCCTGCTCCTAGCTCATGGACACCTCCTACTCACGCTCTCCGTCTCTGCAAGTTTCGGAAGGGAATGATTCAGATTTCTCTTGGCACAGCTACTAGAAGACAGACAGGTTGCTCATGTCACATCTACATTGTCAAGCTCAGTAATTGTCCTCTAAACCATCAGGAATCAGCAGTGAGAAGAAGAAAGCTATACACACGTGACAATGTTTATTTTAGTAGCCTACACAACCACCAATACCACACTACAAAAAGAATCGTGTAAAACCCAGTAAACCCTGAGATTATTACTTAAATAAAAGTAACAATAAAACAATAAAACAAAATATATGGATATGAGAATGTGTATACATAACTAAATTAACGATCTCTTACATAATTTCTAATTTCACTAAACATTTCATTAAGTTTCATGAACATTTTTATTAAACATGGACCTTATGTTCATTAAAAATACTTTTTATGCTATTGTATGCTATTTTTTTTAAATGTAAGCAACTCATTTAGACGTGCAAACTGGGTGCCGGTGTGGTGAAAAGTTCAAACTCGGCCAGATTCGACTCGAAGTCGTTCATCTTCGGATAAAGCCATGCACACCACCAAGCGAAATGGGGTCTTGCGCACCCAACGCGCATGACCGCCCACACCGCAATGACGTCATTTTTGCAGCACGCACCTTCGCGCTCATGCGGACGCGTCGAGTATAAACCTAGCTTAAGTCGGCCCAACCTTTTGACTCTCTCGACCACTCTCAACTTTCTCCGGTCCGCTGTCAATCCTAGTAGGCTTTCCTGTAGCTCAAACAGTAGAGTGTTGGCATTAGCAATGCCAAGGTCATGGGTTCGATTCCCAGGGAAAGCAAGAACTGACAAAATGTAAAATGTGTACCTTGAATACTATGTAAGTTGCTTTGGATAAAAGTGTCTGCCAAATGCATAAATGTAAATGTAGGAAGTGGGGGTTCACCTGCACCGAAAGGTTTTTTTTTTTAACCTGTTTTTTTGTAATCCTTAAGGTGTCTAGAAAAGGAATTTTGATTGCAAATTATTGTCCCATATGTGATTTTTTTGTATCATCTTTTGTGTCTGTGCTTGATTTTCGGCTGTGAAAATGAAAACTTTAAATCTACATAGAATCTGAACAATACATCCTACAGACACACCCATTTTCTCTTCGTCTTTGCATGAGGAATTGATAGATATGAGGATTGTCATGATTAGATGATGTATAATGCATAAATACTCAAATAAACACCAAAAAATGTAAAAAAAAAATGGTGACATTCGATCAGTGGAACTCCTCCCCTATGGACCCTATTGATATACGTTTTCTAAGTTTTGTATTTTTACAGTCTTTAAGATGTCTAATAAACAAATGTTGATGATCCCCACCTGAAATATTGTCACATGTATGTCTTTTCTGGCTATATTGGTTGCCACCCTGGATTTCCAAAAAAAAGAACATTTACATAATGTCTTAACTGTACATTATGTAATGACAAATGTCTTTTTCAAACTGTTATATATTTGTAATGCTTTAGGTGTCTGATAAACATATTCCCCACTTTAACATATTGTGCCAAGTTTTTAATTTAGATTTGAATCAATTTGAAACTTAGAGTAATAAGTGTGGTCGAAAGTCAATAACACTGAAGGCCATCAGAAAATCCAGACTTAGCAAGCTCAAAATACATAAAAAGCTGTTTGGAGAAATCCAGTGCCACACTGTATCAGTGCCGGCCCATCTTCCCACCAAATGATTGATGATAATCTGGGAAATTAAAACTGATACATGCTAATCATCCTCAAAAAAGAGAAGGGAGATAGTGATGGTGAGTCTGAAAAATATACTCCTCTACCAAGTTTCCAGTGTTACCAAGTCAACACTGTTATACTATAATAGCTAATTGGCTAGTTGGTGATCATTGCTAATCATGCCCAAGTCAAAGTCTAAGTCAAAGAAACACAAGGAAGAAAATGATAGTGAGTCTGAAGAGTTCAATCCTGCTACAAAGAAATCCAAGAGAGATGATGGTGTCAAATAAAAAGACCATGGTCCTGAAAATTGTATTTTACATGTACATGGCTTTGAGCATGCAGATTTCACACCACTTAGTAAAATTAAAGGGTCTGCTACTGACAAGCTGGCTCTGCTACACAGCATTCATGATAGACGTCTCCAAGAAGCTCTTGATTCGCATTTCGCAGGGAGGATGTCTGTAATCTCATTCCAGAGAGTCTTGTAGGTGCCAATTTAGAAACAACTGGCTATCATCGAGCCTGCTACCAAAAGTTTACAAAGAACCAGGGACGCTTACAGGAAAGACCTACTGTGACATCTCAGCAAGCTTCAACATCACCACGTAAATGTGGGTCCTCCTCAGCTAAGCAGCTGTTCCCCCCAGAGTGTATCTTCTGTGGAAAGCTGGAAGTGAAAGTATTGGGAAAGACCGAACGATGCATCAAGTTCCCAGTATATAAGGCTAAGGACAGAGCATTGAAGGAGCCTATATGGAAACAGATTACGCCTCAAGCCTTTGAACTTGGACCTCACTGTCTACATCGCATGGTGCAAGGTGAGGACCTTTTTGCGAGAGAAGCAAATTACCATCAGTCATGTTGCAAGTCATTCAACCTGAAATATGCAAAGCATATCACATGCCGAGGTAAAGCCCTTGCTACCAACCCTGTCAGTGAAACAGAGCAGACTACCATGGCTGCTGCACATCAGATGTCATTTAATGCTGTACTTGATGTCATTCAAGATCAAGTGATAAGACAGAACAAGATTGTGCGGCTTGCATCACTGCCTCTTGTGTACACCCAAGAGTTGGAGAGAAATGGCTTCCCCAATCCCAAGTACAGACGTGAGAAACTGAAGAGAAAACTTGAGAAGCATGAGGGGATTGGCATTTCTATGGTCACAGCAGATTTGAAGGGTTGTATCACCCATAGTTTGATATTCAGTGCTAGCTTATCCATCTCAGATGCAGTGCATATAAGATGGGGAGCATGGACAAGTATGAAGATGAGGCCCATCTTCTTCATGGTACAATCAAGAAGACATACAGAGAGTCAAATTGTCTTCCTTGGCTTCCCACAGCTGATGATCTGGTCATGTCCTTGGATGACCTCCTCCCATCTAATCTCATGAGGTTCCTGACCCTCATGATTTCTGGTGACGCTGACTTGGAGAAGAGTGAGAAGACAAGACGCCTTGTGCTGTCTATAAGTCAGGTATGACAACTCTCCACTTTGATATATTTTTTGCCTTTAACTATTGCAAGTGTTGTATTTTGTGTACACTATAGTGGCTTGAACACTTCAATGCTAATTGCTTTCTTTATTATTTCAGGACATCTGCCGTGCTGTGACAAAGTGTCACAATAACGAGTTCCAGATCCAAATGCAAGTTACTCAAGTTTATTAGACAGAGAAGATACTCAGATCAGACAAGATGCAGGAGACTGAAGAAACACTACAAGGGTGCACTACAAGAGACTGGTCGATGTGAATTCCTGAACTGGTAATCCAGCGCCACATGGGACTCAGAGGAGAACGCGGGGAACAAACACAGCAGGCAGCTCAGACGAGGTAACTGGCAACAAGAACAAGACATAAGTGACGAACCGACACCCAGCATTACTCTCTCCAGCTAGATATAGGCAGTAACTAGCTGCAGCTGAAGTGACTGATTGGAGTGATGAGCTGGTCACTAGGCAACAAACAAGCAACACACATAGACCCCACACCTAACACATACCAACAGATCCACAAAATGAACACAAGGATTTGTGAACCGTGACACAAAGGGAGAGTGGAAGTTGCCTAAGCATATCCTCCTCTGTACCACTATACATCACCTTTATCACAGTAAACTACTGACTACTATTCTCAGTAGGCTAGGTCACTGTGAAACTTACGACTTTGGCTTGGAACTTGAGACCGCTCTAACCAAGGCCCTCAATGAGGTTTCCATCTCTCTCGGTCCACAAATTATTACTGGTGAGGGAAACTATGTGTTTCATCTCGAGTGGGACAATCTGAACAAAATAACGACAAACATTCATGGCTCAAATGTGGTGAACTGGACCGGTGGGATCATGATACAGGAGGTGAAACCTGGATTTAATGCCCCCAACTCTCTGGAAATTCAACGAATGCTCCCACTCTACGAGCGGAACAAGACACGCTCTCTTAAGGTAGACATACCTGAGACCCTAAACACCGTCCATATCTATAGCCGAGTCGGCCCCAAATTTCCTGAGGGAGCAGTTTTTACTCCACCCGCAGCAAACAACAAAGTCTACTCAAACTGCATCCAAGAGTATTGTGTCTGGCTACTTGTCCGAGTGGTGGGAAGCAGTGGATCAAAGCAACTTGTAGAGGGTACCCTGGAACCAGTGTGGTCTTGTGGATCTATCCTCCCCACTTCACTCACTGACTTGCTGGAGGAAACTGTTGAGGAGATGGATGGAGATGGTGAAGAAGACGAGGAGCAAGAGATCGATTATGAAGACCTGCTGTATGATGAATAGACATCATTGCCCTTGACCTTTGATTAGAATAACTTTTTTCTATTTCAGTTGATTCTAATGGGGATTTGTTATACCATATATATATACACACATATTTGACTATATGAGTGGTTTTCTGTTTTGTTTCAATAAATACACTCACCTAAAGGATTATTAGGAACACCTGTTCAATTTCTCATTAATGCAATTATCTAATCAACCAATCACATGGCCGTTGCTTCAATGCATTTAGGGGTGTGGTCCTGGTCAAGACAATCTCCTGAACTCCAAACTGAATGTCAGAATGGGAAAGAAAGGTGATTTAAGCAATTTTGAGCGTGGCATGGTTGTTGGTGCCAGACGGGCCGGTCTGAGTATTTCACAATCTGCTCAGTTACTGGGATTTTCATGCACAACCATTTCTAGGGTTTACAAAGAATGGTGTGAAAAGGGAAAAACATCCAGTATGCGGCAGTCCTGTGGGCGAAAATGCCTTGTTGATGCTAGAGGTCAGAGGAGAATGGGCCGACTGATTCAAGCTGATAGTAGAGCAACTTTGACTGAAATAACCACTTGTTACAACCGAGGTATGCAGCAAAGCATTTGTGAAGCCACAACACGCACAACCTTGAGGCGGATGGGCTACAACAGCAGAAGACCCCACCGGGTACCACTCATCTCCACTACAAATAGGAAAAAGAGGCTACAATTTGCACAAACTCACCAAAATTGGACAGTTGAAGACTGGAAAAATGTTGCCTGGTCTGATGAGTCTCGATTTCTGTTGAGACATTCAGATGGTAGAGTCAGAATTTGGCGTAAACAGAATGAGAACATGGATCCATCATGCCTTGTTACCATTGTGCAGGCTGGTGGTGGTGGTGGTGGTGTAATGGTGTGGGGGATGTTTTCTTGGCACACTTTAGGCCCCTTAGTGCCAATTGGGCATCGTTTAAATGCCACGGCCTACCTGAGCATTGTTTCTGACCATGTCCATCCCTTTATGACCACCATGTACCCATCCTCTGATGGCTACTTCCAGCAGGATAATGCACCATGTCACAAAGCTCGAATCATTTCAAATTGGTTTCTTGAACATGACAATGAGTTCACTGTACTAAAATGGCCCCCACAGTCACCAGATCTCAACCCAATAGAGCATCTTTGGGATGTGGTGGAACGGGAGCTTCGTGCCCTGGATGTGCATCCCACAAATCTCCATCAACTGCAAGATGCTATCCTATCAATATGGGCCAACATTTCTAAAGAATGCTTTCAGCACCTTGTTGAATCAATGCCACATAGAATTAAGGCAGTTCTGAAGGCGAAAGGGGGTCAAACACAGTATTAGTATGGTGTTCCTAATAATCCTTTAGGTGAGTGTATAATACCAATATAACGGTTTGAATAGTAACTCCTTATTATGGGAGATGTTCATTTGGACCAACATGTGACAATATTACAAGTAGGGATCTTCAACATTTGCTTATTAGACATCTTAAAGACTGTAAAAATACAAAAGTTAGAAAACATATATCAATAGGGTCCATAGGGGAGGAGTTCCAGTGATCTAATATCACCGTTTTGTTTTTTTTTGTGTTTATTTGAGTTTTAATGCAGCATACATCATCTAATCATGACAATCCTCATATCTATCAATTCCTCATGCAAAGACAAAGAGAAAATGGGGTGGATTGTGTCTGTAGGATGTATTGTTCAGATTCTATGTAGATTTAAAGTTTTAATTTTTCACAGCCGAAAATCAAGCACGGACGTAAAAGATGATACAAAAAAATCACATATGGGACAATAATTTGCGTGGGGAACATCACAATTCCTTTACTAGACAACTTAAGGAATACAAAAAAATAGGCTAAAAAAATATACCTTTCGGGTACAGTAGTTTGCGTCTGGATGGGAGAAAGTGTGAAATATATGATTTTACAATGCTTTATTTTTCCTTTACAATTGACAGTTATTTATTAATTTGTTTATTTTAAGTTTTATTTAGAATTTTTCATACAGTACACAGCATCACAATCTTTAATTATCTGAGGATGATCTTGAATGTTGTTCCACTTTTATATATTTTGTTTCAATGGGAAAATAATCGTATTAAAATATTTGAATCTCACATTTGTCATCAAAGTTCCAACACTAAGTTCAACATTGTTATTCAAGTGGTGAAAATAAATATACAGTTCCTTAACACTCAGTTAAGATCAAGGTGGCAGCTCTTTTTTAATTAGTGAGAGAGGGGTATAAAGGATACACTTGTTGTAGGTTTAGTCAGTTTATCTAATAATCCATTTTCAGTTTACCATCCCAATATCTTCTCTTTCAGACAGACACAGATGTTAGATGTTTACCTGTACTCTTGTGTTTGACACCTCAGTGAATGAGTCTTTTTTCTTTATTCTCTCAGAACCTGCAACTGATCCATGCTATGATTATAACACTCTTGATGAATATTGGAGAGACATACGGCAAAGCCCATATCAGTACTCTGGATATGATGACACTCTTGTTGAATGGAGTGGCTGGTATCGGCTGTATTTGAATGGAGAAAGTGCCCAGATGTCTGAGTGGTGTGTGAGTAATGTGGGATGTGGTGGTGACACTGGACTGTATCTCAGCGGTTCTCATCCAACACTTGAGGATGGAGTGGAGACCTGTGAAGTCGTGGGAAATAATGCATGGTGGTGGTGGAGTGATTCCCGTGAGTGCGGCGCCTACAATTCCACATCCATCCGAGTTAAAGCCTGTCCAGGAGATTATTACGTCTATGAATTGGTCAAACCCATCATATCAGCTCCAAGGCCTATGTACTGTGCAGGTACAATTTTAACCCTTGTCTCTGGGATTTTTGTTATGATTTTTTATTTCACTATAATGAGTAAATGCTCTATATATTAGATAATTTAACATACTTTTTTTTTTGTTTTATGAAAATAATCATGTTTTAACTAGTTATAATCAGTGGTGTGCAGTCCATTATCTATTATGTATAGTAGGTTATGTTACAGATCAATAGCACCTAGATCTCTTTGTTACACAATTCCTTAAATTACACGTTATGCCATTTGTTCAATAATTAATATGTATACTGTATATGAACGTATCATAATATTACTCTACAGTCCTCTTGTGCCTATCTGCAGTCAAGTTTTTGTCTCAGAATAAAGCTTATTTTCATACCTCCATGACAGTTGCTTTCCAAAGCATCAGCAGTGATCCCTGCTACAACTATGAGTCTCTGGATCGTCCCTGGAGAGCCAACAATGAAAGTGGAGATTACATTTGTGATGAACTTTTCTCCTGGAATGGCTGGTACCGGCTTTTCTACTATGGAATGGACATCCGGATGCCAGAGACCTGTGTTAGTTCATACAGCTGTAACACATACATCAATCTGTGGCTCAATGATCCTCACCCTCAGATAGAGGATGGAGTGGTGACCAGGGAGGTCTGTGGTCATTATTATTGGAGTGACTGCTGTGAATACAAGACAAAACCCATCAGAGTGAAAGCGTGTACAGGCAATTACTATGTCTATGAACTTGTGAATCCAGTATGGGGGTGTTCAGGATACTGCACAGGTACTGTGGTTTCCTCATTTATTTAAGTATTTCAAACCTTTTTGTAAATGATTTCTGAATGACATGAATTTCCTTCTTTTTAGATGTCAACACTATTTCACAAGCGGTTTCCACTATAAGTCCAGATATATTCACTGGATCCAGCATCACCTTGAGTAAGTTGTAAATAATATATATGAACGAATATATGAGTGTTATTAAAAATTAAAAAAAAATTTCAATGAAAGATTTGCATTACAGTTTAAATGGAATTTTTTATGCATAAACATTTTCACTCTTACACAGTCACATTGTGTATAAAATGGTTTATGAATCTTATGATTATTACAGTGTTTGACTGGTTCAGATTTGCACATGTGAAGTTCATCATTGTAATATAACTTGTTTGTTTTGGTCTCATCATCTCTCACTAACAGATTATGACCCGTGTAATAACTACAACATACTCGACAACTACTGGAGAAGCACACTCAATTACTGGCCTAGTAATGGATTCATTTCTGATCATGATGACACTCGCGTAGAATGGGATGGCTGGTATCGACTCTTCATTAATGGATCAAGTGCTCAGATGCCTGAGTGGTGTATGACTTACATGTCATGTGGAGGTTATATTTCTCTGTGGCTTGGTGACTCTCATCCTCGGCTGGAAGATGGAGTTGTTACTCGTGAAATTTACGGCTCCCGTAATGATCAGTGCAGTCGCTACAGATCCGACCCGATCCAAGTCAAAGCTTGTCCTGGAAATTATTATATCTACAAATTTACCAGACCAACTCTTTCAATCCCAGATCCTGTATATTGTGCAGGTATATTCGTTCATCTTTATATTTGATGTGCTTATCATGAATTGTATTGGTTTGAATTCATATTAACATCTCAAATATATTTAATCTTCAATATATAATGCTTTCTTTCTCCTTTTTCCTTAATAGTATCTTTCTCCACCCCAAGTGTCGATCCCTGCTACAACTATACCAGTCTGGATGAGCCTTGGAGAGCCACAGACAACTCTTATAGACAACTCTATAATAACAATGGTATGTGTGATTTTAATGTGGAGTGGAATGGCTGGTACAGGATGTTCTACAATGGTGAAAATACTCAGATGCCAGAATCATGTGTAAATCAAGGCATGTGTGGCACTTATAACCCACTGTGGCTCAGCGGCCCTCACCCACAGCTGGAAGATGGAGTGGTCACCCGTCAGGTCGGTGTCTCCTCATGGAATGGCTGCTGTAACTACACATCCCACCCTATAAGAGTCAAAGCCTGTCCAGGAAATTACTATGTTTATGAGTTCGTCAAGCCAATATTTTGTGGCGCTTACTGTACAGGTGAGCATTTACTTATCCAATCCTCATTCTTTAATTTTTTTCTGGATTTTGTTTGAAAATTATTGATGTTGATATAAAATGTTCCTAATACCAGATGCCTCAAACCAGTCCATCTCATCAGTGTCTACAACAACAGAGACGATCCCATCTATAGAATCCATGACTCCACCAATCACAACCACTGGTAAAGTATTGTGTTGCTTCCTTAATAAAATCTCTTGAGCATCTTTTAGGACATGCATTTTTTCTGAAACATGGTTTATTGAATTGTTGAATCATTATTGAACATTGAAATGTTCCTGATTATCACATTAAGCAAATGCATTATAATTTCTACAGAAACAGATAATTAAAAAACACACATTAACAAGAAGTAATACAGCTCACAAATGAGTATGCAATTCAAACTCTTAAAATGGAAACAAAGAATGCATTTTTAGGCAAAGTGAAGTGAAGTGTTGTAAATAGTGAAAACTAAACCACCAGAGTTTCTCAAACACATTTTGTAACACTAAACTTATTTTTTAACCCCCAAACCCTAAAGTTGTTCCAAACCTGCATGAATTTCTTTAATCTGCTGAAAACAATAGAATAAATATTTGTAACCAAACAGTTGAGGGGCACAACTGATTTCCATAGTATTTATTTCCCATACTATGGAAGTCAATGGTGACCCAAAACTGTTTGTTAAAAAACATTCTTCAAAATATCTTCTCTTGTTTTCAGCAGAAGAGAGAAATTCATAGAGGTTGGGAAAAACTTGAGTGTGAGTTTATGATGACAGGATCTTCATTTTAGGATAAATCTTCATTTACGACTCGGCTCGCTTTACTTTGGCTGGGTTTGCTTTTCCACTGCAGTTTAGTACTGCTGTAAAGTGGGTGGGATTATAGACTGATCGTTATAGTTGCAACAAATCCAATGACGCTGGTAGTGACGATTCTCTCTGACCAATCAGTGATCTGCAGTGTTAACACGTCACATTTTAGTATCCTACGGCTCGCTTGGAACCTCAAATGAGGTGGTACTAAAAAAATAGTACCAGGTACTAGGTGTTGTACACAGTGGAAAACCCCCCAAAAGTGAGCTCATGCAGTGGAAAAGCACCATTTGGGCTCAATTGCAAAGGGACTCAAGTTTAGATGTTTTTAACACTTGTTTTGTCAGCTAAATGAGTGGAGATGTTCTGAAAGCTCATGACAAATTGTCTTCAGCTTTGAACTTAAAACACAAATGAAACAGGGAGCTTAAGTAAAGATCGTTCTGGAGACAACGTTTTCAGCTCAACTTCTAAAAAAATGTTTTTATCACATCATCCATTTATTCATTCAGCAAAATATATATTTGTAATATTTCCATGACAACAGCTCCCCCTGTTGACCCCTGCTACAACTACAATATCCTGGATGATTCATGGAGAGCCACCAACAATCAACATTCCTCTCAAATAATGTGTGACTCTGCGGTCAGCTGGAACGGCTGGTACCGTCTCTTCATTCAGGGTCAGAGCGTTCAGATGCCAGACACATGTGTTGATGAGTATAGTTGTGGCACTCATGCTCCACTGTGGCTGAACGGAGGACATCCAACAGTTGAGGATGGAGTGGTCACTCGAGATGTCTGTGGTCACTGGAGTAATAACTGCTGTGCTTTTCAGTCCAATCCCATTAAAGTCAAAGCCTGTCCAGGAGATTATTATGTCTATGAGTTTGTGAGCCCAACTGGCTGCAGTTTGGCATACTGTGCAGGTAAATATATTTACATGTGCCCTTCGTTTATATAAGACATAATTGTTATTTATGTAATATTTATCATTTATTTCAGATTCAAGCAACATCAACACTACCACTACTACTGTCACGCCGGAGACAACCACAGATGAAACTACAACCATGCCCTTGTGAAAAAAAAGTGCACTTTAGTGTACTTTTATAAAGTGTACTTATACAAATAATATACTTTAAATGTATACACTTAAGTGTGACTTAAATGCAATGTTCGGTGCACTGAATGCACATTAAGTGTAATTGATTTCAAATATATCAAATATTAAGTTGAAATACAATGCAATAAGTTGTCATTAAGAGTAATTTTTTTGGTACAACTTAAGTGGGACTTTAATACAACTTTATATTTACTTTAATAATTGCTTCTAGTGTCTTTAAAATTGATTTAAAGTGCACTGCTCAATGTACTGACAATCAATTAATGTGAACTAAAATGTACTTTAATGTCAGTTAACAATACACTTAAGTGTGAATTAAATGTAATGTTTTCACCGCTTAAGTGCATTTTATTTGTATTTAATTTCAAATGTATCACAAATTAAGTTCATATTAAATGCAATTAGTTGAACTTTTGAATGCTTTTTTTAAACAACTTAAATGGGACTTTAATACAAATTTAATAAGTACTTTCATAATTGCATATAGTGTATTTAAAATATAGTTAAAGTGTACTGTTTAATGAACTGACAAGCAATTAATGTGAACTAAAATATACTTTAATGTCAGTTAACAGTACACTTAAATGTGAATTAAGTGTAATGTTTTCGACAAACGTATTGCATATTATATGTAATTGATTTCAAATGTATCACAGATTAAGCTAAAATTAAATGCAATTAGTTGAAATTAAGAGTGATTTTTTGGAACAACTTAACTAAAATATACTTTAATGTAATATACATGTACACTATTATATAATTAAATACATTTGTAATTAAAAAAAATAATAATAAAGTTGCAATTTATTTCAAATTTGAATAAAAAATATCTTAATAACCTAGTTACAATCAACACAAATTCAATTTAAAACCCTCTACATTTACTAACAAAACAATCTCTAAAATAAATACATAAAAACCTTTCTGTTGATGCACAAGAAAAACCCAAGAAACACTATACATAAACAAACAGTTACAACACTTTAACTCTCATTTAGAAAGAGTCTGGAGGACAATGATGCTTATATGCACAATCATTTTCTCCCTCATACAAAGGTACCTAAACCTAAACCTATCCATCACAGAAAACATTTTCCGTTTTTACATTTTCAGAAAAATGTATAAGATTGTTTCCATGTAATTTACTGGTATCACTATACTTTTGGGGTAATTTGGTCCCCATAACCTAGGGATTACCAGTACACACATCATTTTAGAAGCAAACACACAGTACCTCAAACACACAACCCATGAATTAATTACAAATGTTTTCTTTGTTGTCCATCAGGCTAACGGCACCCACTTCATCTATGATAACTTTATTCTGGGGACACCGAGGTCAGAAGGTCTCATCAGCAGAAAGAAAATCCTGAAGATTTCTTTCAGCTGTGTTTATCCTCAATCACAAACACTTTCCATGAATGTGGAAATCAACCCACTGGAGAGGTGGGAGTGAAACAGCACTATTTTTTAAAAGGGGTAGTTCACCAAAAACAGAAATTTTGTTTGTTAATATTTGTTCCAAGGAACATACACATTTTTCTGGTCATATCTTTCAATGCAGTTAATCCCCATGGGGAATTTCAAGCTTAAAGCTACACTGTGTAATATTTTCCCCCATCTAGCGGTGAAATTGTATGTGACTACCCAGTGAATATTAGTTTCTGTTCCTTTCAATTCCGAGGGCGTTTTAACTCCTATGGTGGCCGTATTATTCCAAGATTAACATGGCTTTCAAATTGCGCCTTTAAAACTATTCATCACCTATGTTCATCACCTGTGATCTGTCGCAGCACAGATTTATGTTACAAGGTAAACAATACTTTTTCACCATTGACGCGAGGAAAAGTAACGCAAGTTACACTAGAGGTCGTTCTGGCGTTATGTACAACCATGCTATGGTTAGACATGCAACTATAAAAAGAAGGTGTCATGTAAACGGGCTATTCTGTAAAAAAAAAAAAAAAAAAAAAAAAAAACTACCTCTCATCTAAGCCATTTTGCCTGTGACATGCTTAGCTGTAAGTGCCTATCCTTTAACACCATGTTGGAGCAATCTTGCCATATCACTTTTGCGTGATTGTACATTGTAATTATTCCTAAACGGTCTTGATGCAACACTTAAATGATAATCAATGTGATGTTATCCCTAACTCAGTGTCAAACAAAGTGTCAGGCACAGGGAGAGTCAGTGTGCGAGCTATGTGCCACAGGTCCCTGAAGAAAAAGGAGAGACCTCACAACTTGAGAGTAGGATATAGTTCACATCACATTATACTGCACTTGCTAGGATTAAGGTTTGTTATGCGTGAGTAGTAACTTTTTCTTCTGTTTTCTTCCTAGATTGTCCTCGAAAGACTCCTCCCCAGTGCAGCTGTATGAGACGGTGTGCTCGTGTTCTGCTGGCAAGGCACTCCTTTTTCAGATGGCGACCTACTCTCAGCTCCGCCTCCTTGCTGTGACCCCAGCTGGCACAAGCCAAGGACTATGGTAATTTTCAGAGCATTATTATTATCAGTAGCCACATGTGCAGGGTGTAGTTTGTCTGTGCATAAAAGACAACATTTTCCACACGTTACATTTAACCACCTCTGAAATACCATTTCTTTTTACTTTTATCATTGGTTGATGGGTGTAAAACCAGGCCGGTCAGTGATATGGTTGTGCTGTCTGCCAAGCCCAAACAAAGGACAGTTGCCAGTGGGGTCAGGTAGGTTATGTCTTGTTAATTAAAAAAATAATCATGAAAATGTGGTTATCTGTCACACAGATATGTATAGATACTAATTTGAATTGTGATATAAAATTCTACATAGGAGCACTCTCTACAAGGTGATGCCGGGGGATATGCCTGATCCTCATGTTTTGAAAGTGACAGAAGCATATGAAGGCTTTTCACCTGACATAGCACCCCTTATTACCACCACGTCCATCAGTCCTGATGTCCCGCTGGTCAAATCAGCTTTGGGCAAAGTTCAGGAGGACAGCCTGCAGCCAGTGCCAGTCAGCGCATCACGTTACTCCACACCGGAGCTCCTCCACGCCCACCTCTGCCCTTGGATGGCTACAGTTAGGAGCCCACTTGTTGCCAGTTTGTGTGCAGTCTCCACCAGTAACTGCATCTGCAATCTCTACAAACCAACTTGGAAATGGCAAGGGGAATAGAAGTGGCAACAAGGGACCAGAGTATGTCTGTGGAGTGGTATCGGGTCAGAAAGATGAGATTAACATCTTCTCACTTTAGGGAGGTTTGTCATGTTCGTGGTCAGACATCAGCAGAACATCTCACTGAAAGACTGCTCAGGGGTGTGGCCCAAACATCGGCCATTAAAAGAGGTCTGGCATTGGAGCCACAGGCCATTCAAGAGTACTGTAAAATGAAGAACAACAGCTACTGGCCTTGTGTCTTCGTCATACACCCTGATGCCCCCGTTTAGGATCTTGTCCCGATTGTATTGTTTTTGACCCCACAGACAACCCACCCTTTGGCCTGTTGGAGGTAAAATGCCCCAATGTCAAGAGTTATGTTGACTGCAAATACCTGAAGCTCCACAATGACTCCATAAAGCTGAAAAAGCAGCACAGTTACTACTGGCAGGTCCAAGGGCAACTCCTGCTGACAGGTATGAACTGGTGTGACTTTGTTTTTGCAGAAGAGGAAATGGTCATTCAAAGGATCTACAAGGACCCAGAGGTGGCTGCAGTCATTAGGGAGAAGGGGGATTTTTTCTTTTTCTACTTTTACTTATCATGTTCCATGAAAACATTAATCACCCCATTCTCCCTAGGTATGAGTTTGTGTAAAATTGAATCTCATAGTTCTCATTACAAAGTACACATGCACATGTCTGTAAATAGTTTCATGTTTATTATGTATATAGTTATCATTACAAACCTATACAAGGTGCCTTTTGATGATGTATATAGTTTTCATTACAAACCTATACAAGGTGCCTTGTTATTGTTAAGTGTTCAGCTCAAAGACAGATGCCGCTCTTTCTGTGTACAGGTAAATGTCAACAGTTCTATACAAACCCATGATGTTCATCCAGTACTGACTTAAGTCATACAGTTGTGTATGTACAAACATAACTAAAATATACATGCCTGTAGCATGCTTGTGCATACAGTTATCACTACAAACCTATACATGGTGCCTTATGTTACAGTTTTTCTCGATTGCTTAAACATGTTTCTTGAAACTATGCCTCGTATTCTCAAAACAGTAAACACAAATCCATAACATCTCACCCAGTTCCCCAAACATCCTATTTTCAGGTCAAAATGAAGCTCTACACTCAAAACCATTCACTCTTGCTGAAAAAACAAACTTTGCCATCAGACAGGACACACAAGCCCTCAAAATCACACACACTACAACATAGTCTAACACACTGGTGCAATAAATTCAAAACAACATTTCCAAAACTGGTAAGTTATGTTGCTTGTGGTTCCCCCCCTCACAAACCTTTTCACATGATGAACACAACCAATGGATACATTGGCACATTTTTATTCATTCATGTACTACACAGTACAACACATCACAAGCAACATAACTTTACAACACAGTACAACCCAGACGCGCTACGCAGTTACACTACATGAAATAGCTCGCGACCAGAGAGAAGGAAATGAATAGTGGAATAAAGTCGTTATTTTTGTTTACTTTTTGCGCACAAAAAGTATTCTCGTCGCTTGATAAACTTAAGTTCGAGCCACTGATGTCACATGGACTACTTTGATGATGTCTGTATTGCCTTTCTGGACATGAACAGTATTCCGTCCATTGACTTTCAATGGAGGAACAGAAAGCTCTCGGACTAAATCTAAAATATCTTAAACTGTGTTCCGAAGATGAACGGAGGTCTTACGGGCTTGGAACGACATGAGGGTGAGTCATTAATGACATAATTTTCATTTTTGGGTGAACTAACCCTTTAAGCTGGGCTAGAGTTAAAAGATAGTAGAAGACTGAAACTATTTTACAAGTTTATGAAAATGCAGTTGACAGTCCTGAATGCCCAAGAGTCTCTCTCTCTCTCTCTCTCTCTCTCTCTCTCTCTCTCTCTCTCTCTCTCTCTCTCTCTGATTGCCATTCAGGGGGCAATTTGTAGTTAAATGTTTTTAAAAGTAAAACTGAATGACTTTAAAGAGGGCTTTAAAATATTAATACAAATCTTAAATGATAGAAGTGACATATTTGACTAATTTATTCTATGACCAGTAACTTTTTTTGTCTCATCTTATATATTGCTGCTTTGAATATGTCTAATGGATTTTAGTGATTAAATACTCCTGTTATTAACCTGTCTCCATGTTTTAACACTGTTAGGCAACTTAATGGATGGTGTCTCTTGAATGCACCTTTCCTAAGCTCGAGAAAACACCTTATTCTGTTGAAGAAAACAATAGGAAAAAGCGGTTACCCAGTGTACACGAGGTGATTTCTCAATGACGGGTAAGATCCTCTTTGGCCAAACAGGGGGCAACCTAAGGCAGGGGGTCACCACCGCCACTGGGCATCTACCCTGATGGAAGGTGTTTTATGTGAGATGGGTATGAGAGTGGAGCGGATCTACAAACAAGGACCCATATCCATGGGTCCTCTGGTGTTGTCTGAAGGGAACACAGATGAACATTTCATTTATCTTAATCATTTGTAAATAAAGGTTTCTGTTGGTTTCTATTGTGAATACATTACATTTCACTGCATTGCATTATATTCCCTGTTCACAGATAAGTGGGTCCCAGAACAAGTGAAGGTATCTGAAGCTTCTTGTCTGTGTGGTTCTCTGATGCTGATACTTGTTCCTCTGATGAGTGTCCTGACACACTTTAAGTTTAGTACCACAACATTTTACATGCATATTGTTTAATGCCATTTTAGTTGGCCACACTGGTTTTGGGTTTCTAAATGTTTCTTTATTTCATAACTGTTATTTGATGTAGCATAATGGATTTATTGTTTAATAATTTGCATTAAGTGTTACTACATTAATATAGTTCAAAAGTGCCTAATGTTACTGAATGAAATGTCGACCCAGAACGAGCTATAGGACTGTGAAGCTTTGGGAGTGTTGATGGACTCGATCTACTCCCTCTACGTTTTGATTCCGATCCAGATTTTGTCTTTGACAAAAATGTGATTTTCTCAACTTTTTGTTTAAAATGCAAAGTTTCTTTTTCTTCTTCTTCTTCTTCTTTTTAAAGCAGAGGGTATGTTCTTTCCTTTGATAGATTGCATATTCAGACATTCATACAACAAAATATTCTTCATTTGAGTTTATTTGACATAAAAAATACAACTGCGTTACAAATTCTTTGTCAAGGATAACACAATAAAGTTGCATTCATTTATTTCCATTGTGGTCCTTGATTTTAGAGTAATTCTCATTTATTTTCTTTAAAAAAGTTGTTTAATATTTTATTCAGGCAATTATTATAAGGCGTGTATGAAAAGGGTCTTAATGATCCAAAAGGTAAATGAGAAGAAAAAAAAAATGATGGTTGGCCTTTTCCTTTTGTAATATTTTTTCTTTCAGTAAAAGTATGAGAATGTTTATGTCACGGTTCATAAGTCCATTGTCTTCTTCTTGTCTCGTGTTCTGTTGTCATGTGTGTGTTGTGCATTGATTGTGTGGGCGGGTCGTCTGATCAGCGATCATCAACAATTAAGCTCATCACTCCCGTCACCAGCTGCAGCTCATCTCATCACCCCATAAATACTCACCACTTTCTCATTTCCCCTGTCAGATCGTTGTATGTGGTTCCCGGTTGTGTTCCCAGTCTTCGTGTCGAGTTTGTTCCTACCTTGTTCCTGTTCTGTTCGTGTTCTCTTGGATTTTGGATTATTCGTCACCTGGGAGACTCACCGCACCACTTCACCGTCTGCACTGGATCATCTGACCATCGGGGTCCCTGCGTTGCCATCCTGTGTCCCAGCTGTTGTTTGTTCATTGTTCTGCCTTCTCAATAAATGAGTACACTTGCAATTGCTTCCTCATCTTTTACCGTTACAGAACGATCTGACCATAAACATGGAAGCAGCGAGTGGATCCTCCAGTCCAATGGAGGATTTTCTGAATCAATACATGAAGAGAATGGACACGCAGGAGAAGAATCTCCATGAGACAGCTCGCGCTGTTCAGGCTCTGGTAACGCAGGTGTCCGGGCTCACCCAGCAGCTACAACAACCACAGGGTCCCGCTGCGCCACCCGCACCGCCGATTCCCCCACCACCATCAGCGGACCCATCCCAGTCAGAGCCCCGCCTGCCGATTCCGGAGGCTTACGCAGGTGAACCCAATTACTGCCGATCTTTTCTGACCAGATGCTCTATGCATTTTTCTCTGCAGCCCCGTACTTTCCACGACGAGCGAACCAAGGTCGCGTTTGTTCTGGCGCTTCTGACTGGGAAAGCGGCGCTTTGGGGAACGGCGGTGTGGGAGAATCAGGAAGAATGCTGCTCCTCGTTCCAGAGGCTCTCCGAAGAAATGAAACAGGTGTTCGACCGTTCCGTGTCCGGACGTGAGGCTGCCAGAGTATTAGCCGACCTTCAACAAGGAGAAAGATCCGTATCTGACTTTTCGATCGAGTTTCGCACTCTGGCAGCCGAGAGCCAATGGAACGAGGAGGCGCAGTGGGACATGTTCCTGCATGGGCTGGCTGACCGCGTCCAACGAGAAATCTACGCCATGGACCTTCCGGCCAGATTGAGTGATCTCATTGCCCTGGCGATAAGAGTGGATGGTCGCCTTTCTCGAGCTGATCGACGTCTTCAGTCCCAGCGGGTCCCGGGAGGGATCGAGGGACAACGATCCAGAGAGAGGGACGCGGTCAGCCCCGTCGAACATCACGAGCCCATGCAGGTGGGTCGAGCCCGGCTTTCCCGGGAGGAGAAGGAAAGGCGGAGATCCCTGGGCCTTTGCATGTACTGTGGGAGAGCGGGACACTTTGCTTACAGCTGTCCGTTAAAAGGCCCAGCCCGGCAGTAAATATGAGGCTACTGTCGGGTGGGATCTCTGCCGAGAAGACCTCATCCACATCTACTCTCCTTCCGGTAAGGCTCCGATGGTCCTCTCACCTTCACGACTGTCGAGCACTTCTGGACTCTGGGGCTGAGGGTAATTTCATGGACTACACTTTTGCACTCAAGTTTCAAGTTCCCCTCAGATCCCTCACACAGCAGATAGCAGTACACGCACTCAACGGTCAAGAACTCCCCACCATTTCACTTGCCACCGAAGACATCACCCTCATCACATCAGGCAACCACACCGAAACCATCTCATTCTACATCATGGACACTCCTCTTGCACCCATCGTCCTTGGTCATCCCTGGCTCACCCGTCATAACCCCAGAGTGGACTGGTCATCACAATCTGTGTCTTCGTGGAGTAGCTTTTGTCATAAGTCTTGTCTAGTGTCTGCCTGTCCGTCTGTTTCTGTCCCTGTGTTTCAGGAGGAGACAGTGGAGTTATCTAACGTGCCCGCGGAGTACCTGGACCTGAAGGAGGTGTTCAGTAAGTCTCGGGCTGCTTCTCTTCCTCCGCATCGTCCCTATGACTGTGCTATAGAGTTATTACCAGGTACGTCTCCGCCTAAGGGCAAGTTATATTCACTCTCTGTTCCGGAGAGAGAGGCCATGGAGAAATACATTTCTGATTCTCTAGCAACGGGGTTCATCCGTCCTTCCTCTTCTCCAGCGGGGGCGGGATTCTTTTTTGTGGGGAAGAAGGATGGGTCGCTGCGACCTTGTATTGACTACCGGGGGTTGAACAACATCACGGTAAAGAATACTTATCCTTTGCCGTTGATGTCTTCAGCTTTCGAGAGGTTGCAGGGAGCATCTATCTTTACGAAATTGGATTTACGAAACGCTTATCATTTGGTCCGCATCAGGGAGGGGGATGAGTGGAAGACCGCTTTTAACACCCCCAGGGGGCACTTTGAATACTTGGTTATGCCTTTCGGCCTTTCCAACTCCCCAGCGGTCTTCCAGGCACTTGTCAATGACGTGTTACGAGACATGGTCGATCAGTTCATTTATGTCTACCTGGATGACATATTGATTTTTTCTTCGTCTCTCCAGGAACATGTGCAACACGTCCGGCAAGTGCTTCAGAGGTTGCTAGAGAATGGGCTTTTTGTCAAGGCGGAGAAATGCGTTTTTCATGCACAGTCTGTTCCTTTCTTAGGTTACATCATCTCGGTTGAGGGAATGCGCATGGATCCTGAGAAGGTTAAGGCTGTGGTGGATTGGCCAAACCCAGATTCCCGTAAGGCCCTACTGAGGTTTCTGGGGTTCGCCAATTTTTACCGGCGTTTTATTCGCAACTTCAGCCAACTAGCCGCACCTCTGACCGCCTTGACCTCCCCCAGTACTACGTTCAGGTGGTCAGACGCAGCCTCGGCTGCGTTTGCCAAACTGAAGGGTTGCTTTGTTTCAGCCCCTATTCTGATAACCCCTGATCCATCACGTCAGTTCGTGGTGGAGGTCGATGCGTCAGAGGTGGGGGTAGGTGCAGTGTTATCCCAGCGTTCTCCTTCAGACGACAAGATGCATCCTTGCGCGTTTTTGTCACATCGTTTATCCCCTGCCGAACGTAATTATGACATTGGCAACAGGGAGTTGTTGGCAGTCAAGTTAGCATTGGAGGAGTGGCGCCACTGGTTAGAAGGGTCGGGGGTACCTTTTATCGTCTGGACCGATCACAAGAATTTGGAATACATTCGGACTGCTAAAAGATTGAACTCCAGGCAGGCTCGGTGGGCTCTTTTTTTCGGTCGTTTTGACTTTACTCTCTCGTACCGCCCGGGTTCTAAGAACATCAAACCCGATTCTTTATCGCGCATTTTTGACCGTTCCGAACGCCCGTCTACTCCCGAGTGCATTTTACCAGAGAATCTATTCATCTCTTCACTCACATGGGAGGTCGAATCGAAGGTCAAGAGAGCCTTAGAAGGGGTAACGCCTCCGACTCGTTGTCCACCGAACCGTTTATTTGTGCCTGAGGGTCTACGGTCCAGCGTTATTCAGTGGGGTCATTGCTCCAATGTGGCTTGCCATCCAGGAGTTAATCGTACTCAATTTTTAGTCAAGCAACGATTCTGGTGGCCTGGTATGGCTCGTGACGTTCACAGTTTTGTTTTGGCTTGTTCAGTCTGCGCCATGGGTAAGACTTCCAATCGGCCCCCGGATGGGTTACTTCAACCGCTGCCGGTGCCTTCGAGACCCTGGTCCCATATCGCTCTAGATTTTATCACCGCCCTCCCACCCTCCCAGGGTCACACGGTAGTTTTAACCGTGGTGGACCGGTTCTCGAAGGCGGCCCATTTCATTCCCTTGCCCAAATTACCCTCAGCCAAGGAGACAGCGTTGATTGTCGTTAACCACGTCTTTCGGCTTCATGGCCTCCCGACAGACGTGGTTTCTGACAGAGGACCCCAATTTGTGTCCAAATTTTGGAGAGAGTTTTGTAGACTTCTGGGGGCGACTGTCAGCCTGTCCTCCGGGTTCCATCCCCAGAGCAATGGTCAGACCGAACGAGCCAACCAAGATTTGGAAAGAACGTTGCGATGTTTAGTGTCCAAGAATCCTTCCTCTTGGAGTCAGCAACTGTCTATGGTGGAGTACGCCCACAACACGTTGCCAGTGTCATCCACGGGCCTATCACCGTTTGAGTGTAGTGTAGGGTACCAGCCACCTATTTTTCCTAGTCTGGAATCCGAAGTCGCGGTCCCCTCCGCCCACGCCTTTGTCCAGAGGTGTCACCGCACTTGGACTAGAGCCCGTGAGACTCTACTCCAAGTGGGGGCACGCACCAAGGTCAAAGCCGATCGCCACCGGCGTAGGCCTCCCGTATATGTCGTCGGTTCCAAAGTGTGGCTTTCTACTAAGGATATTCCGCTCCGCTCCGTTTCCAATAAACTTGCACCCAAATTCATTGGCCCGTTCTCTGTCACTAAAATCATTAGTCCGGTGACAGTCCGCCTCAATCTTCCTCCAGTGTACAGGAGGATTCATCCCGTCTTTCATGTGTCTAAAATTAAGCCCGTCTTTTTTGCACGCATTAATCCGCCAGCCCCGGTTCCCCCCCCGCCGCGACTCGTAGATGGGGAAACTACTTATTCGGTTAATCGTGTTCTGGACTCGAGGCGAAGGGGACGCGGATTTCAGTACTTGGTGGACTGGGAAGGTTACGGTCCGGAGGAGAGAAGTTGGGTACCTGCTAGAGACATTCTGGATCACTCCCTTATCGATGATTACAATCGACAGGTAAGGGAGCCTGGGAACGCCAGGAGGCGTTCCTAGGGAGGGGGGTACTGTCACGGTTCATAAGTCCATTGTCTTCTTCTTGTCTCGTGTTCTGTTGTCATGTGTGTGTTGTGCATTGATTGTGTGGGCGGGTCGTCTGATCAGCGATCATCAACAATTAAGCTCATCACTCCCGTCACCAGCTGCAGCTCATCTCATCACCCCATAAATACTCACCACTTTCTCATTTCCCCTGTCAGATCGTTGTATGTGGTTCCCGGTTGTGTTCCCAGTCTTCGTGTCGAGTTTGTTTCTACCTTGTTCCTGTTCTGTTCGTGTTCTCTTGGATTTTGGATTATTCGTCACCTGGGAGACTCACCGCACCACTTCACCGTCTGCACTGGATCATCTGACCATCGGGGTCCCTGCGTTGCCATCCTGTGTCCCAGCTGTTGTTTGTTCATTGTTCTGCCTTCTCAATAAATGAGTACACTTGCAATTGCTTCCTCATCTTTTACCGTTACAGTTTAATGATCATAGTGCTATCTTTTTACTGCTATCTTTGCAATCATTTTACTTATTTTTTATTGTGAAGTTATGACAATATGCAAGAGAATATGCATGAGAAGAGTCTTGCTATTTTACTTTTAATTCTAAAGGCTTTGAATAATTGTTCAGTTGAATTGTTCTTTCCAGAAAGCAAGATGGGGTGAAGTTCAGTCAGTGTTCAGATTACCAATTTTTTTATTTTATTGTACTAGTTTTTTAGTTATAGAAGGTGAAGAGAAAATGAAGTTAAAGAGCCAGTAGGACAGAGAGCAAGTTCACATTCAGGCAGTCCTCTGACACTGTCCTCGATTGAGAGCGTAATATTAATAACTGTTATTATTATTATTATTATTATTAATAATACCATATTGTGAACGTGTTTCTATTATTAAATATGTTTGGATTTGACAACAAAATATTACAGATCAAATACTTAGAAGATATTTACATTTGATCATAAACAATAAGCATTATGTCAGTAGTCAATGACCATATTGTGTGATTCAGATTGCAAATTCCTATCAAACATGTTAAGATAAATATATGAGCTATTATGGTAAATATATGATAAAGTAGAAAGTAAGATAATGTATTAACTGTTTTTGTATGTAGTTTTAACCTATAAAAGGTATCGATTGTGTTGCAGTTGGTCTCTAAGGGTTAACATGCTGAACATGTGAAAGACTCTTTGGCCTGTATGTCATGTTGTAGTCAGCCCCACATTAAGAACATTAAGAAAAGACTTTAACACAGATATACAATGTATTGTATCTCTACAGTATATAAAACATGAAAATATTCCAGGTTACAACATAAATGCATAACACTAAATATGAGGTTAAAGCAAACAGGTTTCCAGAACAGCAACAACTTTTGAGCATATATGACTTAAATAGGTTTAACATTAGAATGTCTTCTTTCTGTCTCCATACATTTCCTCATTAATGTTTTGCTGGGTTAAGTCCTTTAAATTGGAATAAATAAATAAATTACTGAACAAATAAAGGACAGAAACAAATAAAAATAACTATTTTTGAGTATACTGCAAATGTACTTAATAATATTAATATTGCATTATATTGCAAGGCTCTTAGTTGTTATAATTTATACAGACCCTTTCCAAAAAATTAGAATATCATGGAAAAGTTTATTTATTTCCATAATTCCATTCAAAACGTTAAACTTCCATAGATTATAGATTCAGGGCCCACAACTTAAATGATTTCAAGTATTTAGTTGTTTATTTGTACATAATTTGAGTTTAAATGTAAGTTCAAGACACAGCTAAAAACCAAGCTCCTCATTACCATGGTTTTATGGGTTCTATAGCAACAAGAACAATACTAATAATAAACTATGGTATTTGAAATGAAAAACATCTTAAACACTATAAAACAACCTCTATAAAAGTGACTTGTTTGCCCTAATATTACCCAATATTTAATGTAAAACTAATAATGTTAATATTAACAATAAATAACATAATGTCATATTTCTACACCTTTAGTAGCTGCATGGTAATTTCTGTGTGTACTGAAAAGCTTGTAATTATGTTGTGTACAGTTGACCTCAACACTTCAGTTTACATGGAGCTGTTTGATCTGGTTTCGGCTAGTTTTACCACAGAACTTGTAGTTTAGCCGGTATATTCAGTATAACAGGTTTTTAAATGTGTCAGATAGCCTACATTGCTTATCTCTCATTGCACATCCATTTACCTTAGACACACAAAAGCTTATGATGAACATTTGGGTCAAATTAGTATCCATTTTAATTCAATGAAATGCTAATCAGAGATTGTTTAGGGAATAATTAAACAATATTCATCCTCTTAAGCGTGTTTCTATAACACTTTTATACATGAGGTTTGAGCTTCACTGAGAGCCACGATCAGCTCCTATGTTCAGGTTTCATGCTGTACATTCATACATTTCATTCTGTTTGTCTTTATTGATGTTAGATAATCTCGTCATAATTTTTAACCCTTTTACTTTTTTTATCACATGATCTACTGCATTCTTATGACTGATTTTGACATGATTATTTTGCCAATTTGTAATAATATGCAGAAACTGCAATCATCATATTTGCCATTGTGTGATAATGCAAAATAAAATAAAAAGGCTGTTAATGCAGTGGTGACAGTCACGTACTGTAAGTAGTTTGAGGGATTCTCGATCAACTGCATTTGCAACAATTACTGGAAAAATCCACTTTGGAGACTTGATAACAATCATTCATTGTCTGGAATCCGTTCTGTTGGTTCAGAGCCTAAAAGCTCTGAAATGGTAAAAATGAGAGTAAACCGGATTATCAGGTTAGGAAACACACAGCACTTCTCATGAGATGCTCATACTTTACTGTAGTTCAGAGGATGAAATGTTCTTTATATTAGTGCCAGATTTACTGTGTGAATTTAAACTCATAATACATGAACTAATCTTCATTTATTCAGCTTGTTAAAAAATGATCATGCTCTCAAGCTTTTCGTGATCCCCATTTTGACAAGGGAGTATGCAAATGACATAATAATGCCATGACTAATTAATCAAACCATACTGTTCAATTCTTTACCAAAAACTCTTGGCATACATATACAAAGCATTGCACATTTGATAACTGGTAAGAATAGAGAGCCAAATCAACATGGTGAGACATCTAGTTTAAATATTACTGCTTATTTAACTATATGTGTAAATGTATACAAATACATATGTTTGTACATATGTACATTTACAGAGGGGACACACTGTCAGGACACATTAAAGTGTGTCACAGGCTTCTTTGAATGATGATGAAGTTTTTGTGCACGTGAGGAATTTAGAACAATCCTTCTGAAGGGTGTAATTGTTGCTCCTCTGGTAAACGGTGAACATAATGTTCACTTTCTTAAATTCTTTAAGAACAAAGGCCAGAGTTGCAGGTCTTATGAAGGGTGTTGTCAATGCGAAAACTATATATAAAACATATAAGCCTATTTATATGACATGTTCTCATTTAGGGAAGGGCCAGCATGTCTGTTTGGCCTTATTTTATGTATTCTCTGCGGTCTTTGTAAATCAAGTTCCATGATTAGGATTTGTTGCTGTTTCTCATTGTTTTTCCATTCATTGTCGATGCCCAAATATTAGATATCGATTTGCCTAATTGATTTGCAAACTAGCATGCTGTTTCCAAGCTATTTTAAAAGGCATTACAGTTTACTTTAGGCTTTAGCTTTGAGGTTGAGTTGCTTTAAAAAAACATTTGATATGTATTTCTGTATTCCTGTTATGATCTTGCTAGTTTGCACAACTTACAAACCTTTCCTTACTTGAATTTGAATTTATTTCAGGATAACCCCTTGAGATGTATCATCTCATTTTCAAGGGGGTCCTGCACCAATGTACAGACACAATAGTTAATCACACACTAAAAAAGACACAGATACAAACATATAAACAAAACAAAACCTCGCTCACCTGCCCTTACCCACAACTAACATAGCACACATATTAATGGATATTTAACAAGTAATCAGCCTACACTAATCGGTCAATTATCAATATGCCTTATAACAAAATGTAACATACAGGATAAGTCACATCTCACATAGAAAAGTAAAAGAGAATCAAGTTAAAGAAAAAATGACAAAGAAAGTCATAATTGTACACAAATTAATAAAATTGTTTTACATGAATCATTTATATGTAATAACATTGGTGTCCCTAATTACAAGAACATGTAGTTTTAAGAAAAGAAAAAAGTGACGACTTAAACAAACCAAATATAGAAATAGACCTCAAAAAAAGAGGAAGGTTATTCCAGTCATGAGGTGCTTTATATTGGAATGCTCTCCTACCAGCTACAGAAAGTAGCCTTGGTACCGTAAAAAATGTTGGGCATTGGAGGTTTCTAAGTGAGTACGTTGAGCAATACGGTATTAAGTGCTGTTTAAGGTATGCAGGACAATTAAAATAAACACATTTAAAAATAAACAGAATCCAGTGGTAATCCCTTCGTGATTTAGGTTGCAACCAATGAAGTGAATCATACATAAAACAATGATGAGTTTTAAATGGACAGTTCAATATAAATCTGCAAAGAGAATTGAATACGACATTAAGGGGTTTGAGATTGGACTCAAAGGTATTAGTATAAACTATGTCTGCATAATCAATAATTGGTATTACCAGCTGAGAAATAATTTTTTTTCTGACTTGAGTTGAAAAACAATTAATTGATCTGTACAGAGTGTTAAGACATCCATATACTTTCCTAATTTTACTTTGACCACTTGCCTGCATTGAATTACTTGACCACTGCCTGCATCCAATATGTCTTAGGGATGAACTCTAAAGCTTTTGATGTGATCATTAATTATTTAAACTAATAATTAATTACCATTATTAAAATAATTAATGATTTTTTTTTTTTCTGTGACACTTGGATCACTCACTGTGTGTTTTAAGGTACTATTTTTGTACATTTACTAAAGAACTGAAGTAATCAAACTGACCCATCGTTATTCTATCTAGATTCACATCTATGTGAACAAAGAGTGAAAGAATGTCTTTCTGAATGCAGGTGTACACAAGGAAACAATCAGTTAAAATAACAAATCTCTTGATGTCAAATGAAAAATGAAAAACTGGTTTAAGCTATTGTTATCAAGTTCCAGTAATGATCCACCCACAGTTATTAATAAAGGCACTGATAAGATAGTGAGCGCTGCAGTTCAGCATCACTGTATTGAACTGCTGAAGAGAGAAACTCATAGACCAGTCATCAATCTGAGTTTGCTCTGCAGCAGCATCTGACCTCAGGTAAAGTCACTTCTGTTTTATCCCATTAGGCTCTAATGAGTTTGGCTATTTCTTATATTATGTAAAATTAGTGTGTTATTTAAATATGTAAGTGAATGTTATAATTCTTTTACAAATGTGCATAATATAAATACAGAATAAAATACGACAACATATAAGAAACATATTTCATGTGTGTGTATGTTATATGTGTATGTTGTATATGTGTGTGCAGGAGCCGTTCATCACAATGAGGTTTCTGATCTCACTGTGTGTGCCACTACTGCTGCTGATTAATGGTGAGTGTTTTATAATCTGTCATATAAAATTACAGAATTTTTTTCTCAATAATAAACAATTATTCTTATATTGTGTATTTAACAGGTGAAATAACCAATGGACAAACAACAGGTACAATCATTCTTTTACTTCATCTAATCTTCAATTCATCCTTTGTTTTTCATTAAAAATGTTGAAATAAATGTAGTAGAAATAATTAATATGATAAAAGAGTTTTCCTATTGATATAAAACCTTCATGTTGTAGCTCTTTCTTACACATTGATTTTCACAGGAGAATCCAAAAGAAAAGAAAAAAAGTTTATTTGTCACAGGAGATTATTACTAAATGTAAATGTATACTAATATATATATATATATATATATATATATATATATATATATATATATATATATATATATATATATTTTTTTTTTTATTTAATTATTATTATTGTTTAATATACACTGCAGTTCTATTGTAACATAAAAGTTTTAAAACGAAATCCCCAAGCCAGGCACATTGTGTTTGGAATTTGTGACATTTATGAACTGCACAAATCTCAAACACTTGCTTTTTTTGCGTTCAGTCATTATAGCGAAACAAAGCAACATGCTCATGTCATTTCCATCCAAATGCATTAAATAAATAAATAAATAAATGTCTGACAATCTTAAATGTCTGATATATATATTTTTTTTTTATTTTTTATTTTTTTTTAATTATTGTTATTGTTTAATATACACTGCAGTTCTATTGTAACATACAAGTTTTAAAACGAAATCCCCAAGCCAGGCACATTGTGTTTGGAATTTGTGACATTTATGAACTGCACAAATCTCAAACACTTGCTTGTTTTGCGTTCAGTCATTATAGCGAAACAAAGCAACACGCTCATGTCATTTCCATCCAAATGCATTAAATAAATAAATAAATAAATGTCTGACAATCTTTATATCTCACAATTGTGACTTTGTTTCAAATGTTTTATCTCACCTACTCTGCAGGTAAATATATTTGCATGTGTCCTTTGTATATGTAAGAGTTGTTTTTTATGTAATAGTCTATTCTGTCTTTTTTTTTTTTTTTTTAGTTGAAAGTACTACTGTTCTACCAGAGACAGCCACAATCGAAACCACGGAAACTACAACCACGGACATTACCACTGGTAATACAATGTGCTATATTAGTCTGGAAGATTATGTATTTATTTAGGAGGCTTAATATGTCATATAAAATCTATGGTAGCCTATATAGGAATATGAATATAAAATGCCATGTGTTACAGTTGCATTTTATTTTGCATTTGTAACATATTCCAATACTACATTTTGATATATATATATATATATATATATATATATATACAAATAAAAAAAAATATATAGTATATATATTTGCTCTTATTAATGGAATGTAGGAATATACTGAAGGTACAGTAGTTTGCAGCCGAGGGGAAGCCATTCCCGGGGATTTTTCTTTTATTAATAATAATAAAAAAGAATAAAAATTGCATAGTGAGACATCTAGTTTAAATATTACTGCTTATTGATGTACACACATACAGTATATACATGTACATATATCCGCTTACAGAGGGGACACACTGTCAGGACACATTAAAGTGCGTCACATAGGCTTCTTTGAATGATAATGAGCTTCTTGTGTAATGTGCAGGTGAGGAATTTGGAACAATTCTGAAGAGTGTAACAGTAAACTCGTGAATATAATAATGTTCACTTCCTTAAACTCTTCAGAGATGCATGTCTTATGAACGGTGTTGTCAATGCAAGCAATATATAAAACATATAGACCTACATATATGACATATGCAAAATTTTCTCGCTTTAGGGAAGGACCAACATTTGTCTGTTAGCCTAATGTATTCTTTGCGCTCTTCCTAAATCAAGTTCCATGGCTAGCATTTGTTGCAGTTTCTCTCTCTCTTTCTCTCTTTTTTTCTTCATTGTTGGTACCCAAATATTAGACACCCATTTGCTTAATGCTAATCTGCAACGTAAGAAACAATCTTGGCTGCGTTTCCCAAAAGCACCGTTAGCAAACTATGGTGGCAAGTTCAGCTGTTGCCAACACAGTTCAACAATTCAGTGTTTCCTGAAACCACAGTTCCAACGAACATTCACAAACAGCATCGCAAGGTTGAATGGTTGGAATTAAAGCTCTTGACACGTGGTTAGAAGCATAGTTTCTTACTAGTATGACATTTAGAAAGAGATCAATACTGAGCAAAAAAAGTGAGCTAACATGCAGTACAATCTGTATCTTTCATTTTTAATGTTTTTGAAAGAAGTTTCTTCTGCTCGTCAAGCCTGCATTTATTTGATCAAAAATACAGATTTTTTTTTTTAATATTGTGATATATTATTACAATTTAAAATAATTGTTTTTTAATTTATTATACTTTAAAATATAATTTATTTCTGTGATGCAAAGCTGAATTTTCAGGATCATTACTCCAGTCTATCACATGATCCTTCAGAAATCATTCTAATATGATGATTCATTATCAAAGTTGGAAAAAGTTCTGCTGCTTAATATTTTTTTTTTCATAACCTTTTATACTTTTTTTAGGATACTATGATGAATAAAAAGTAAAAAAAAAGAAAAAAAAAAGCAATTTTTTAAAAATAGAAATCTTTTGTGACAACAATATACACTAGCCTACTGGTCAGTAATTTTTTTTTTTTTTTTTTTTTTTAAATAAATCAATACTTTTATTCAGCAAGGATGTGTAAAATTGATAAAAAGTGATAGTAAAGAATATTTACATTCTTAGAAAATATTTTTTTTTATTTTGAATAAATGCAGTTCTTTTTAACCTTTCATTCATCAAATATATTAGGCAGCAGAACTGTTTCCAACACTCATAATAAATCAGAATATTAGAATGATTTCTGAAGGATCATGTGTTAGACTGGAGTAATGATACTGAAAATTCAGCTTTGATCACATACAGTCGAGCCCAGAATTAATCATACCTCTGGTAAATATGATCAAAAATGGCTGTAAAAAATAAATCTGCATTGTTTATCCTTTTGATCTTTCATTCAAAAAATTGGCAAAATCTTAACCTTTCATTTAAGTAAAAGAATTGAAAGTGGGGGGGAAATCACATTATAAAATAAATGTTTTTCTCCAAAACACGTTGGCCACAATTATTCATACCCTTTTATTAAATACCTTTTTGCAATCTCCTTTTGCCAAGATAACTGCTCTGAGTCTTCTCCTATAATGCCTGATGAGTTTGGAGAATAACTGACAAGAGATCAGAGACCATTCCTGCATACACTTCTCTTCAGTTCAGCCCACTCATCAGGTCAGGGGACTGGGACGGTCATGGCAGAAGCTTCATTTTGTGCTCCCTAACACATTTTTGTGTTGATTTTGATGTTTGTTTTGGATCGTTGTCCTGATGGAAGATCCAACCACGGCTCATTATAAGATTTCTAGCAGAAGGCGTCAGGTTTTGATTTTTTATCTGTTGATATTTGATAGAATCCACAATGCCATGTATCTGAATATGAAGTCCAGGACCTCCAGCAGAAAAATAGGCCCACAACATATAAGATCCAATAGTATATTAAATTGTACACATGGGGTACTTTTTATCCTTGTGTGCACCAAACCCATCTAGTGTGTTTGCTGCCAAAAAGCTCTTTTTTTAGTTTCATCTGACCACAGAACCCTGTGCCGTTTGAAGATCCAGTCGTGTCTGACAACTGAATTTGCTGGAGTTTGTTCTTGGAGGAGCGAGGAGCATTTTTCTTGAAAACCTCCCAAACAACATGTGGGGATGTAGGGGTTGTTTGATTTTTTTTAATAGGCTTTCTGACCCCCAAGACTCAAGTAATCTCTGCAATTCTCCATCTGTGATCCTTGGAGAGTCTTTGGCCACTCAAACTTTCCTCCTCACCGTCCATTAAGACAATATAGACACACGTCCTCCTCCTGGCAGATTTGTGACATCTTTAGTTGATTGGAACTTCTTAATTATTGCCCTGATGGTCAAAATGGGGATTTTCAATACTTTAGCTATTTTCTTACAGTCACTTTCTATTTTGTGATGCTCAACAATCTTTTGCTGCACATCAGAACTATTTTCTTTGGTTTTATTCATTGTGATGGATGAGCAAGGGAATTTGGCCTTTGTGTATTCGTCATATTTAAACTCCTGTGAAACAAGAAGTCATAGCTAGACAATTTCATGTTCCTAGTCACCCTGGTGTGCTAAAAAAGGTCAATATTAATGGGAATATACTTCAGAGATATTTTATTCATAAAAAATTCTAGGGGTATGAATAATTGTGGCCAATGTGTTTTGGAGAAAAACATTTATTTTATAATGTGATTTCCCCCCCATTTCAATTCTTTTACTTCAATGAAAGGTTAGATTTTTGCCAATTTTTTGAATAAAAGATCAAAATTGTTTGATTTAGTTTTTACAGCCATTTTTGATAATATTTACCAGGGGTATGAATAATTCTGGGCATGACTGTAAATAAATTATATTTTAAAGTATATTCAAATAGAAAACCATTATTTTAAGTTGTAATAATATTTCACAATAATACTGTTTTTTATTACTGTTTTCACAATATTACTGTTTTTTTTTTTTTTTTTTTTTTTTTTTTTAATCAAATAAACGCAGCCTTGATAAGCATTAAAGACTTCTTTCAAAAATATAAAAAAAATCGTAATGTTTCCAAACTTTTGACCTGTACTGTACGTATATACAAATTTCATTCTACTTCCTTTAGTTTGTCAAGAGAATGAAAGCTCCATTTTTGAAGAGTGATCATGTGCTGTAGTAAGCCAGGGACCCCAGAGTATAACTTAAGAGGGATCCCATGATTGAGTCAAACATCTAGAAATAATTAAGCAAAATAACAGGTATTCCTCAGATACTGTGTTGATGCTATTCACGAGTTACGTCGTTGTTCTGGAAATGCTCCTCTGGCTGAGAATCACTGAAGAAAGCAGGTATCCACATTGAAAAGTTTGCTGTGTAAACGCAATAAAAAAGCATTTCCAAAATTGGGTACTATGAGATGACACTATTCTACATTAAAAGGACATTTAAAATGGTAAAAGCATTAACAAATGACTAACAGACCATAAATTACCTCAAAAGCTTGATTATTTCTGCAGCAATATTACAGACGTGTTAAATATCACTGTAGTGATATATGTCCGTATTATGTAACATTTGTTGCCTTGATCAAAAATGTTCATTAACTGGAACACTGATAATATTTGTAAGTGATTTACATTATTTTGACAGACAGTAATTGTATTTATTAACCTGCTTTACAAACATTCCAGTAAACACAACTAATAGAGATTAGAAGTAAAAAAGGGAGACAATTGCATGTGAAAACAAACCTGGGAAAAGAAGTGAGGATTTAGGGAGGAAAACGAGAGATTCTTAGTGCATTCCAGTGAATTATCCATGTGATAAATAGTAAATTAAATGGAGAGAGCAGACCACAAATGTGCAGGATATGTTGTATTTTGTCATACTGTTACACCGGAATACAAAGCAAAACAGAAAATAATCAAGTGAATACAGTGATTGAAAAGAGCTTTTGTCATAAATATTCTTGTTATACTGTAACAATCGACCTAATCGTATGAGTTACATGAGCTAAAACAGGGGTCAGATTAAACTGTGAGAGTTTTGGAAGCGTTTTAACCCTTGTGTGGTGTTCATATTTTTGTTATTCAGCCAGTGTTCGTGGGTCTGGTGGACCAGCTGCATTTTGGGGTTTTTAATTCAACATAATCAAATAATTTATGTTAAAATACTCAACAGATGTTTAATTCATCCCAATTACAAGCAATATAAATAGCATTTATGGTTAATATTTCCTCTTTAGCTTTGTTAGATCACATTTAAGAATTGCAACCTTGTGCGGGAACGGCAGGGGTAGAAACAAAACTCACTTTTGGACTCACACTCTCTCACACTTACACACAATCTCTCTCTCACATGCACGCACACACTCACACACACACACACACACACACACACACACACTCACGCACGCACACACACACACACACACACACACACACACACACACACACACACACACACACACACACTCACACACACTCACTTGGATAAAAACTGTATAACAGTTTGTCGCTCAAACTGTATAATCTATCCCCCTACACTAACCCTACCCCTAAACCTACCAATCACAGAAAACTTTTGGCCTTTTTTGCATTTCAAAAAAACACCATTTAGTATGTTTTTTAAAGCAGATATTTTTATCCAGACTGACTTTTACACATAGTACTTTTAATAAAATGTATTACTTTTAAAAATGAAATGCCTCCTGTAGAAAAACAGTGGGTTACACTTTATTTTAGTGTCCTTGTTACACGTTACATGTAGTTACTGTAGTAATAACTATAAATTATGCGTAATTACATGCAACTAACCCTAAACCAAACCCTAATCCTAACCCTAAAGTAAGTACATATAGGTAATTATTATTACTCAGTAATTAAATGCATAATTACACTGTAACACAGGCACCTTAAAATAAAGTGTGACCAAACAGTGTTGGCATAATTAATCTCAATCAAATATTTTGTGTAACTTAGTGGGAATAAACAAGTAGACACAAGTGTTTTTCAATTCAGGGATATTCTAGAACAATTTCTGGAAAATATCAATGGGAGGCTTAACATGTTGTATGAAACATATGGGTGTCAATGAAAAATTTAATAGGGAATTTCATATATTACAAATTTATTGGAAATAAAAAAAATTGAGGAAATTAATTAAGGAAATTACAGTAGTTTGTGGTCTGAATGGGAAAAAACGTGAAATATATGATTTTGCAAACCCTTATTTTTCCTTTACATTTGTACTGTTATATATTCATTTGTTTATTTTAAGTTTATTTTAAAATTTTCATACAGTACAGCACCACAATCTGTAATTATCTGAGGATGATCTTGAATGTTGTTCCACTTTTATATATTTTGTTTCAATGGGAAAATAATTGTATTTATATATTTGAATCTCACATTTGTCATCAAAGTTCCAACACTAAGTTCAAATTTTTTATTCAAGTGGGTGAAAATAAATATACAGTTCCTTAACACTCAATTATGATCAAGGTGGCAGCTATTTTTTAATTAGTGAGAGAGGGGTATAAAGGATACACTTGTTGTAGGTTTAGTCAGTTTATCTAATAATCCATTTTCAGTTTACCATCCCAATATCTTCTCTTTCAGACAGACACAGATGTTAGATGTTTACCTGTACTCTTGTGTTTGACACCTCAGTGAATGAATGAATGAATGAGTCTTTTTTCTTTATTCTCTCAGAACCTACAACTGATCCCTGCTATGATTATAACACTCTTGATGAATATTGGAGAGATATACGGCAAAGCCCATATCAGTACTCTGGATATGATGACACTCTTGTTGAATGGAGTGGCTGGTATCGGCTGTATCTGAATGGAGAAAGTGCCCAGATGTCTGAGTGGTGTGTGAGTTATATGGGATGTGGTGGAGACACTGCACTGTATCTCAACGGTTCTCATCCAACACTTGAGGATGGAGTGGAGACCCGTGAAGTCGTGGGAACTCATGCATGGTGGTGGTGGAGTGATTCCCGTGAGTGTGGCGCCTACAGTTCCACATCCATCCGAGTCAAAGCCTGTCCAGGAGATTATTACGTCTATGAATTGGTCAAACCCATCACATCATCCCCTCGGCCTATGTACTGTGCAGGTACAATTTTATCTCTTGTTTCTGGGATTTTTGTTATGATTTTTTATTTCACTATAACGAGTAAGTGCTCTATATATTAGATAATTTAACATAATTTTTTGTTTTATGAAAACAATCATGTTTTAACTAGTTATAATCAGTGATGTGCAGTCCATTACCCATTCTGTATAGTAGGTTATGTTACAGATCAATAGCACCTAGATCTCTTTGTTACACAATTCCTCAAATTACACCTTATGCCATTTGTTCAATAATTAATATGTATACTGTACATGAACGTATCATAATATTACTCTACAGTCCTCTTGTGGCTATCTGCAGTCAAGTTTTTGTCTCAGAATAAAGCTTATTTTCATATATTTTTTTAGCCCCTGTTGCTCTGCCTTGTTCTTCAGGCTGCTGTCAGCTACTGTAGACTTGTGTATATATATATATTTAATACTTTTGCAAACTTCATGACAGTTGCTTTCCAAAGCATCAGCAGTGATCCCTGCTACAACTATGAGTCTCTGGATCGTCCCTGGAGAGCCAACAATGAAAGTGGAGATTACATTTGTGATGAACGTTTCTCCTGGAATGGCTGGTACCGGCTTTTCTACTATGGAATGGACATCCGGATGCCAGAGACCTGTGTTAGTTCATACAGCTGTAACACATACATCAATCTGTGGCTCAATGATCCTCACCCTCAGATAGAGGATGGAGTGGTGACCAGGGAGGTCTGTGGTAGTTATTATTGGGGAAGCTGCTGTGATTACAAGTCAAGACCCATCAGAGTGAAAGCGTGTCCAGGCAATTACTATGTCTATGAACTTGTGAATCCACAATTCTGGTGTTCAGGATACTGTACAGGTACTGTGGTTTCCTCATTTATTCAAGTATTTCAAACCTTTTTGTAAATGATTTCTGAATGACATGAATTTCCTTCTTTTTAGATGTCAACACTATTTCACAGGCGGTTTCCACTATAAGTCCAGATATAACCACTGGATCCAGCATCACCTTGAGTAAGTTGTAAATAATATGAACGAATACATGAGTGTTATAATTTTTTTCAATGAAAGATTTGCATTACAGTTTAAATGGAAATGTTTATGCATTAACATTTTTACTATTACACAGTCGCATTGCATATGAATGGTTTATGAATCTCATGATTATTACAGTGTTTGACTGGTTCAGATTTGCTCTTGTGAAGTTCCTTGTTGAAATATATAACTTGTTTGTTTTGGTCTCATCATCTCTCACTAACAGATTATGAACCATGTAATAACTACAACATACTCGACAACTACTGGAGAAGCACTCTCAATTACTGGTCTAGTTATGGATACATATCTGATCATGATGACACTCTTGTAGAATGGGATGGCTGGTATCGACTCTTCATTAATGGATCAAGTGCTCAGATGCCTGAGTGGTGTTTTTATTACATGTCATGTGGAGGTTATAGTTCTCTGTGGCTTGGTGACTCTCATCCTCGGCTAGAAGATGGAGTTGTTACTCGTGAAATTTACGGCTCCCGTAATGATCAGTGCAGTCGCTACAGATCAGACCCGATCCAAGTCAAAGCTTGTCCTGGAAATTATTATGTCTACAAATTTACCAGACCAACTCTTTCAATCCCAGATCCTGTATATTGTGCAGGTATATTCGTTCATCTTTATATTTGATGTGCTTATCATGAATTGTATTGGTTTGAATTCATATTATCATCTTGAATATATTTAATTTTCAATATATAATGCTTTCTTTCTCCTTTTTCCTTAATAGTATCTTTCTCCACCCCAAGTGTCGATCCCTGCTACAACTATGCCAGTCTGGATGAGCCTTGGAGAGCCACAGACAACTCTTACTATAATAACTATAACTACTATAGTATGTGTGATTTTAATGTGGAGTGGAATGGCTGGTACAGGATGTTCTACAATGGAGAAAATACTCAGATGCCAGAATCATGTGTAAATCAGTACATGTGTGGCACTTATAACCCACTGACGCTCAGCGGCCCTCACCCACAGCTGGAAGATGGAGTGGTCACCCGTCAGGTCTGTGTCTCCTCATGGAATGGCTGCTGTGACTACACATCCCACCCTATAAGAGTCAAAGCCTGTCCAGGAAATTATTATGTGTATGAGTTTGTCAAGCCAATATTTTGTGGCGCTTACTGTACAGGTGAGCATTTACTTAACCAATCCTCATTCTTTATTTTTTTTCTGGATTTTGTCTGAAAATGATTGATGTTGATATAAAATGTTCCTAATACCAGATGCCTCAAACCAGTCCATCTCATCAGTGTCTACAACAACAGAGACGATCCCATCTATAGAATCCATGACTCCACCAATCACAACCACTGGTAAAGTATTGTGTTGCTTCCTTAATAAACTCTCTTGAGCATCTTTTTGGACATGCATTTTTTCTGAAACATGGTTTATTGAATTGTTGAATCATTATTGAACATTGAAATGTTCCTGATTATCACATTAAGCAAACGCATTATAATTTCTACAGAAAAAGATAATAATAAAATAAAAAAACACATTAACAAGAAGTAATACAGCTCACAAATGAGTATGCAATTCAAACTCTTAAAATGGAAACAAAGAATGCATTTTTAGGCAAAGTGAAGTACTGAAGTGTTGTAAATAGTGAAAACTAAACCAGTTTCTCAAACACATTTTGTAACACTAAACTTATTTTTTAACACCCAAACCTAAAGTTGTTCCAAACCTGTATGAATTTCTCGGCTTGCTTTACTTTGGCTGGGTTTGCTTTTCCACTGCAGTTTAGTACCGCTATAAAGTGGGTGGGATTATAGACTGATCGTTATAGTTGCACCAAATCCAATGACGCTGTTAGTGACGATTCTCTCTGACCAATCAGTGATCTGCAGTGTTAACACGTCACAATTTAGTATCGTACGGCTCGCTTAGAACCTCAAATGAGGTGGTAGTAAAAAAAAAAAAAAAAAGGTACTAGGTGCTGTACAAACCCCCCAAAAGTGAGCCTTACCGAGCCTTACCATACAGTGGAAAAGTGCCATTTGGGCTCAATTGCAAAGGGACTCAAGTTCAGCTGTTTTTAACAATTGTTTTGTCAGCTGAATGAGTGGAGATGTTCTGAAAGCTCACAAAAAAATGTCTTCAGCTTTGAATTTAAAACACAAATGAAACAGGGAGCTTAAGTAAAGATCGTTCTGGAGACAATGTTTTCATAGCTCAACTACTACAAAAATAAAAATGTATCACATCATCCATTTATTCATTCAGCAAAATGTATATTTGTAATATTTCCATGACAACAGCTCCCCCTGTTGACCCCTGCTACAACTACAATATCCTGGATGATTCATGGAGAGCCACCAACAATCAACATTCCTCTCAAATAATGTGTGACACTGCGGTCAGCTGGAACGGCTGGTACCGTCTCTTCATTCAGGGTCAGAGCGTTCAGATGCCAGACACATGTGTTGATGAGTATAGTTGTGGCACTGATGCTCCACTGTGGCTGAACGGAGGACATCCAACAGTTGAGGATGGAGTGGTCACTCGAGATGTCTGTGGTCACTGGAGCAATAACTGCTGCGCTTTTCAGTCCAATCCCATTAAAGTCAAAGCCTGTCCAGGAGATTATTATGTCTATGAGTTTGTGAGCCCGACTGGCTGCAATTTTGCATACTGTGCAGGTAAATATATTTACATGTGCACTTTGTTTATGTAAGACATAATTGCTATTTATGTAATATTTATCATTTATTTCAGATTCAAGCAAAATAAACACTACCACTACTACTGTCACGCCGGAGACAACCACAGATGAAACTACAACCATGGACACTACGACTGGTAATATAATGTATTATGTTACAATCTGGAGGATAATTGTTTGGCATAAGCAAATCAGATCCATGTTGTGTTTGTGATGCATGTAAATAATTTAAAAGAATTTATAAAACCATATAGTCTATAACATATTAGCTATATTAAGGATGATTCAGCCATAGGCACAAGGTCAAAGGTAATCATAGCCATGCTGATATAATGCTGCTATGCTGTATCATATGTATTTAACTAAAATACAAATCTTATGATGGGGTAAATTAAATTGAAAGATGTCTATGACATTACTAATACATTTTCAATCCTGTTTTTTTTTTTTTTTTGAGAATTACTGAAGAAAGCAGGTATCCACATTTTTCCTAAGTCCCTATTTGTGGAAATTATTTATATTTAACTGTAAACAATCAGTGAAAATTTTGCTGTATAAATGCAATAAAAAGCATTTCCAAAATTGGGTACTATGAGATGACACTATTCTACATTAAAAGGACATTTAAAATGGTAAAAGCATTAACAAATGACTAACAGAGCATAAATAACCTCAAAAGCTCAATTATTTCCGCAGCAATATTACAGACGTGTTAAATATCACTGTAGTGATATATGTCCGTATTATGTAACATATGTTGCCTTGATCAAAAATGTTCATTAACTAGAACACTGATAATATTTGTAAGTGATTTACATTATTTTGATAGACAGTAATTGTATTTATTAACCTGCTTTACAAACATTCCAGTAAACACAACTAATAGAGATTAGAAGTAAAAAAGGGAGACAATTACATTTTAAAGCATCCATGTGAAAACAAACCTGGGAAAAGAAGTGAGGATTTAGGGAGGAAAACGAGAGATTCTTAGTGCATTCCAGTGAATTATCCATGTGATAAATCGTAAATTAAATGGAGAGAACAGACCACAAATGTGCAGGATATGTTGTATTTTGTCATACTGTTACACCGGAATACAAAACAAAACAGAAAATAATCAGGAGAATACAGTGAATACAGTGACTGAAAAGAGCTTTTGTCATAAATATTCTTGTTATACTGTAACAATCAGCCTAATCGTATGAGTTACATGAGCTAAAACTGGGGTCAGATTAAACTGTGAGAGTTTTGGAAGCGTTTTAAAAAATGAGACGACAACAGAAATAAAGTGAATAAATTAAGTGTATTTACAATTTCCACAATGAACTTAAAACAACATAATACAACTAGAAGCCTTAGGCTGTTAAAAGCATAGAGTCCATTGGTTCCATACCATAAAACAGTCCTTAAGAGTCCTCGTGTGCTGTAAATCCCAATGTGTAAGTGTCCACCGGGGTATATACAATCCAACTGTAGTGATAATCCAATGAAAAGTGATTGGGTTTGCTGGAATGTTAAGTCCTTAAAAGAAATTCCTCGATCCAGCTTTGGTCGTCTTGACAGAGCCCTCATTTGTTTGCCATGCTGCTTCCTTTATGCTGGCTATTTCCTGTTTCCTGTCATGTGATCAGTCACATGACAAGCAGACCCAGTATGGTTTACACACATTAAAACAGATAAGAGGAATAAAATTGACAAAAATGACTAAGACAACATGTAAACCTATTAAAACTCTAATATACATATAATCATCATAATATATAGAGTGGTTAAAACATGTGTCATGTGTGACAGTGTCACAATACCACGTCACATTAAAATACCAAACGTTACGTTATTCTCCTGATGTCTGAAAATAGAACATGAAGAAAATTTTACAGCTCATTCAGTCAAATTGACAGATAAATATTATTCGTAGCTCAACCTTATAATTTGTTTCAGTCTTTTTGAACTTCCCCGAACCTGAAGTGGCTCCCACAATATAAAACGCAGTAGACTCGATAGGAAAAAGGTGGATATATGCTATGCTTGTAGATAATGATATAATCAGAGGTAATGATGAACAGATGAAATGGGCGGAGTAACAGGTGGGATGATCAATGATAGACAGCAGAACAGTAACACCAGACTTAAACAGTAACACGGGATATTATAGTAGACCTGACAGCATACCGTGTATTTAAAGTTTTAAAGAAAATTACATTATTTATGAGTGTGCACTATATTAAAACACCATTTTTAATAAGCTACTGTGTATTTCATTGTTTCAAAGGGATAAAAGGACGTATTGTTTTAATTTACAAAAAGATTATGCATTTGAAGCTTAAAGCAGATATTTTTATCCAGACTGACTTTTACACATAGTACTTTTAATAAAATGTATTACTTTTAGAAATGAAATGCCTTCTGTAGAAAAACAGCGGGTTACACTTTATTTTACAGTGTCCTTGTTACACGTTACATGTAGTTACTGTAGTAATAACTATAAATTATGCGTAATTACATGCAACTAACCCTAAACCAAACCCTAATCCTAACCCTAAAGTAAGTACATATAGGTAATTATTATTACTCAGTAATTAAATGCATAATTACACTGTAACACAGGCACCTTAAAATAAAGTGTGACCAAACAGTGTTGGCATAATTAATCTCAATCAAATATTTTGTGTAACTTAGTGGGAATAAACAAGTAAACACAAGTGTTTTTCAATTCAGGGATATTCTAGAACAATTTCTGGAAAATATCAATGGGAGGCTTAATGTTGCATGTTGTATAAAACATATGGGTGTCAATGAAAAATTTAATAGGGAATTTCATATATTACAAATTTATTGGAAATAAAAAAAAATTAGGAAATTAATTAAGGAAATTACAGTAGTTTGTGGTCTGAATGGGAAAAAAACGTGAAATATATGATTTTGCAAACCCTTATTTTTCCTTTACATTTGTACTGTTATATATTCATTTTTTTATTTTAAGTTTATTTTAAAATGTTCATACAGTACAGCATCACAATCTGTAATTATCTGAGGAAGATCTTGAATGTTGTTCCACTTTTGTATATTTTGTTTCAATGGGAAAATAATTGTATTTATATATTTGAATCTCACATTTGTCATCAAAGTTCCAACACTAAGTTCAAAATTTTTATTCAAGTGGGTGAAAATAAATATACAGTTCCTTAACACTCAATTATGATCAAGGTGGCAGCTCTTTTTTAATTAGTGAGAGAGGGGTATAAAGGATACACTTGTTGTAGGTTTAGTCAGTTTATCTAATAATCCATTTTCAGTTTACCATCCCAATATCTTCTCTTTCAGACAGACACAGATGTTAGATGTTTACCTGTACTCTTGTGTTGACACCTCAGTGAATGAATGAATGAATGAGTCTTTTTTTATTTATTCTCTCAGAACCTACAACTGATCCCTGCTATGATTATAACACTCTTGATGAATACTGGAGAGACATACGGCAAAGCCCATATCAGTACTCTGGATATGATGACACTCTTGTTGAATGGAGTGGCTGGTATCGGCTGTATCTGAATGGAGAAAGTGCCCAGATGTCTGAGTGGTGTGTGAGTTATATGGGATGTGGTGGAGACACTGCACTGTATATCAACGGTTCTCATCCAACACTTGAGGATGGAGTGGAGACCCGTGAAGTTGTGGGAACTCATGCATGGTGGTGGTGGGGGTATTCCCGTGAGTGTGGCGCCTACAGTTCCACATCCATCCGAGTCAAAGCCTGTCCAGGAGATTATTACGTCTATGAATTGGTCAAACCCATCACATCATCCCCTCGGCCTATGTACTGTGCAGGTACAATTTTAACCCTTGTCTCTGGGATTTTTGTTGTGATTTTTTATTTCACTATAATGAGTAAACGCTCTATATATTAGATATTTTAACATACATTTTTTGTTTTATGAAAATAATCATGTTTTAACTAGTTATAATCAGTGATGTGCAGTCCATTACCCATTCTGTATAGTAGGTTATGTTACAGTCAATAGCACCTAGATCTTTTTTTTCCACACAATTCCTCAAATTACGTGTTATGCCAAGTTTTCAATAATTAATATGTATACTGTACATGAACGTATCATAATATTACTCTACAGTCCTCTTGTGCCTATCTACAGTCAAGTTTTTGTCTCAGAATAAAGCTTATTTTCATATATTTTTTTAATATTTAATATTTAATACTTTTGCAAACTCCATGACAGTTGCTTTCCAAAGCATCAGCAGTGATCCCTGCTACAACTATGAGTCTCTGGATCGTCCCTGGAGAGCCAACAATGAAAGTGGAGATTACATTTGTGATGAACTTTTCTCCTGGAATGGCTGGTACCGGCTTCTCTACTATGGAATGGACATCCGGATGTCAGAGACCTGTGTTAGTTCATACACCTGTAACGCAAACATCAATCTGTGGCTCAATGATCCTCACCCTCAGATAGAGGATGGAGTGGTGACCAGGGAGGTCTGTGGTGGTGGTTATTGGGGAAGCTGCTGTGAATACAAGTCTAAACCCATCAGAGTTAAAGCGTGTCCAGGCAATTACTATGTCTATGAACTTGTGAATCCACTATTCTGGTGTTCAGGATACTGTACAGGTATTGTGGTTTCCTCATTTATTTAAGTATTTCAAACCTTTTTGTAAATGATTTCTGTAATGACATGAATTTCCTTCTTTTTAGATGTCAACACTATTTCACAGGCGGTTTCCACTATAAGTCCAGATATATTCACTGGATCCAGCATCACCTCGAGTAAGTTGAAAATAATATATATGAATGAATACATGAGTGTTATTAAAAATAATAAAAAAATTTCAATGAAAGATTTGCATTTCAGTTTAAATGGAAATGTTTATGCATAAACATTTTTAATATTACACAGTCACATTGTGTATGAATGGTTTATGAATCTCGTGATTATTACAGTGTTTGACTGGTTCAGATTTGCTCTTGTGAAGTTCCTTGTTGAAATATAACTTGTTTGTTTTGGTCTCATCATCTCTCACTAACAGATTATGAACCGTGTAATAACTACAACATACTCGACAACTACTGGAGAAGCACTCACAATTACTGGTCTAGTTATGGATACATTTCTGATCATGATGACACTCGTGTAGAATGGGATGGCTGGTATCGACTCTTCATTAATGGATCAAGTGCTCAGATGCCTGAGTGGTGTTTTTATTACATGTCCTGTGGAGGTTATAGTTCTCTGTGGCTTGGTGACTCTCATCCTCGGCTAGAAGATGGAGTTGTTACTCGTGAAATTTACGGCTCCCGTAATGATCAGTGCAGTCGCTACAGATCCGACCCGATCCAAGTCAAAGCTTGTCCTGGAAATTATTATGTCTACAAATTTACCAGACCAACTCTTTCAATCCCAGATCCTGTATATTGTGCAGGTACATTAGTTTATCTTCATATGTGATGTGCTTATCATGAATTGTATTGGTTTGAATACATATTATCATCTTGAATATATTTAATCTTCAATATATAATGCTCTCTTTCTCCTTTTTCCTTAATAGTGCCTTTCTCCACCCCAAGTGTTGATCCCTGCTACAACTATACCAGTCTGGATGAGCCTTGGAGAGCCACAGACAACTCTTACTATAATAACTATAACTACTATAGTATGTGTGATTATAATGTGGAGTGGAATGGCTGGTACAGGATGTTCTACAATGGTGAAAATACTCAGATGCCAGATTCATGTGTAAATCAGTACATGTGTGGCACTTATAACCCACTGTCGCTCAGCGGCCCTCACCCACAGCTGGAAGATGGAGTGGTCACCCGTCAGGTCTGTGTCTCCTCATGGAATGGCTGCTGTACTTACACATCCCACCCTATAAGAGTCAAAGCCTGTCCAGGAAATTACTATGTTTATGAGTTTGTCAAGCCAATATTTTGTGGCGCTTACTGTACAGGTGAGCATTTACTTATCCAATCCTCATTCTTTAATTTTTTTCTGGATTTTGTTTGAAAATTATTGATGTTGATATAAAATGTTCCTAATACCAGATGCCTCAAACCAGTCCATCTCATCAGCGTCTACAACAACAGAGACGATCCCATCTATAGAATCCATTACTCCACCAATCACAACCACTGGTAAAGTATTGTGTTGCTTCCTTAATAAACTCTCTTGAGCATCTTTTTGGACATGCATTTTTTTCTGAAACATGGATTATTGAATTGTTGAATCATTATTGAACATTGAAATGTTCCTGATTATCACATTAAGCAAATGCATTATAATTTCTACAGAAAAAGATAACAAACACATTAACAAGAAGTAATACAGCTCACGAATGAGTATGCAATTCAAACTCTTAAAATGGAAACAAAGAATGCATTTTTAGGCAAAGTGAAGTACTGAAGTGTTGTAAATAGTGAAACTAAACCACCAGAGTTTCTCAAACACATTTTGTAACCCTAAACCTTTTTTTAACCCCAAAACCCTAAAGTTGTTCCAAACCTGTATGAATTTATTTTATCTGCTGAACACAATAAAGAAAATAAAAAATAAAATATTTGTAACCAAACAGTTGTGGGGCACCACTGAAAAATAGTATTTATTTCCCATAGTATGGAAATCAATGGTGACCCAAAACTGTTTGTTAACAAACATTCTTCAAAATTTCTTATTTTGTATTCAGCAGAAGAAAGAAATTCATAGAGGTTGGGAAAAACTTGAGTGCGAGTTTATGATGACAAAATCTTTATTTACGGCTCGGCTTGCTTTACTTTGGCTGGGTTTGCTTTTCCACTGCAGTTTAGTACCGCTATAAAGTGGTTGGGATTATAGACTGATCGTTATAGTTGCACCAAATCCAATGACGCTGGTAGTGACGTTTCTCTCTGACCAATCAGTGATCTGCAGTTTTAACACGTCACATTTTAGTTTCGTACGGCTCGCTTAGAACCTCAAATGAGGTGGTTCTAAAAAAAAGTACCAGGTACTAGGTGCTGTACACAGTGGAAAACCCCCACAAAGTGAGCTCATGCAGTGGAAAAGCACCATTTGGGCTCAATTTGCAAAGGGACTCAAGTTCAGCTGTTTTTAACACTTGTTTTGTCAGCTAAATGAGTGGACATGTTCTGAAAGCTCACAACAAATTGTTTTCAGCTTTGAGCTTAAAACACAAATGAAACAGGGAGCTCAAGTAAAAATCATTCTGGAGACAACATTTTCATAGCTCAACTTCAACAATTTTTTTTTTTTTTTTTTTTTTATCACATCCATTTATTAATTCAGCAAAATGTATATTTGTAATGTTTCCGTGACAACAGCTCCCCCTGTTGACCCCTGCTACAACTACAATATCCTGGATGATTCATGGAGAGCCACCAACAATCAACATTCCTCTCAAATAATGTGTGACACCGCGGTCAGCTGGAACGGCTGGTACCGTCTCTTCATTCAGGGTCAGAGCGTTCAGATGCCAGACACATGTGTTGATGAGTATAGTTGTGGCACTCATGCTCCACTGTGGCTGAACGGAGGACATCCAACAGTTGAGGATGGAGTGGTCACTCGAGATGTCTGCGGTCACTGGAGCAATAACTGCTGCGCTTTTCAGTCCAATCCCATTAAAGTCAAAGCCTGTCCAGGAGATTATTATGTCTATGAGTTTGTGAGCCCAACTGCCTGCAGTTTGGCATACTGTGCAGGTAAATATATTTACATGTGCCATTCGTTTATGTAAGTGATCATTGTTTTTTTGTATGTAATATTTATATATTTCAGATTCAAGCAACATAAACACTACCACTACTACTGTCATGCCAGAGACAACCACAGATGCAACTACAACAGCAGAAACTACAACCATGGACACTATGACTGGTAATATGATGTATTATTTTTCAATCTGGAGGATTTTTGTTTGGCATGAGAAAATCAGATCCATGTTATATGTTTGCGATGCATGTAAATAATATAAAATAATTTATAAAGCCATATAGGCAAGTATATTATGAGCTATATTAAATGGATTCATCCATAGGCACAAGGCCACTGGAAATCACAGCCATGCTGATATATGGCCACAATACTGTATAATATGCATTTCATTATACTGAGAATACAAATATTATGATGGGGACACTAAGGTAAATGAAATTGAAATGATGCACATTTTCAATGCGTTTTTTTTTTTTTTTTTTTTTAGACAATGGCATCAATATTACGAGCCAATTTTATCCATTTGGAACTGGAGACTTAGTAAATGGACGCAGTGATGATGGGAGTTCATCAGTTATATACCTCCAGCAGCCATTTATATTTTTTGGGCAAACATACAACCAAATTTATGTAAGTCAATCTGATATGAGAGGATATTGGATTATGAGTGTCTATAAACCTATGTCTATAAACAGGGGTGCATGTGTGGTGAAAATAAACAATGCGCATCAGAAAACGTAAAAAGAATACTTTTGAGTACCAAAAAACAGGGACACGTTTACTTACTGGAGTAGGATTTTTCTCTATCTCTGGTATAGCAATCATTATGATAAGTGTTTTCATTAATTATAAGGGGTGCAACTTGTCAATCTAAACAATTTAAAAGTGGAAGAAGAGGAGAAAATCAGGACTTGCACGTTGTTATCTGTACGCACAGCCTCACATACCCAAAGCGAGCGCATGCAGAGAAGGGGGGGGGGGGAGTGGGGGGGGGGGAGTGGGGGGGGACACGTTTCAGACAGCACTCAGACACCAAATTGATTCCTCTTTCACATTAATCTGCGCTTGAATGGATACATAGACACAAAATAATGTCAAAATACCCATCTGGACAAGAATTCTCTCGATTGTTGAGAAAGAAACTGGATGTGTGTCAGTATATTCGGTCCATGCATTTGGTCTTAAAGTGACAGCAGCCTAATATTCCTGCTGTTGTCTGTGTCATTAATGTTAATAAAATAAAATAAAAACATCATCATCATCATCTACCATGTTCGAGAGAAAAGAAGATAGTGAGGAGAGCAGTCAGGAGGAAAGTGATGACAACAGCTTGTAGGATAAGTGTGCCATGTAAAGTGTGAGTACCAAGCAGCATCTCCAGATGCTCCCTTGAGAACCAGACCAATAAAGTTATGTGCACCCCTGTATATAAACATTGCACTCTTTGAGAAAAAGTAAATGGGAAAAATGACCATTCACTGCGGTTTAAATTACTGTTACAAGCAATGTAGCATCTTTTTTAAGAAACCTGTACCTGATAATCAGTCCTCTTCTATTTCAGGTTAACAACAATGGACACTTGACTTTTGATGGGGAATGGTACAGCTACTCTCCATACCAGTTCCCAGCTTATGAAGGGAAAGACGTCATTGCTCCATTCTGGACAGATATTGACAACCGTAGGAATGGTGTTATCTCATATCAACAGTACACCTCTGGCAGTGTCCTTACACAGGCGACCCAAGACATAAACCAATACTTCCCTGACTTGAGTTTCTCTGCTTCATGGGTTTTTGTTGCGACATGGGATAGAGTTGCATACTTCTCCAATTCAGGAACAGTAAGTAGAACAATTTGGTACCGTGGAGATCGTCATGTGCCCATTTAAAAATAAAAATCGGTATACCACATGTTTTCTTGCTTCACTAAAAAAAAAAAAAAAAATTATTATTTGTCTTTTTTAAGGAAACATCTTTCCAAGTGGTTTTGATTTCAAATGGCCATCTCTCATTTGTTGTAATAAACTACGGTGCAATCGCTCCAACGCAACGATATGTACAGGTAGGCACAATATGACATTGATATGATCTATTGAACTGTTTATGACTAAATAATCAGACATCTGAATGTCTTCCTTATCATTAGGCTGGTTATGACACCATCGACTCAAGTCACCATTTCTCAATTACTGGATCACTCCAGAATGACATCACAAGCCTACCATACAGCAGCAATGTCAATGTGCCAGGCAGATGGGCCTTCAGAACAGATCATGGAACACGTGGTTGTCAATTTAATGGTAAAACTGCTTTTCTGATTGCATGAAATATTTGCTAATTTCTGGAAGACTATGAATGACTTATTCAAATGTAATGATATCATGCTAGTGAGCCATAGGTGAAGCCTTCCAGTAATTACGCATTTTTGGTGTTTATATTCATAAACTCTTTGTTATAGGTTTTCCAGTGCAGCTGGGAGACTCCTTCTGGAGTGATTCCACCTGTCAGCAGAGATGCTCCTGCACCAGAGGAGGCATCCAGTGCAGCTTTGAGCCCTGTACTTATTCCCAAGCTTGTCGTCCAGCTGCTTTCCAATACTCTTGTCAGAACATTCAGAGACAAACATGCACCATCTCGGGTGATCCTCACTACTACACCTTTGACAATCAGATATTTCACTTTCAAGGAACCTGCACATATGTTCTGTCTGAGGTTAGTAATTTTAGTAATGTTGCTATGACTTTCTATTTATTGTAGAAGAGATTGTACAGTCCTTTACTGATTTTGAATTTGTATTATTGTTTAGGCTTGTGGAAATGGTTTGCCGTACTATCGCATTGAGGGGAAAAACGAGCATCGGGGTAGTACTCATGTGTCATGGACTCGGATGGTCAGAGTATTTGTCTATAATGAAGAAATTGAACTAGTCAAAGATCATTATTATGAGGCAAAGGTAATTATCACTGGATTGCTGTAATGTTGATTTTAGTTCAGCTATCCATCCATCTTCCTAATTTCTTTTTTGTCAACATTGTCAAGGTTAATGGGACCTTTCTAGCAACACCATTCACCCTCCACAATGGATCCATCCAAGTCTATCAGTCAGGGTTTTCCTTGGCCATCAGCACAGATTTTGGTCTCCTAGTGACCTATGATGCATATAGCTATGTCACCATCTCTGTACCTTATGACTACCAGAATGCCACATGTGGTCTGTGTGGGAACTATAACCTACATCCTGAAGATGACTTCCGTTCAGTCTCTGGGGAGATCTTGAGCTCAGATGTTGATTTTGCCAACTCTTGGAAGGTAGAGGGGGACACAGATCCTGAATGCCATGATGTCAGGTGCACAGGTCTTGCTTGTGCGGTTTGTACCAGCAGTGAAATGAGCCTTTACAGTGACACAAATCACTGTGGAATCCTGGGAGATGTTTCGGGGCCTTTTGCATCTTGCCATTCTGTGTTTTCACCACAGACCTACATAGAGAACTGTGTCTATGATCTTTGCTTAGGAGGAGGTTACCAGCCTATTCTCTGCCAGGCTCTCAATGTGTATTCTGCTCAGTGCCAACAGCAGGGTGTACAACTTGGACAGTGGAGACAACCAGGCTTTTGTGGTAAGTGCCTTGTTATGTTTTTATTAGAAGTAAGTTTGGCATTCAACTTAATGTAACTGAAATATTTGTGCAAGGTAAAAGATCCAGAGTTTGATGCATATTTGTATTTCTGCCCTCCATTTACAGAAATCATATGCCCTGAGCGCAGTCATTTCGAGTCTCATGGAACAAGCTGCCCTGCAACTTGCAGCAACCCATCTGCCCCAATATACTGTCCCTTGCCCCATCAGGAGAGCTGTATTTGTGATGATGGGTACATCCTCAGTGCTGGACAATGTGTGCCTGAAGTGAACTGTGGCTGCACATTTGAGGGCTTCTATTACTCTGAGGGACAGTCAGTAGTGTTGGATGAGGACTGTGGGAGACAATGTGTTTGCAGTAGCAGGTCAATGGTCTGCTATCAGCACCAGTGTGGTCCAGCAGAGGTGTGTGGACTCCATAATGGTGTGAGGGGCTGCCGACCCATCAGTTATGCTACCTGTTCGGTTGAAGGCCTGGGTTCATACCACACCTTTGATGGACAAACTTTCAGATACCCAGGAGCTTGTGGACTGACCCTTGCAAGAGTGATGGGGCCATCCCAATTGCCATACTTTGTTTTGACAGTGGAGAAAGTACCCAGAGGCCTTCAAGACTTTTCCAGGTTCCTAAATTTTGAGGCAGGAGGAACTCATGTTTCCATTGAATTGGGAGAAGGTAGCAATGTACAGGTTAGCTAAAAAACTATTTTCTCTTTTCATGTATTAAGAACAGTCTCAAGAACTCATATGCTAGATCAATTGGTAACACTACAATAAGTTTCCATTTATTAACATTAGTTAATTCATTAGTTAACATGAACTAACAATGAGAAATACTTCTAAAGCATTTATGAATCTTAGTTGATATTAATTTCAACATTTACTAAAATTATTAAAATATAAAGTTTTATCTGTTAGTATTATTTAATTCACCTGAGCTAACAAACTAAAAATGAACAGTAAAAAAAAAGAACTTAATTGTAAAGTGTTACCTATCAATTTACTTGTATACTCTCCTCAGGTGGATGGACAGATGGTTGGCCTTCCCATCAGTGTTGGCTCCAGTCAGATCCACATCTATCACAGTAGTGTGAGGGGTTTTGTGTTGGAGACAAACTTTGGAGTGACCGTTAGAGCTGACTGGCCGCACATTGTCCGAATCACGGCTCCAACCACTTACAATGGTACACTTGGAGGTCTGTGTGGGAACTTGAATGGAAACACTGATGATGAATTCTACAGCCCAGATGGGGTCCTGCTGGATGACTCCCAGCTATTTGCAGATAGTTGGCGTGACGGATCCCTGTCAGCCCACTGTGAGGACCCAGCTGACATTTGGGAACCAGGACTTTATCAGAACAGAACAGAGTTCAGTGAGCTCTGCAGCATCATGGCATTGAACGATGGACCATTTGCTGAGTGCAGCAGAACACTAGACCCTTGGCAGCGGATTGAAGACTGCATTCAGATGCTGGAGCAGACGGAGGGTGCCAGGGAGGCTCTATGTGAAGCCCTGCGAGGGTACACACTACACTGCCAACAGAATGGCATTGCAGTTGGAGAGTGGAGGAGTATTACCCACTGTGGTTAGTATCTTATAAAGTGATAAAGATAAAGTGAAAGAATAAAAAGTATATATCTTCAAAATTCTGATCATTTATTGCCTTTTCCATCCCGTTTTGCCTTAATTGTCCCAGATCCCAACTGTCCAGCAAATACTCATTTTGAACTGTGTGGCACATCCTGTCCTGCGTCCTGCCCTAGCCTCTCGTTTCCCTTCCAGTGCGCTCTGCCATGCCAGGGGGGATGCCAGTGCAATGATGGACTAGTGCTGGATGGAGATCGCTGTGTTCCCCCCACTGGTTGCGGCTGCCACTATCATGGCCGCTATCGGCAGCCTGGAGAGCAGTTCTGGCATGGTGAAGAGTGCCAGTTCCTGTGTGTCTGTGATGGAATCACTGGAAATGTCCGTTGTACACCATCATCTTGCAGTTACCAAGAAATCTGCAGTGTGGTGGAGGGGGAGTATGGCTGCCATCCTCGTCCACATGGTAGCTGTTATGCTTCTGGAGATCCCCATTATATCTCCTTTGATGGAACCTACTTTGACTTTCAAGGCACATGCCGATATGTGCTGGCCACAGTATGTAATGATACTCGTGGACTACCACACTTCCAAGTGGAAGCAAGAAATGAAGCATGGAATGGATGGCCTGTGTCAATAACTGTTGAAGTTTTTGTTAATGTCTCTGGGCATCTTGTGCATATGTCACAGGACATGAATGGTTATTCTGCTGTTAAGGTAAGCAAGTCCCACTTACAGTATTTTGCCATTGAGTATACGTGAAAAACTTTATTGTTGTAATTATTGATAAGAATGTTTGTATTAACAAGCTCAACGTTTTCTTCAATTAGGTTGATGAAGAGATCAGAAACCTCCCTGTTTATCTTGACTCTGGCCGAGTATCTGTCTACTCCACAGGACAGTTTGTCTATATCTCCACTGACTTTGGTTTCAGTGTCATTTATGGTGGTTCCTGGGAGGTAAACATTGTTGTGCCAGCAGACTACAGTGGAATTATGTGTGGCATCTGTGGTAACTTTAATGGCCATCCGGAGGATGACTTCCTCACTCCTTCAGGTGCTCTGGCACCTTCAGCAGACCAGTTTGGGGCAGAATGGATGGTTGAAGATGACATGTCATGCAATCATGGCTGTGGGGACCATTGTCCTTTGTGCCAAGATGAGAGCACAACTCAAGCCTTGTGTGGGATCATCAGAGACAATCAGGGCCCCTTTAGCTTCTGCCATGGATCTGTAGATCCACAAGCCTATTTTGATAACTGTGTGTTTGATGTGTGCATCTCTGGGAACAGTAATGAAGTTTTGTGTCGCTCTGTCCAATCATATGTGAGTGCTTGTCAGTCTGTCAATGCCATGGTCTACCCCTGGAGAGAACTTGCATTGTGTGGTAAGTGACTGGAGATGTGGCTGAGATACAGTGTGTAAAAAGACCAGGGCAATTAGGGGCCGTTCACATATCGCGTCTAAGAAACCGTGGAAAGCGCGGTTGCACCGTTTTCTCCTCCTTTCCAAAGCGCTTGCGCTCCAGTGATGTCTGTCGTTGCTATGAAACCATGAACTGCGCTCTCCACAACGACCAGGAAGTTTAGTAATGGATTTCCACCACTGAAAAACGCTGTAGCTCTGCTACAAGATTTATTTACGGAGAAGAGAAAAAAACCTGTAGTGTTTGGGTGCACTCCATCCTTCAAAAACGTAAAAAACATGGAGAAAATTCATACATTTGAAATAACAAATTTGAGCGCGCAAAAGATGCTATATGTGAACGGCCCCTTAAACTACATTTTAATTTATTGTCCTAATGTTAGTTTAACTGCTTCTATTGTTCTCATTTGTAAGTCGCTTTGGATTAAAGCGTCTGTTAAATGAATTAATGAAAAAAATATGTTTTCATTTAATCTCAAATATATAATATTGTGCATATATATTAAAAGCATTTATGTTTCATAAAAATACTTTTGTTGTTACATTGCCAGTCATGGACTGCTCATCAAACATCCCAAACAGTCATTATGAGGTGTGTGGAACAGACTGTGGCCACACGTGCGCCAGCAGCATCGATGCTAGTTGTGAACACACATGCTCAGAAGGTTGTTTCTGTGATGAGGGATTTGTGAGGAGTGGAGGACTCTGTGTACCAGTGGAACAATGTGGCTGCTTATATGATGGATTCTACTATCATGTGAGGATTAAAATATAATGTTTACATGTTGAGCCTTATTATATAGAGCATTGGATAAGGGGAGGCATAGCCTTAGTGTATTATGGTTCCATAAATCATCTTAAACACTTAAAACAATTGTGGTGATGCCATGGTACAAAGATTGTATAATCATCATACATGGTACTCCTAAAAACTACATGGCTATATCATGATTTTTTTTTGTATGTAAAAATACTCACTGATGTTATGTTATGGAAATGTAAAGTTTGTTGTCATTGTTGATTTTGTAGATTGGTGAACAGTTCTGGGATTCAACATGCTCCCAACGCTGTCAGTGTTTTGCTCCAAATGATCTACGCTGCACTGCATCTTTCTGCCCAGCGGCCATGGAGTGTGCCGTCAGAAATGGACGTCGTGACTGCTTCAGTCCAATGTCCACATGCACAGTCTGGGGCGACCCCCACTACATCACCTTTGATGGGGCTGTGGCCCACTTTCAGGTATAAACTGAAAACTGTTATGTGTAGATAAACATGCAGAAATCAGAATGAATTCCACAATTCTTTTTAATAATCCAGGGGAATACGCTGGAGAAAACCAACAAGGCAAATACACAATAACATTAACATGACTGGACAAAGAACTGGCCTCACACTTCAAGATTTTAAGCCCAATTTTGGGGCCTGATCTGCATCCAGCAACGATCTGGCTTGTCGAGGCTTGTCGCAACCGACTTTTTGTCCAAAAAAATCCTTAATTGTGTTGTCATTACGAATATTTTACTGCTCCCAATCGAGTCTGAGCCTCTCCAATCCCAAATTGTTAATATATATTTTTTTATATTTATGACTCTTGATCAGGCCGCCTCCGACGGGATAACCGCAATGTAATTTCAACCAGATGTTATGTGTTTTTATAGCTGAAACATGGCACCCACAAACATGTCACGAAAGCTTGCGCTGCAAAATGTATAAGCCGCATCTTTAGTGTCTTCTCAGCCAAGATTTCACCCTATTCTTTCTCCTTTTATGGTTTTCGCTGTAAAATATAACACATGCCAGAAGATCCAGCTGACGACGTTGATCATCCTCCATATTTGTTTTTCTTTTAAAGTCACATTTGATCACGCGATTTTCTGTGAGATCTCATATATGTGTAATTGCCACTGTGATGTGAAAATGTTGCTACAATCGGCAGGTGTGTGGTCCCGCGGTCTAGCCAAATCGTCTAGTGTGTGCGTTGAGAGGATTATAATGTTTTTTTTTTTTTTAAATCAATCTCCTTTTAAAATAATATAAGATTTGAAAATTCTTGTGTGTTCCAGGCCTTCACAGTGAAGTAATCAACAGAAACTGAAACTAACTATGGAAACAAACTAGCAGACAGAAATCAGGCAAACGGGAATGTGGCAATCAATGAAAACGAACCCAAAAAAAAACAGAACTAGACCATAACATAAAGTCCGCTGTTTTTATTTTATTTTATTTTTTTATGCACCTTACCTTAACTGTTGTTTTGTATCTGACTAACGGGGGACAGCTGAGTTAACAGTCAAGTTTAGAATATGTTAACAAGTTTGACTGCAAATGTATTTCATAAATACATGAAGATTCTTCGATTAATGAATGTATGCCATGTCTTATTTCTGTGTTGGAAGTGAAAGTAGTAATGGAGACTGTGTATTGTGTTAATCCTACCAGGGCACGTGTTCGTATGAGATTGCCCAGACCTGTGGTAATGTTACGGACAGTGATCTGCAGTTCCGTGTGGTGGCCACCAACAGGCACCGGGGGAACATGGTGGTGTCATTTGTGTCTGCAGTGGATGTTTGGTTGTCTCAGCATGGACAGCAGATGCACATCACTATTGGGCAGAACAGGAGAGTTAAAGTAAGTTGCACTTCAAATTATATAAATTTGGTATACACTTCAATGTAAATTTTCTCTCAATTTCTCTCGTTTTCTTATGATGAAATTTTCTGATTCTGCTTCAGGTTGATGGAAATGCTATTGACACACCAGCTTATCAAATCAATGATCTTGTAGAGGTACATGAGGATCAGGGATTTGTGATTCTAAATGCATTCAATGAATTTATTGTCCATTTTGATGGACATAGCAACCTTCTAGTCAGAGTGAGTGAAAGATTCTATGGATCTCTATGTGGAATGTGTGGAAATTTCAATGGTAATCCTGAGGATGACAAAGTGCTGCCCAGTGGAGAACTCGCTTCTGATGACATTTCCTTTGGCCACAGCTGGAAATCAGACACCAGCATTCCAGGGTAAGAACCGCAAGACTTTACATTTGTGACAAAAATGTTTCTCAGGTTTGTTTTGATAGAGTGGTGGACAGGGAAAATGGCAAGGCACTGTCAAGGCAAGACCATTGGTTTGATTCCCAGAGAATACATGAACTGATAAAATTTATGAAAGCAATACACCCACTTTGTATAAAAGAGTCTGGCAAATGCAGAAAGTAAAAAGTAAATGGAGTGACAGAATGAAACACTGCATAAATGTATTTGCATAAATGCATTAAATGGTTTATTATTGACTGGCTCATGTTCCGGCTGAACAAAGAAGCCTTTCTGTATGGGTTTTGCATGCTTTCCTTGTGTCAGGGTGGGTTTCCAATGGCATGCAGGTTAGGTCAATTGGATGCACTATATTTCCAATGAAGTCTGAGTGTCCCAACCACTACGGTTACACAAGCTACTGCACTCTAAGTGCCGCTCAGTGTTACATCAGTTAAGGACTTTTAAAGGGTTATGTATCCGGTGTAAAAGCTGTGCCGAATAACTCTGTGGATGACTCCGCTCTGCCAACCCTTGAGTGGGAGAAACCAAAATAGAGAGAGAGAGAGAGAGAGATTGGCTTCCAAATGTTGATTTCATGCTAATGTTCAATTTGTTTAATGTTAAACTTCTTTACTTTTGTTTGCTTTTTGTATTTTGTTGAGTCACCACTCAATGTCCAATGTAATGCCTCTCCTAAAAGGTCTTGCTTCAAAACAAGTTGAGAAGCACTGCTTTAGTTTAAAATATTCATGAATAGGAAATTATGTTTGTTGTTCACCTGTAAACCCTTTCTTTATCCAAACGATGAAATAGTATAGGCAACTGACCTGAATTTTCCTTGTATTCTTCAGTTGTGGTGCCAGAGACCAGACTGGTAATGTTGATGAGTGTCCATCCAGGCAGAGGTATTCTGATCTCTGTAGTATTATCACCAACACCACTGGCCCCTTCCAGAACTGCCATCTTCATGTTGACCCGGCACCTTACTTCTACTCTTGTGTGTATGATCTGTGTCTCTACACACGTGCAAATGGCATGCTATGTTCAGCTGTTGAGGCCTATGAGACAGCTTGTGCCATCTTGGAGACACCGATCCCAGAATGGCGCTCGATTCTGCGGTGCGGTAAGTCAAAATCACATTTCAGCACAGATTATTTTGTCACCAGTGTTACTAAAAATTTAGGCAGCTGAACTAAACTAAGAGCTAACCTTTAGAGAAAGAGGCAATTAGGCAGACTTAGATTGGGTTAAAAGTATTCGTTGCTACACATTTCACATGCGGAGAACTTTGAGGACATTTATATGGAAATCTTAAAGGTAAAGTAACAACCCCCCAGCAATTTAATTCTTATGGCCAGGTGGATGGAAAATGAATGTGAAAAACCCTGACTATCACTATCTTTTTGGATCTGAATGGGAAAATGATTAAAAATAAAATTACCCATTTAATTCACTAGAGAAAAATACCTTGAGGAATACAGAGCAATATTCATTCAGGGGACTAGAATGTTAAGCTCTGATTCTGTTAACATGACTCAATGTCTTTGTGTTGTATTTCATCTATCTGTGCTTTTCCTCTTAGATGTGAGAGATCGCTGTTCTGAACTCAGCTGCTCTGAGGATGAATGGTGTGGGAAGAAAAATGGTGTTTATGGCTGTTTATGTAACGATGACCAACCCAGATCACAACCTGACTCTTTTGGTTCGTATCATTAAAAAAAAAAAATCAGTCATTTGTTACCTTTTATATATATATATATATATATATATATATATATATACAGTATGTATGTGTATATATATATATATATATATATATATATATATATATATATATATATATATATAATTCTGACAATCTTTTGCCTCTTTTTTTTTTTTTTAACTCAGAGTTCTCAGAAACCTGTGAAAGCAGCTCTGGCTCCATATCTGTGTCTCGCTGTCAGCTCTTTGAGGCTGGTTTTCCAGCTGATGTCTTACACCTCAATGATCCCAGCTGCAAAGGAACGGTCCGGAATGGCAGAGTGGAATTCCATTTTGATGATGATGAACACATCTGTGGTACAAATCTTGTGGTAGGTTTAAATATGTATAATCTATTCAGTACACAATCTAAATATTTGTAGTGCCTGATATAACCAGAATAGTTTGTCCTCTTGCGGAATCTCTATGAGACTTTGTGAAGTATGTAGGGAGGTCTGTAAGGGCACTGAATAATCAATCTGTAGCAACCAAAGGAAGGGCCCAAACAGACCTCCCTATAGACTTCTTAAAGTCTCAAAGAGATTCAGAGGGGAAGGATACACAACACCATGCCACAAAAGAAACTGGAACTTCTCCACCATTAATATGTAACCCATCATAATTTTACTTGACTGATGAAACCTTTTGGCTTTATATATACATATATATATATATATATATATATATATATATATATATATATATATATACACACTACCGGTCAAAAGTTTTAGATCGGTAAGATTTATAATGTTTTTAAAAGAAGTCTCTTCTGCTCACCAAGGCTGCATTTATTTCATTAAAAATACAAACAAAAACAGTAATATTGTGAAATATTATTAGAATGTAAAACAGCTGTTTTCTATGTGATTATATGTAAACTGTAATTTATTCCTGTGATCAAAGCTGTATTTTCAGCATCATTACTCATTACTGATGATTTGATGATCAAGAAACATTTATGATTATTATCAATGTTGAAAACAGTTTTTTAAATTTTTATTTCATGATGCTATGATGAATAGAAAGTTCAAAAGAACAACATTTATCTGAAATCTAAAGCTTTTGTAACAAACACTACCGTTCAAAAGTTTGGGGTCAGTAAGAATTTTAATTTAATTTTGGGGGGAATAAAATAAAATAAATCAATACTTTTATTCATCAAGGAGTTAAACTGATCAAAAGTTACAGTAAAGACATTTATAATGTTAGAAAAGATTCTATTTTAAATAAATGCTGTTCTTTTGAACTTTCTATTCATCAAAGAATTTTGAAAAAAAATGTGTACACAACTGTTTTCAACATTGATAATAATAACGAATGTTTTTTGATCATCAGATCATCATATTAGAGTGATTTCTGAAGGATCATGTGACACTGAAGACTGGAGTAATGATGCTGAAAATTCAGCTTTGATCACAGGAATAAATTACAGTTTAAAATATATTAAAATAGAAAACAATCATTTTAAATTGTCATAATATTTCACAATAATACTTTTTTTTTTAATTATTTTTGTTATCAAATAAATGCAGCCATGGTGAGCAGAAGAGACTTCTTTTAAAAACATAAAAAATCTTACCGATCTAAAACTTTTGACCGGTAGTGTGTGTATATATATATATATATATATATATATATATATATATATACTTTGAATTCAGTTTAGACTAAATTACAAATGTTTTCTTTGTTGTCCACAGGCTAACGGCACCCACTTCATCTATGATAACTTTATTCTGGGGACACCGAGGTCAGAAGGTCTAATCATCAGCAGAGAGAAAATCCTGAAGATTTCTTTCAGCTGTATTTATCCTCAATCACAAACACTTTCCATGAATGTGGAAATCAACCCACTGGAGAGGTGGGAGTGAAACAGCACTATTTTTTAAAAGGGGTAGTTCACCAAAAACAGAAATTTTGTTTGTTAATATTTGTTCCAAGGAACACACACATTTTTTTCTGGTCATATCTTTCAATCCAGTTAATCCCCATGGGGAATTTCAAGCTTAAGAAAGGTAAAAAAATAAATAAAATAAAAAGGTCCATATAACTCCTGAAATATATTCCAAATCTTTTTTGGTGAACTAATCCTTTTAGCAGAAAAATAAATGTATTTAAAAAGTAAATATATGGTTATATTCTCAAAACCAAGCATATCTATTTTAAACATAATTTTATCCATAAACATAATAGTTTTAACACAGACCTATCCATTATTTCATCAGCATGGTGAACAAGACTCTTCCCGCTGGTGAAGGCAGATATCTGGTCCGGATGATTCCATATGAGGATGATGAGTTTACCCGGCCCTTCACTGGTCGTGTGGATGCAGAGCTCGACCAGGAGATGCATGTGGAAGTTCGTGTTGAGGGGGTCGACAGCGGCCAGTTTGCCCTGGTGATGGACACGTGTTGGGCTACACCTGTGAATGATCCTGATTACAGCCCCCGCTGGGATCTCATCGTTTCAGAGTAAAGCTGGGATTTTTAAAAATTATTTTAAGCTTAGCCTTAACTCATTGTAACATTTTTACTGAATAAATAATAATCATATCACCTCTAGGATTACATTACATGTTACATGTCTTTCAGTTTTTCAGGACTAAAGGAAAGTATTCAATTTTTGAACATGGAATGCAAACATGTGATGATTTAAAGGAGATCACTCTGTATTGACTGTTTCAAAAAGAAAGAATTTGTCATTATTGATATTCTCAGGTGTCCCAATCCACATGACAACACAGTGGAGCTGCTGCAGAACGGCATCTCGACATCCAGTCGTTTCTCCTTCAGGATGTTTATCTTCACTGCAAACTCCACTAAGCTTTACCTGCACTGTGCTGTTCACCTTTGCCTTCTGTCAAGCAATCGCTGCTCAGCGGTGAGTTTAGTGTGCACTAATCGTGTGTCAGATTGTTCTGGTTCCTTCTGTTTTTGGCATTATATCGCCATCTATAGAGTGAAGTAATCTGTGCGTATGCAGTAAGATACTGTTGAAGACTGTAAAAATCTCATCACATTCTGGTTATCCATTTTTAATCTTTAGAACTGTTCTTCTGGACACCAGCGGAGAGAGCGCAGGTCTCTCGACTTCCATGACAGTGCTTCCATATCCCTGGGTCCTCTGGTTTGGTCTGAACGGAGCTCAGGTAAACATTCAATTTAATAACCTTAATGCTTAATTTTCTTTTTTTTTACTTATGTCAAATTTCTGTAAGATTTAATCCATATTTATTTATTTTTTTGCAACTTTACCATGCACTGAACCATGTCTTGTCCCCCTTCAGACATACCGATCCCAGAAAAAGTGCAAGTGTCCAGGGCACCAGGCCTCTGTGGTTCCTTGATCATTTTGATGGTTTCACTCCTTAGTGCCTACACTTTGTTGTATGTTTAGACATACAATTACCTTTGAATTCTTTGATTATACATTTAAAAAAATGTTGTTTGTCATATCTGATTTGTACGCTGTACATTGGATTAGGAACAATTGGCATTGAACTTATAAATTGTTCTGCTTTGACTTGTATTTGCACCTAATAATAATGAGGACCCTTCAGTTTATAATGATAGCTTTCTCTGTCTAGTATGGTAAAATAAGAATTAATTTGATTGCTTCTTTCTTTATTTTCAATTGTACTTAAAATACTTAAAATATATTTTAAATACTCTATATATTTACTGCGACAAATGCTTTCAGCTAATAACTGTGTATTATGAGGGGAAAAAATGCTTCCTTCCTAAATATTTTTTATTTTTTTTTAAATCCTCATCCAGACTGTGATTATGTGAAACTGTCCGGTCCCTGTGTAATTTTATGATAGTATTAGGCCGTCTTGTTTTTCTGAAGGGTGTCCTGACCTTCGACTGCTTCTAAGGAATGGATTTAAAGGTCTAATATTTTAAAAAATGTATTAACATTATCATATCTTTGTGTGTGTTTTGCTTAAAATATAGGAAAATATATGTAGCCTGCATACTTAAAATTAAGTTAGAACAGTAAATAAACACAAACCGAAGAAAAATAGGACTTGTGCTTTTGTTACTTTTGATAGGAAACAAAGTCTCGGCTTACAAATTCGGTCAGTTTTATTACAAATTCAAACAACTTACCAAAAAAATAACTTTAGATAGGATTTTTTCCTAAATGCACTATATTAGGTCTACATAGCATTTACTTAACCTGTACTTCACTTAAAGGTGCACTCTGTGGTGATGTTGCGAATTGAAACCAACAGAAGTTACGGTGGAGACAGGAAGTGATGTTGTTGTCTGAGACAGCAGAGAGTAGCCAGTTAAAGGCACAATATGTATTTTTTTTGCTTTAAAAATATAAAAAATCACTATATCTATGTTATATATTTTTTAAAGTTGTGTATTTACATTATCCCGACAGTTCCAATTAACTTCTAAATCCAGAGAAATTAATATTTTAATTCGAAGACACGGACCGTGTCTTTATTTCCGTTATGTCGCAGTCAATGGCGTCATATCCGCGTTGTCCCTGGTTTCCGCTCGTGCTGCCATGGTAACCAGAGCTATGAACCAGAGCCCTCTGATAGTAACCAAGACGACAGACGTGGACCACTGTAGTTCGCAATGTCTATTTGCACGCTGTTGTTGTTTCGTTCAAACATTATGGACCATGGCAAGCAGACTTTGGATAAAAAAGGAGAACTAAAACGAGAATCAATATCAGCGCGGTGTTTTCGAGATGCCGAGAGCTCCCATAGACAGTATATAAACGAGAGCTCCACGTCCGAGACTTCGACCGCTCCTACATGTACTTTATTAAACAGGTGAGCACATTTACATAAAACTAATCAATGTTATATAGTTCAACAATGATAAAATGTCAGAATATGATCTGTATGTTATTCTAATGTTGATCTAGCTTAACGTTACTGCTAACGTTAGTCTCATACAGACAAACTAACACATAAGTTACATTTCAACACATTCAAATGCAGTTTAGTGTGATAGTGTAATGTTAGACCAAGTGAAACAGCGCTGCGTTACCTCACAAGTTTAATTTGTCTAATAAACTGACCTGTAAATAGTGATTCTGCGTGTAGTTCGGTAGAATGAAATGTCCATATTCCTTTTATATCCGCGGGACTCGCGTCGCGTTTGGAGCTGATAGCTGTCTCTTAGCAATCCCGAACTGCTTCATATCATAGTCATGACAAAAACATTGATGTATTCAGTCATCCATAAACATTATTAGATCGGTCGGCTTGACGTTGACGACAAGATCCATAATTCTTAGCAAATGTTGCGTCATCAAACTACGCCTTTGTTATTGTAAATAGGTTAGCGACCCCTAGTGGAGAAAAAATCCCATACTGTACGTTTAAGCAATGATGTTTCTTTACAAAGATTAATTAAGAAATTATGTTTACTTAATTATTCAGTAAATAATGTTATTGCTACTCGTTCATCATTGTGTCAGTGTTTTATTCGCTGACTTTAGCTAGCTTCTTTGCACAAAGAACAACATAGTAACGAAACGCGCTCTGAAGTAGTTTGTCCGTTAAGGGCTACTGGCTAATGTCAGTGCAAAATGGCTATTTCAATATAAGGGGACCCTTATATGTGTATGAAGATAGAAATGGCTCATTCTAAGGTAATAAAAACATAACGGTACATTATTGTCGTTATACACCACTGAAAACATAGTTATGTATATGATATTGCATTTCTGTCAACAGATCCTCCTAAATATTACACAATGCACCTTTAAAGGCACTGTGGAAATAAATATTAAATATGCAAGCTTATTGCATTGCATATAGTCAGGCATGCTGATTTAGTATAGGGATCTCCCAGTCACGTGACCCCTAGCCGCGTGTCAGCCATTTTGACGGAATACTTCAGTGCACCTACATACATGAGAATGCGGATTATCACATGTTTTATGGCTGCGAATTGATTAAAATAATGAATAATGGTCACTGTATTAATTATCTTGAGCCTGCTGAAATGTTCCTATAAATATATTTTCTTTCCAACTGTGCAATCTGAATAAAAATAGGCTAAATATATTTATCCAATAAGCTGCAGCTCGTCTTCCCATTAACAGTTTTTTTTCTCTTTCTGACATTTCATACCTGTTGGGTTTACATTTTTTAATTAAATTTACTACAAAAAAAGATTGATTGTGTGTGCTGGTGTTTATTCCAGTCTTTTAAAATAGTTGAATGAATGAATGCTCGCGAGGTGCCTGTAACGATGTTAAATAAGCTAGGCTTATAATGTACACAGGGTACAGTCCACTACTTTGAATAGTATAGCATTTTGGGCATAAACATGTAAATAGTGAAAAGATTGACATTGAAAAATGACACAGAATGATTAAAATGTATTATTTAAATATTTAATCCAAATAAATAAATGTTCGTGGTTAGCACTGATGTTATTCATTTGTTCTCACACACTTCAGCGTCGCGGTCACTGGTTTAGACGAACACTGCCACTATCTATTATTAGCGCACCGTCAGCTAACTCTTCACGTCATGTCATCACAAAAAGAAATATACAAGAGGAAGATAAAGGAATTAGGAATCATAGATCCATATGAAGCACCACAAGTTCTTTTTACAGGCATTTAATGTGTAGAAAAACTTCCTGACATTGAGTTCGGTGACATTTACAGCTACTGCTACCTTATTCACTTCTCATCACGTTACACCGGAGCTTCATTAAAAGCATACAAAAGCTTAGCAGGCTATCGGTATCACAGCATCGCTCGGGCATGATGGAGATGAATATTTCGCGACGAGCTGTATTATCACCAGCGGTTTAGCATTTTCTATTCCGTCAAGATGGCTGCTCCAAATGGCGTGACGTCACGCGGGACGTCCCTATAGGCCATACATGCTGATTTAGCATGCCTGATTACATGCAATGCAGTAAGCTTGCATATTTAATAAATTCCACAGTGCCTTAAAAGGTGCATTGTGCAATATTTAGGAGGATATGTTGACAGCAATGCAATATAATAAAAATTTAAAAAAATAAACAAGTCAATATACAGTTATGAAGCAGACTACGAGGTAGATCATATTATTAACTCCCCACCATTGATGAAATGTATAGATTTCTGTGTTTTCACTGATATACGGTAGGGGGCGCTATTACACAACTTCCGAAAGAGTACAGAATCTCCTGATTAAAGGGGTCATGAACTGAGAATTCAAATTTTCCTTGATCTTTTGACAGTTGTGAGTTCGTCATACTATATTAAAAAAAATACCCTGTAGCCCAAGTTTCAAAACTCAAAACTTACTTGTTATTACAAAACTGCTTTTATTGAAACCATGGCCAGAAAATAACAGGATCTAAAAAGAGCAGACTTATTACGTCACAGGGCAGCGAAAGCCCACCTTTGCAGAAGAAGATCAACGCCTACATCTACGTCAACGCGTCTTTGGCCCCGCCTACTAGAGTGGTAGTAAATATTAATACCATTACCTTCCAAACGATCCTAATGCTAGGATAGTGTTGTTTTGTTTGTTTTTCTTCAACAATGTGAATGTCTCAGCAGTGCATTATTTGTTTGTATTTGGTGTATTTCACTGTGGATTATTTGGTAAATTTCGGTGCGACTTTTACGATATGAAACTGCCAGCAGCGCCACAAACATGCAAGTAATCATGTGTACTCCAATGCTTGATCTGTGATCAGTGATTTCTGATGTATAATTATTCAAGTTCAGACAGATTCTCTCAAAATCGTTCATAGCCTACTGTTTATGCATCATCAAGCCAGTGGCTAAACAAACAACTTCACGTCATTTCTCTTAGTAGGATGAAAATAAGATTATTTAAATTGTGATTAAACTATATCATCAATCATCAATCGGCTGCGAACAGGGTAGGTTGACAGTCAGTCAATAATTTTCTCCATTCCTTGTGATTGCTGGCAACTTCTCGTAGTTCGCTCGCTGTTGCTGGTACGTCCTTATTGATGAGTTCGCCGATATATATTGATGGTATAGCTTTCGCGCTCTGCCTCGACTTCTTGTGCCATGCCACTGTTGTGGCGCGTACAAGACATACTTGTGGATCAGGTCGCTCTCATGTCTTCTTAGGCAGTGTCCTACAAATCTTAGCTGTCTCTGTTGTACTTGAAGAACGAGTTGGTTGCGGACGGCTCTTTCATAAATCTCTTTATTGCTTTTCTTGTCCAAACGCTTTATGCCAAGCATGATTCTGTAGCAGTTGGTGGCAAAACTGTGGAGTTTGCTGCTAAGGATCCAGCTCTTGCAACCATAGAGCAGGATTGAGTCACACGCAGCTTTGAATATGTTGATCTTGAGTCTAATTGGAAGACTTCTTGACTGAAATATGTTCTTCATCTTCCAGAAGGCACCCCATGCTTGGCCTTTTCATATTTTGACGTCGGATTTGCTAGAGGCGATGTGGGAGCCAAGATATTTTAAGTTTTTAGTCCATTCGATGGTCTGTCCATCAAGCTCAATGTGCTGATGATTGTGTATTGCCATGTCCAGACCAGCATATTCTTTAAATGTTTGAATATTCTTCTTGTTTAAATTATATACGAAAAGCGATCAAAGAATGCTCCCTTATAATGCTCTGTTATATTTTTGTTATATTTTCTAGATAAATTCACGAGACAGGAGTAAGCGTAAACCAGTGCTTGCCGTTTTATTTCAACGAATGATACACTCAAATTCTATGGTGTTTACGTAGAACAATCACGTAACATAGGAGGGTATAAGGAAACACAGAAAGGTCAATTTGCATTTCATAAATACACAACATATTCCTCCTAAACTTGTAGTAGAAAAAAACAACAACAAAAAAACATTACTTCAACAGTAACATTTTCTTTTAGCTTCAGATGCACACAATATCCAGAAGATACACCGAAATAAAAATCGCAAATGTTCCACTTATTGTCATCGGTTGTTTTTGTAACGATAACCAGCTGGAGTGCCCTTGAGAGCCACCAGAGGGCACTCCACACCTGACTCTCATGTTCACTCACAGACTACATCTCCCATCATTCTCTGCCTGGACTCATCAGCACTCATTATCACATTCACCTGTATCTCATCTTCTTGTTTAGTTCACCCCATATAAGCCTGGTTCACCCCATCACTCACTGCGAAGTTTTGTATGTTGTTGCACTGCACTTCTGAGCGTTTTTCCCTGGTTTTGTGTCTCTTGGTTTTTGGATATCTTGCCCTGTTCCCTGGATTACTCTCTTGCCTCTGGTCCCTGGATTACTCTCTTGCCTCTGGTCCCTGCCTGTTTTGTTTGTTTGTTTGGACTGCCTTCCAGTGTATGACCTATTGCTTGTTCTTTGGATTACCCCTAAATAAAGCTGCGTTTGGATCTTTACCTTCGAGTCTCGGAGCAGTTCGTAACAGAAAACTTCGCCATACCTAGATCCAGCAGCGATGCCATCAGATACAGCAGTACAAATCCTGCGTCTCCGTCAGGGGAATCGGCCGATTGAGAGGTATGTCGAGGAGTTTATTGAACTGGCAAATCTCACCTCAAAGAACACAGAATGCCTTAAGATCTTTTTTCGGGGAGGGCTATCTGAACCGCTCAGTTCATTCATGCCCTTGCATGATCCTCACGAGACTTTGGAGCACTATATTGATCTGGCCCTTTTGTTAAGCGGATCATCGTTTACTGTGGGCGGGGTAGAGGAGGAGCTCCGTGAGCCTGCAGTATCCCCTCAGCCTGATCTTCTCCTCGTCAGCCCTGCCGAGCCTGCACTTCACGCCAGTCCAGCCGAGCCCGCACTTCACGTCAGATCTGCCGAAGCCAAGGCAGTATGCGTCATGCCCGCCGCCCCTGAGACTGAGAGCATCATGCCCGCCGCGCCTGAGACAGCAAGCGACATGCCCGCCAAGCTAGAGTCTTCACCGCTGGTCCCGTCCAGCACAGAGCCCTCTTCACCGCTGGTCCCGTCCAGCACAGAGCCTTCTTCACCGCTGGTCCCGTCCAGCACAGAGCCCTCTTCATCGCTGGTTCCGTCCAGCACAGAGCCCTCTTCGCCGCTGGTCCTGCCCAGCACAGAGCCCTCTTCATCGCTGGTTCCGTCCAGCTCAGAGCCCTCTTCGCCGCTGGTCCTGCCCAGCTCAGAGCCCTCTTCGCCGCTGGTCCTGCCCAGCTCAGAGCCCTCTTCGCCGCTGGTTCCGTCCAGTTCAGAGCCCTCTTCATCGCTGGTCCTTTCCAGCTCAAAGCCCTCTTCATCGCTGGTCCTAACCAGCTCAGAGTCCTCTTCGCCGCTGGTCCTACCCAGCTCAAAGCCCTCGCCGCTGGTCCCGTCAAGCTCAGAGCGCGCTGATCCTGATCCAGAGACTGTTCACGTCACTTCTGCCGATCCAGAGACTGTTCACGTCACTTCTGCCGATCCAGAGACTGAGCTTCACGACACTTCTGCCGATCCAGAGACTGAGCTTCACGACACTTCTGCCGATCCAGAGACTGAGCTTCACGTCACTTCTGCCGATCCAGAGACTGAGCTTCACGTCACTTCTGCCGATCCAGAGACTGAGCTTCACGTCACGTCAGCCGATCCAGAGACTGAGCTTCACGTCACGTCCGCCCGTCAAGAGTCTCGTCCCGCCGAGACTGAATCTGTTCCTGAGCCTGAATCTGATCCTGATACTGAGCCTGAATCTGTTCCTCTTCCTCTTTCTGCGCCTGTGTCTTCGGACAAGATGGCCGACTCCACGCCTGTGTCTTCGGACAAGATGGCCGACTCCACGCCTGTGTCTTCGGACAAGATGGCCGACTCCACGCCTGTGTCTTCGGACAAGATGGCCGACTCCACGCCTGTGTCTTCGGACAAGATGGCTGAAACCACGCCTGTGTCTTCGGACAAGATGGCCACCGCCGAGCCAGTGTCTCAGGACAAGATGGTTTCCGCCGAGCCAGTGTCTTCGGAAAAGATGGCTTCCGCCGAGCCAGTGTCTTCGGAAAAGATGGCCGCCGCTGAGCCGGTGTCTGTTCCTGAGCCGGTGTCTGTTCCTGAGCCGGTGTCTGTTCCTGTTCCTGAGCCGGTGTCTATTCCTGTTCCTGTCCCTGAGCCGGTGTCTGTTCCTGAGCCGGTGTCTGTTCCTGTGCCATGGTCGCCTCCCTGGCCGCCTGAAGGGTCGTCTCCTCCCTGGTCGCCTGCACAGCCTGCTCCGCCCTGGTCGCCTGCACAGCCTGCTCCGCCCTGGCCGCCTGCACAGCCTGCTCCGCCCTGGCCGCCTGCACAGCCTGCTCCGCCCTGGCCGCCTGCTCCGCCCTGGTCGCCTGCACTGCCTGCTCCGTCCTGGCCTCCCGTATTACCGCAGTCTCAAGGTCCTCTTCCGCTCCACGGACCTGGCCCTCCATCCCGCCCCCGGATCCGCCTCCGGGCCACCTCCCACCTGGACAGTTTTGGAGCGTCTGGAAGCCGCTCTTTGGGGAGGGGCTATGTAACGATAACCAGCTGGAGTGCCCTTGAGAGCCACCAGAGGGCACTCCACACCTGACTCTCATGTTCACTCACAGACTACATCTCCCATCATTCTCTGCCTGGACTCATCAGCACTCATTATCACATTCACCTGTATCTCATCTTCTTGTTTAGTTCACCCCATATAAGCCTGGTTCACCCCATCACTCACTGCGAAGTTTTGTATGTTGTTGCACTGCACTTCTGAGCGTTTTTCCCTGGTTTTGTGTCTCTTGGTTTTTGGATATCTTGCCCTGTTCCCTGGATTACTCTCTTGCCTCTGGTCCCTGGATTACTCTCTTGCCTCTGGTCCCTGCCTGTTTTGTTTGTTTGTTTTGTTTGTTTGTTTGGACTGCCTTCCAGTGTATGACCTATTGCTTGTTCTTTGGATTACCCCTAAATAAAGCTGCGTTTGGATCTTTACCTTCGAGTCTCGGAGCAGTTCGTAACAGTTTTAGGTCCCCTTCTGCCATTAATGGTAGCATCACTAGTCTGTCAGAGGTGTTATCAAATTTTCACTCATTTGAATTGATCTTGTTAGGTGACTTGAACTGGGATTGGATGACCGAGAAGTCTGAGAACATAAAGCAGGTTTGTGATTCTTTAAATCTAATACAGCTTATAAATTGTGCTACCAGGATAAATCCTTTACAGCCAGGTAAAGATACACTCATTGATGTTATTTTAACAAATGCAGCACATAAATATGTTGCTGTTGGTGTTTTTCAAACAATATGAGTGATCATTGTACTATTGCATGTGTTAGGAGTACAAAATTACCCAAATCCGAAGGTCGGACTGTTCTCAGACGTTGTTTCAGGCATTTTTCGGAGCAAGCTTTCCTTCAAGATTTTTTCCAGAGTGAAATGGTTTCAAATAGAATTGATTCCTACTATTGAGGATGCTGTAGCTTTTTTTCAGCAACATTTCTTAAAGCTTGCAAATAAACATGCCCCTATTAGGAAGTTCAGGATAAAAAACAGAGACAACCCTTGGTTTTCTAAAGATATAGCTGACCTAATACATGCCAGAAATAATCAATGGTCTATAGCTAGAAAAACACAGAGTGCTAACGATTGGCGTCTTTTTAGAACTCTTAGAAATCAGTGTACAGCTCTCATTAGAAAATCTAAAGCTGAATACTATTTGGCGCAAACGTCAATTAGTTTGCATGACCATTCAAAATTCTGGAAAACTATTAGAGCACTAGAATACGAAAGTTAACAGCTTCCCTCACCAGTTGAAAATAGGAAATGCTGTTACAACAGAGCAGAAGGATATGCTAAATGCTTTTAATGATCATTTTGAAAAGGCAGGACATATCTTTGAGGATACATTGGGTGAAACCTCTCTTGTTCAACATAGTTCCCAGGTAGCAATAGGTGAAATTCCCCATGGCGAACTCAACTTGCAGGAAGCTTGGAAACATTTATTCCTGGCTGAACCTAGACACCAGTCACTACAAGGGGAAGTGGTTTCTGATGCTGTTTCTTCTTTGACCTTTGAGCTTGCACCATTCTTTGTGTAGCACCGGTATCACACCACTTACTGCGCCACTGGACCAGTTCTAGGTTCTAAGGAGTGGGGAGCAAAAAATAATTACACCAGAGACCGTTGCTTTAAATACAAAAGGCCGGCAATTTACTGAATGCAAAACACACATAGAATATACAGAATGCAAAACAAAAAAAATACCCTGCAGGTTCTTAATATTGAGGTAAATATAATAAATGAAAAGGTATTTCACTCTCTTTTTGTTCTTTAGTTCACCTAAGTTATTTTAGTCAGGCTAATCTAAGTTAGACCGGTCTTTTCCTAGGTTGTACCTATTTTAGAATTCCTATTTTTCTTCCTGAGTTAACTCTTTTTCCTTTCGTTTACAGGTAAGAAAATACCTTCAATTTACACAGCCAAATCAAAGTGGACCACAAGCATTTCAAGTCACATTAAAACATATGAACTCAATATGAAAATAAAAGTATGACACCTTAAACTCAAGTTCAAGTCCAAATGTGAGTTCAATTATTCAGTTCAATGAAGAGTTTCAGTTCAATTCAGTCCAAAAATAATAGTTCAATCAGTTTCCAGTTCAGTTCAAAAACCAATTTCTGATACTCCTACCACTCTGGCAGAGTCACCATAAGCAGGAGATTTCCTCACTGATGCGATGGAGAAGATGAGTTGAAAGTCTGGGTCTGGCTCGCCATCTTGAATCCCGTCTGTGCATGTGCACACTGCCTGTGTAACAGGTCATAAGCACAATAAATAAATGTTTAACTCCTCAAAATACACAAATAAATGTTTCACAGTCTCTGAGTTGTAAAGTTACTGCTACGGTGCTTTTTCACCTCAAAAACGGTCTCTTTTAACTCACGGCTCCGTTTCCACACAACTACCACACACATCTTTCATTACAAAGCATACATTCACTTTTATAACATTCACAGGTTTCATAAACCCAAAATATTAACTGGTAAACAGTTTATGGCGAAGCATTTCCTTGTAAACAGCTACGTTTTTAATGTTAGCTCTCCGCCAGAGAAAGGAAAAAAAAATACAACACGGCAAAATGCAAGAAAACAACTCAAACTCACCAAAACCGGTGTGGCTTAGTTCTCATAAAATCCCCGTCAGTTCCCGACCAGGTAAGTTATGTTTTTCAACTGCAAAATCAACTTTTTCACTCTTTTCTCTGCTTATTAAACACAGTTCGTTCTCTCCGATCTCTCCTCTGCTCTCTCCCTCAGCCCTCCTCCCCCTAGGAGCGCCTCCTGGCGCTTCCAGAGGCACCTACCTGTTGATTGTAATCATCAATAAGGGTGTGATCCAGAATGTCCCTAGCAGGAACCCAACTTCTCTCCTCCGGACCGTAACCTTCCCAGTCCACCAGGTACTGGAATCCGCGTCCCCTCCGTCTCGAGTCCAGAATACAATTGACCGAATATGTAGGTTCCCCATCTACGAGTCGCAGCGGTGGGGGAACCGGGGCCGGCGGATTAAGGTGAGAACGAAAAACAGGTTTCAATTTGGAGACATGAAAGGCGGGATGAATTCTCCTGTACGCCGGAGGAAGTTTGAGGCGGACTGTCACCGGACTAATGATCTTGGTGACAGTGAACGGGCCAATGAATTTGGGAGCTAGCTTATTAGACACGGAGCGGAGCGGAATATTCTTGGTAGAAAGCCACACTTTTTGACCCACGACGTATACGGGAGGCCTTGACCGGTGGCGATCGGCCTTAGCCTTAGTGCGCACCCCCACCTGGAGCAGAGTCTCACTGGCTCTGGTCCATGTGCGGTGGCACCTCTGGACGAAGGCGTGAGCGGAGGGCACTGCAACTTCGGAATCCAGACTCAAAAAATTGGTGGCTGGTAACCTAGACTACACTCAAATGGAGAGAGGCCCGTGGATGGCACTGGTAACGAGTTATGAGCGTACTCAACCATAGAAAGTTGTTGGCTCCAGGATGAAGGATTCTTGGACACCAAACATCGCAACACTCTCTCCAAATCTTAGTTGGCTCGCTCGGTCTGACCATTGCTCTGGGGATGGTAACCCGAAGACAGACTGACTGTAGCCCCTAGTAACCTACAGAACTCTTTCCAGAATTTGGACACAAATTGGGACCCCCTGTCAGAGACCACGTCCATCGGGAGGCCATGTAAACGAAAGACGTGGTCTACAATATTCACCGCTGTCTCCTTGGCTGAAGGTAATTTGGGCAAGGGGATGAAATGTGCCGCCTTCGAGAACCGGTCCACTACGTTTAAAACAACCGTCATGCCATTAGAGGGCGGGAGGGCGGTGACAAAATCTAGTGCTATGTGGGACCAGGGTCTCGAAGGGACAGACAGCAGATGGAGTAACCCATCAGGAGGTCGTTTAGACGTCTTACCAATGGCACAAACTGAGCAAGCCAAAACAAAACTGCGTATGTCGCGAGCCATTAATGGCCACCAGAATCGTTGCTTTACTAACCAGCTAGTCCGGTTTACTCCTGGATGACAAGCAATGTTGGAGCAATGACCCCATCGAATGACTTCAGACTGTAACTCCTCCGGTACAAACAATCGACTCGGTGGGCAACCGGGCGGAGGCGTTACCCCTTCTAAGGCCGACTTGACCTTCGATTCGACCTCCCATGTGAGTGTGGAGATAACTATCTTCTCGGGTAAAATGCACTCGGGAGTAACCAGGCGTTCGGATGGATCAAAAATGCGAGATAAAGAATCGGGTTTGATGTTTTTGGACCCGGGGCGGTACGAGAGAGAAAAGTCAAAGCGTCCGAAAAAAAGTGCCCATCGAGCCTGCCTGGAGTTGAGTCTTTTAGCAGACCTAATATATTCAAGATTCTTATGATCGGTCCAAACGATAAAAGGTACCCCCGACCCTTCTAACCAATGACGCCACTCCTCCAACACTAACTTGACGGCCAACAACTCTCTGTTACCAATGTCATAATTACGTTCGGCAGGTGATAAACGGTGGGACAAAAACGCGCAAGGGTGCATCTTGCCATCTGTGGAAGAACGTTGGTAAAGTACTGCCCCTACCCCCACCTCTGATGCGTCGACCTCCATCACGAACTGACGTGATGGATCAGGGGCAACGAGGATGGGAGCCGAAACGAAGCGACTTTTCATTTTAGCGAATACAGTCTCGGATGTGTCGGACCACCTGAACGTCGTTCTGTGGGATGTCAAGGCAGTCAGAGGTGCGGCTAGTTGGCTGAAATTGTGAATAAAACGCCGATAGAAATTGGCAAACCCCAGAAACCTCTGCAGGGCCTTACGGGAATCTGGACTTGGCCAATCTATCACAGCCTTAACCTTGTCAGGATCCATATGCACTCCCTCAGACGAGACGATGTATCCTAGGAAGGGAACAGACTGTGCATGAAAGACGCATTTCTCCGCCTTGACAAAAAGCCCATTCTCTAGCAACCTCTGAAGCACTCGTCTGACGTGCTGAACGTGTTCCTGGAGAGAAGATGAAAAAATCAATATGTCATCCAGGTAAACATATATGAACTGATCAACCATGTCTCTCAGCACGTCATTGACAAGTGCCTGGAAGACCGCTGGGGAGTTGGACAGTCCGAAAGGCATGACCAAGTATTCAAAGTGCCCCCTGGGGGTATTAACCCCCTGAGGTCGGCTATCGCGCCGGCGCGATAGGCTCGTTTTTTTTCCGTATGAGTGCAAAAAAAAAAAAAAAAAAAAAAATTATTTTTATCTTATATGCTTGTGTTATACATCAATCTATCCTGTGTATTATTTTTGTGTACACTCACAATAAAAACAAAGTGTTGTGCTTTTCGCCAAATAAAGAAAAATAAACATGATGTGAGTTCTGCCTTCTCTCTGTCAGTGTAGTCCATTCTGAAACGCGTCCGAAAATGAACCATAACTCAGCGAATACTCAGTCAAATACAGACACACAGGCATGAAGCTTGAATTCTCTCCTTTTAAATGAAGTAATATATGTAAAAAACAAATATTCTCAGCTTGTGAAATCTGTATTAAAAGAGAGCGATTCCAGTCGAGCTAATTAGAGCTCATTCAGATGTAATGTGACCCCGCCCCGGAGCGCGCGCGCTATTCAAACGCAAATGTCTGAGGCAATCCGCGCAATTCTGTGAACGCCCACATATCAGCTCGAGAAAACACATCAGATCATTGTACTTGTTTACACAGTCTCGCAGCGCTGTGAGGAATAATACTATAATGGAAAATTTACCTCAGAAGTACAAGGAGCAACAGATCCGAGGCTATGGAATAATGTAGTAAGTTTTTTTTTCATTCTCAAGGGCGGCGCGTTTCTGTGCATGAATGAATGAATGAACGGCAGAGATGCCGCTGTTTACCACAACTGGCAAAAGACGGTTTAAATTTGAATCGTTTCTGTCTGTGAATGTTTCGCTTTTAGCAAACTGTATTGCTATAGGCTACTGAGTAAAAATCGAGTGAAATAAAATGCATTTGTATAAGCAACGTATTAAACTGCAAATTAACATTTATATTTCTTATTATAAAAACGAAAGTTACTATGTTACAGACATATGAAAGACAACATTTCATTGATTAGTTTTGAATAGATTATACATTTTCACTGTAAAATATCTGCGACCTCAAATAAGCTTTTGTTTGACAATATTTGCTCATATGTTAAATATAGTATGTTTTGTCAAAAATAAAGTAATCAAATAATATGTTATAGTGTTTATTCCAATGTAGCCTAGGCTATATTCAAGTAATGAATCCTTAACTTTGAAATATGTATGATAAATGTATACTTTAGTTTTTACAAATAAATATTACACTTGAATTGTTGTTGTAATTGTAACCTTTTTAATAAAAAAAAAAATACAAGGTAGATGTAAACAAACTAATAAAAGGTAAATATAAGCCTTTTCTTTAAAATAATATTTTATTTTGTTTTATTAGTGACAAATTTGGGGAGAGGATAAATATTCCAAAACTGAAAATACAGTATGAGAATTAACTGCACAATTACTAGACATGTTTTCCTTTTCATATTATAGGCCAATACTAGATGCTTCCAACTGTTGCTCCTGCATTCTTTCTTGTGACACACCTGAATGAATGCCTCATTAAGTATGCGGCCCCATTGTCTCCAGGTGCAAACCACTAAATATGCATGATCGTTGACGCCCACTCCGCATATCGACTTTCCAGACAGAAAGTGTTTTGTAAAATTTAAATCAATGTATTGTGTTATGTGAATGATTAGGCAGGATAATTTTCACATACTTTTGAAGAAAAAATGGCAACGACATCCATTAGTCAAAAGTCTTATTGACACATATTTACTATGTGTTTTGTGGCCTTATTTCAGAAACTTTAGTTTTTAGTTTTTAAAAAAAACCATGCATAAACATTATTCTCTCAAAAATACAAACATGTACATACAAGTTGTTCACATATTATGGTAGCCCTGTTTGTGCTAAATAGAGTGAATTTACACCTTTGCCATTAATATGTTTATAAGCAACTGAAAAAAGCACAAATGTCAGGGCATGTCAGAACATCTCAAGGACCCCAAAAACCCCTCAGACCCCAGAGGGTTAAACACGGTCTTCCATTCATCACCCTTCCTTATGCGGACCAAATGATAAGCGTTACGTAAATCCAATTTTGTGAAGATGGATGCTCCCTGTAACCGCTCGAAGGCTGAAGACATCAACGGCAAAGGATAAGTATTCTTTACCGTGATGTTGTTCAACCCCGATAATCAGTACACGGTCGCAGAAACCCATTCTTCTTCCCCACAAAAAAGAACCCCGGCCCCGCTGGAGATGAGGAAGGGCGAATGAATTTGGAAGCTAGAGAATCAGAAATATATTTCTCCATAGCCTCCCTTTCTGGAACAGAAAGTGAATATAACTTGCCCTTAGGCGGAGACTCACCTGGCATTAAATCTATGGCTAAATCTATAATCTAGGGAGAGAAGCAGCGCAGGACTTACTGAACACCTCTTTCAGGTCCTGGTACTCCTCGGGCACGTTAGATAAATTCACTGCCTCCTCCTGAAACACAGAAACAGGTACAGACGAACACGCAGACACTAGACATGACTCATGACACCTATTACTCCAAGCAAACACAGAATTGTGACCCCAGTCGACTCTGGGGTTGTGTTGAGCGAGCCAAGGATGGCCAAGTACTATGGGTGCGAGTGGTGAGTCCATGAGGAGAAAAGTTATTGTCTCAGTATGGTTGCCAGATGTAATGAGTGAAATGGGTTCAGTGGTGTGAGAAATACTGGGAAGTTCCTGGCCATTAAGAGCAGTGACGGAAATCTTGTGCGTGAGTGGTGAGATGGGGAGCTGAAGTTGGTGAGCAAGTCTAGCGTCCATAAAATTACCTTCAGCCCCCGAGTCCAGTAAAGCCTTGGTGTCGTGTGAGTGTGTTGCCCACCTCAGTCTTACCGAGAGGAGTGTAGATGATGAGGTCTTCTTGACGGAGATCCCACCCGAAAGTAGCCCACCGAGCATCGACTCTCAGTGCCAACTCAATTAGTCCATTCAAGCTTGGAGGAAGATCCAGCATGTAAATTTCTTTCTGGACACTGTCAGCCAACTCATGCAGGAATCTGTCCCACTGCGCCTCCTCGTTCCATCGGCACTCTGCGGCCAGGGTGCGGAACTGGATGGAGTATTCCGACACCGAGCGATCTCCCTGGCGGAGATCGGCGAGTAGTCTGGCCGCCTCCCTACCCACCACCGCGCGATCGAAAACTCTCCTCATCTCCTCCGAGAGTGCCTGGAACGAGGCGCAGCATGGGTCTTGGTTCTCCCACACCGCCATTCCCCAAAGAGCCGCCTTGTCGAAAGCAGTGTGAGAACAAACGCCACTTTAGATCGTTCCTGGCTGAATCTTTGTGGCTGTAATGAAAACTGCATAGAGCATCGGGTCAGAAAAGCTCTGCAAAATTTCCTTTATTTCCTTAAAAAAAGATTATCTGACATGCTGACGGACATGTGAACTTGTTTTAATTAATGGTAGGTAGATCTCGACTTTAGTCCTTATTTCGTTTGTTTATATATTTTAAACTCATTGCATTTTTTTCTATGTACATATTTTGTAAACTTTGTGTAAATCTGTATTGTATTTAATTTACGTAATGTATTGTTTTTCAGCTCATGGTTGAAAATTGTGCTATACAGGACTCCCTTGTAAAAGAGACTGTGTCTCAGTGGGACTTTTCCTGTTTAAATAAAGGTTATATATATGTGTGTATATATATATAACCTATCTACCTATCTATATATATATAACCTATCTATCTATCTATCTATCTATCTATAGAGATAGATAGATAGATAGATAGATAGATAACAACATTATTATTATTATTTTCTAACTAGGGAAAGAGGGTAGACTAATCTCTATTCCCGGACATAACCCTGGGGATTATTCTGCCCTATTGTTGTGGGTTTGTCACTAACTAGAGTGTCAGTCTATTTGGTGGTCGACCTTCTCTTTTAGGATATGGCCGCACAGTAGTTAAAGTCTCTTTCACAGGGGTTTGGGTTGACAAGGGCACTGACTGACTTGTACCTGGAACAGTCTCTTTCGCCTGACTTGGTAGAGTCTCAGTCTGTGCATTCTCGGGGGTTGGTGTGGAAAGATTCTCAGACAGATCATGTATTCTGGAGCAATTTCCAGGTAAGGATCTACCGTTACCTGTTCTCCCGAGTTGTCACATGAATTTGCAGCTAATAACTGGTCTACATGCCTTTTCCAGATGAGATGACCATCAGCCAGCTCAACCGTGTAAGACACTGGCCCTGTTTGTGCAATCACTACTGCTGGTAGCCATTTGACACCTTTCCCATAGTTACGAGCTGGCACTTTGTCTCCAGGTCTGAAACAACGATGTTTTGCTTTTAGACGTCGTTCTATCTGAAGGTGTTGTTGCGCTTGAACAGTCTGTTTTATTTTCAGGGGTTTCAACAAATCCAGACGTGTGTGAAGTTGTCTTTTGAACATAGCAGCGGCAGGAGACACTCTGATGGCGGCATGGGTGGTGTTTCTGTAAGAAAGTAGAAAAGTGGGTAACACGTTATAATAACTGCACACTATTAATCATTAGTTAAGCATAAGTAAATAGTTATTTTATCATTTATAAAGCATTAATAGACATTGATAAGCAGTTTATAAGCTATAAATGCTTTAATCTTGATCTACAGTATAACGTGTTTAATAATATATTTTCATACTTTTTTAATGATCAATTTGTCATTTCTAAATGAAGTGTTGCATTATTTACAAACCAGTTATTTAGGAGTTGTCAGTGGTTTAAAACATTTTAATTTAATTAATTACATAATTAAAGAGTAAATTTTCCTTAATAAACATATAGGGCCTACACCTCATACCATAACTTGTTCACATGACTACAATGCCAGTAAATGTGGGGTACTGTTTCCAATTGCAGAGAGCAAAAAGAGCAGCTAACATGTTTCTCGTCTGCAGTTAGTCCAAAATGCAGCAGCCCGGCTTCTCACAGGAAAGCGCAAATACGAGAATATTACGCCGGTTTTAATTTCACTTCATTGGTTGCCAGTTAAGTATAGAATCGATTACAAAATCTTAATGTTTGTTTTTAAAACTTTACACAGTCCGGCCCCACAGTACTTAACTGATTTGTTACAGCCTTACATTCCATCAAGATCACTCAGATCTACTAATTTTAATTTGTTGCAAGTGCCTAGGACAAGACTAAAAACCAGAGGTGACCGTGCCTTTTCTGTTGTTGGTCCAAAGTTATGGAACGATCTCCCGCTTTACATCAGAACTGCTCCAACCTTGTCTGTTTTTAAGTCCACTCTTAAAACCCATCTGTTTTCCTTGGCGTTTAACATCCCTTGAACTATTGCTCTGTGTTTCTGGCCTTAGGAACCTCGCCTGTGTTTACAGCTTGTATGTTATTATGTTTTATAATTTTGTGTCTTTCTTACTGTGTATTTATTTGTAGTATTTATAGTGTTGTAAAGCACTTTGGTCAACCTCGGTTGTTTTTAAATTGTGCTCTATAAATAAAGATTGTATTGTATTGTATTGTAACATCAATGTCTTTCTTAAACTTACTAAGGAAATGTTTGACAGGGTTGAATTTGTGTATTATCTTGGAAAAAAAATCTTACACCTTGTTTGTAACAACAAAAAAAAACCTTACGAGGTAATAACTAAACACTTTCCCAATCGAGGTCATTAACAAATTTAGCCCAATTAGCAGTAGAGCAAGAGTTGGTGACAATCTCGTTTAAAAATAGAGAACAAATAAATTTGTTATTGTTTTTTGGACTGAAAAAACCTAATTTTACCACATACTGTTACAGTATGTGGTAAAATGTGTTTTTTACCCTCCAAAAACAATAAATATTGTATTACTGTATCAGTTTTTATTGCATCATGCCAGCACACAGATCTGATCTGCTGCGTTAGAGTTCTCAACGGGCCTGAAAATTACAACCCGACCCGATCCGGCCCGTGGCTTTTAAAGCCCGGACCCGATCTAACCCGACACATCAACATAATTATCTGCCCGAACCCGGCCCGCGGCCCGACGCGCGTCGGATTTTTTTTCTTCTCATACACGTATTATCATGACCAGCAGACGGGAATTCAAACCAACCTTTAATGTTCACGCCTTTTAATAATACAAACAATACAAACAACTGAAACAATAAACTTTAAAATATCTAAATAGGCTGTAGTAGCGACGGTGAATTCACCTGCGGCAAGTTTACTTTTCACCAACTCCATTTTCTTCTCTCCAGGCTAAAGGCGTGCACGCAACGGCGTCAGGTCTGCCCCCGCCCCTCTCCATAATGCACGTTGCACGCAGCAGCCAGACTTTCTTTACGGTGAACAGCAGCGATGATTAATAAATGTTTTTTTTGTTTTTTACTGAGCGGAAAAGATTAAGCCCGAGGTCCGACCAGACCCGAGTCATTTGATTATATTTTCGACCCGAACCCGCGGGTCCCGTCGGGTTTGTCGGGCCGACCCGTTGAGAACTCTATGCTGCGTCATCAGAGCATGATCGTCATAACCGGTGGTGCCACTGATTTTCTCTACACATGTGTATAAACTGTATTGTGATTTATATAATAATAATAAAAATTATGAATATTGAAGTGACTAGCTCCTTGTTCCAAAATGTATTTTTATCTTGTTTATGAATGTTATGTGCTCACCTACTAGCATAAAATTATTTGCTATTTAATTTTGATTTGCATCATGTATAATGTAATAAATTACCTAATCTTTACCTAAGATTCATAATCTGTCTATTTTCTCTTTTGTTTTTGAGTAATATAACATTAATTAGCCTAATGAGATAAATGTGATATTGATATTTGTGATACCATCTAAGCAATTTTTTTTAATTTCCCTAGTGATGATACTGATACGTATTTGTGTCAAATTTGTGTGGCAATGCAACTTGATTTCTAAAGGACCTGAAGAATGTTGCAGCACTGGTTGCAGTTCTCTTTTAGAAGGTTCAGTTAGGGTGAGGTTCAATTATTGCTCAGAATACCAGATCATGCTTAATGTTCACACAGGCTGCTGCTCCTAGTCAAAGCAGACAATATTCTTTGAATAGCTTGGAAGCTTGGCAGCATTTCTCCCCACACAAAAATACCATAATAGATTTAAATTCTAAGCAATTTGTCATTATGGTTTTATAACGTCATAAAAAGTTGTTTCTCAATTGATTTTTCACAAATTCTCCAAACTAAGTTTAATGATCTCAAAAACAATGAATACAGAAACATACAGCAAAAAAGTTCAGGTTCACTGCACAATTAAGTAAATAAGCAGAATTTCATATCAATAACACATTTAATAAAACAAAAGAGGATGAGTCATTTACTGTATAAAGTCAGGTCTTGTGTACGATCACCTCAAGACCCCATTGCTGATTCATAAGTTAGATGAACTCGTTTATACTCTATCTCTTCTCTCCAATTCTTACAACACATCAAAATTCTCTTCCAATGCCCTCCACTCTTATTCTCTCTTCTTCCTCTCCTTTTTATACATCTCCTATTATTCTTCCATCATCTCTTTCTACCTTATCAACACTTTCTTCTCCTCTTGTTCTGCCAATTGCACTTCTTCCTCTTCTTTTTCTTCCTATTCTTCTGGTAACTTATTCATATAAAGGGAACTCATAATTGTTGTGTAGTTTAATAAAATGTACTTTGTGGAGATATGGCTTAATTTAAACTTGGAAAGGATAAATTTGTGTAAAATTAGTATGTTTTAAAATGTTGTGTGTGATTTGTATTAAACCATCAAATATTTACAATAATGTTTAGGGAAAATACAAACTTTTGAGGTGCTCTGTTAACTGTTTTGAGAAGATTAACCTTAGTTTGACTAAATGTGTAAAAGCAAACTGTAAAACAGGCTGAGAGACTGAATAGCCTATCCTCATAATTCAGATTAATTTGATAGTCTTAGTTGTTCTATCTACGTTCATCTATTCAAGACTAAAAAAATGTGTTTCTGAATAGCAGGTGTACAAAGAAACACTGGCGTTATGCAACATGGGGGAAAAATGTTGTTGTTGTTGGAGGTGGGGTATTGTTGAGTTGTCAACCCATCTAGAAAAGGTCCACCCACACTTAATACAGTCATAAGATTGTGAGGCCTGTAGTTCATTCTTCATTGTATTCTGCAACTGGATTAACTAAGTGTTTTGAAATTTGTGAAGCAACATTTTTGTATCAGGTAATGTCACTTAGTTCATTTTATCACTTTGAGCTCTAATTACTCTTTCAGTAATCTGCTTTTGGTAAATCTGAATTATTTTTAAAACATATATAAGTTTTGGTTACACTTTACAATAATTTGTTAAAATTAGTCAATGCATTAACTAACACAAAGTGACAATGAACAACATAATTTTACTCCATAATAATATTAAAAAAAATAGGTTACCCTTTATTTTAAAGTGTCATTGTTACAGTGTAATTATATATTTAAGTACTGAGTAATATTACGCAACTACATGTACTTACTATAGGGTTATGGTAGGATTAGGATTTGGTTGAGGGTTAGTTGCATGTAATTATGCATAATTTACCATTATTACTATGGTAAGTACATGTAACATATGTAAAAAGGACACTGTAAAATATACAAAAATATAAGACAGTAATAGATAATAAATAAGATAACAAAAAATATTTTTTTTATTAAAAATGTGTTGACAACACTACATGTAATACAATAAATATAGAAACATGTATGTTCATGTGTGCAGGTGCAGGAGGTTCTGTTTATTACAATGAGTTTTCTATTCTCATTGTGTGTTTCAATATTGCTGTTTGGTGAGTGTTTTTTACTTTGAAGTTTTATTACATGAGGCTGGAATGATGCTACAGTATATTCAAATAAGTGAACTGACTGTATCATCTTTCAAAATGAAACCATTGTTCTTATATTTTTTATTTGTTTGTTTTAAAGGTAAAATAATTGATGGACAATCAGGTAATTCTTTCCATTCATCTTCTTATAATAACACTACACTTATACTTCATCTTCACCAGTTTTAATACTGCTTCCCCTTTCTACCTCTAGCTTTCTATTAGACAAACAAAGCATGTAAAAAAAAAAAAAAAAAAAAAAAGATCTTCATTGTGGAACTTTATGATAGACATGTTATTTCAATAGTACAATAGTAGAGACACTTTTAATAACTTTTAGCTGAATATGTACATTTAGCATAAAAAAAAAGTTGGCTAAAGTAAGAGGGCCCTATTTTAACGATCTGAAACGCAAGTATCAAGCGCGAAACGCAAGTAACTTTGTGGGCAGGTCTTGGGCGCTGTTGCTATTATACCGGCGGGATAAATGACTCTTGCGCCCGACGCAAATCTAAAATGGGTTGGTCTGAAGTAGATACATTACTCATAGGTGTGGTTTGGGCGTAACGTGAAATAAACCAATCACAGCGTCATCTCACATTCCCTTTAAGAGCAGGCGTGCTTGTTCCATGGCGGATTGCTATTATAATGGCGGATTTGCCAGGCGCGCACCAGGAGCGATTCACAGCCGAGGAGACTGACGTTCTCGTCAGGGCCGTAAAACACAAAGAAGTGACATTGGGGATGGAGAAACCCACCCAAATTAGCTTCGGTTAAACAGGTGTATGATAATTTGGGTAAATGTGTAAGCTAGATTTATGGCTATTTTTTCACATGTTCATGGACACAACAATGATTTCCCTCTTGTGTTAATATTTTTCCTTGTAATAATATATGATTTGCAAAAATGAGAACTACTGCGTCTGTGTGTTGATGAGATAAGCAAAGTGTATGGGCGTTGTGCACATGCTACATTGATTATGGCTAAGCATGCACCCTTAAAATAGCATATGAATAACATGCGCAACGCGCCACTGACTTTAGACTTTAGGTTTTTCCTGGTCTACGGCAGAATTGTTTTCTAAACCTGCAAAATAGCACCAGGGAACGTTTGCGCCAAAACACTCCTCCTCTTTGCGCTGAACCGCCCCCGGGAGCACAAGTTCATTCCCTAGTTTACTGGCGTACGTCTGTGGAGGGAAAAGTCTGCTGTGCGCGGGTGCAAAATAGGAATGATATATGCGTCGGTGTACAAAGTCAATTGCGCTGGGTGCAAGATAGGGCCCTCGGTGCAGAAACGATCGCTGCACTGCTACGCATCGCTCCTGGAACGGATCGCCGGACCGCATCCGCGTGCAGTGTGAAACCTGGGTACGGGAAAAAATACGCATCGCATACGCACTGCAAACGGAGTATGTGTGAAACGGGAAAAACTATAAATGGAATCAGAAGTTCCCCACTACTTAGTTTATTGAAAAGTGCAATCATTTATGTCTCAGATAAATGCACGGATCGTGACAAAATTTGTTCTGTGTTGCAATTTGCCCTAAAACTATGGCCTAAAATTATGTACTGTTTGTCATAATAAAGAGCATATTTTTTGAGCATGTCACAATACGGTGTACACATCTAAAGGGATGTACACTGCGTCATGGAATTTCATCTTGAAAACCACATAGTGTAGGCGTGTGCATCATTTCACCACAAACTGTCAATCATTCTGTCACAATGACATCATGAGATACACATTCCACATTTCAATACTTTAAAGGTGAACTAAGTAACTTTTTTACCTTAACTGAATAGCTTTGGAGTCATTGGAATGGTTCTATTACTTATTTCGGGTTGAATGGTGGTCGTTTCGCACCCCCCTGGTGCCCGTGAGCGGAGAATCCGCACTTGCAACTTTGAGCCGGCGGGTCGCCGGCCGCCGCATCAGGAAGTCTCGCGTGATATCAGGTCTCGCGATGTAAACAATTGCTTTACGGCCAAAAGAAATCTGCTAAAATGCTGTCATTATTGCGCTCCCTCACGCTGTTCGAACCCGAATGAAGAAGACGTTTTAAAGAATGTCCCATCTGCTTTGATGTCGTTGATCTACTAGCCTCTGGTGTCTGAGAATCGCCAACAAGATTTTACAACAGTGTTGTCAAATATCTATTCCGAAGCTGTGGGGGGAGCTCTAGAGAAAAACCTGCGAGCATACAGCGAAGAAATCCCGAAACTACTGAGCCCTGCTTTAAAACATTAGGCAACCAATACATTACAATACTTATCAATACTTAAATGTTAGGCTAAAAAATGTTTAATAAAAAAATGTTACAAGAGATGCTCATTCTTAATCTAATTTTAAATAGTACATGCAATGGTATGTAGCATTGAAATATGAATGTACAAATATTTACAAGCATTATTTTAATGTTTCCATTACAGCGGACCCCTGCGACAGCTACAGTGATCTGAATGATTCATGGAGAGCCACCAACAATCACTATCCATCTCAAATAATGTGTGACTGTGAGGTCAGCTGGAACGGCTGGTACCGTCTCTATTTTGATGATCAGAGCGTTCAGATGCCAGACACATGTGTTGATGAGTATAGTTGTGGCACTCATGCTCCACTGTGGCTGAACGGAGGACATCCAACAGTTGAGGATGGAGTGGTCACTCGAGATGTCTGCGGTCACTATGACAATGACTGCTGTGCTTTTCAGTCCAATCCCATTAAAGTCAAAGCCTGTCCAGGAGATTATTATGTCTATGAGTTTGTGAAACCATCTTTCTGCTATTTGGCATACTGTGCAGGTAAATATATTTACAATCGTTTTTTCACATAATTAAGTCGTAATTGCATTTTTGTTGATTTAATTTTGATCTTATTTTACTTTTCTCAGATGTAAGGAACATCAACATCACGTATACCTTCTCAACCTCAGCTATAGAAATGACATCCGTGGCTATTACGACTGGTAATGTGATGTTTTTGAAATGTTTCTGAAGTATTTTTGTTCAGATTAGCAAACCTATGCAGATCCAAGTTTTTGACTGTATGTAAAGTATGTGTGTGTAATGTGCAGCTGTGATTTTGATTCAGGTTTGCATAATTACTATTAGAGAGTTGTTTGCAGAATATAAGTGCAGATGCATTGTTTTCAATCACAAAAGTAAAAAAGGGTCTGGGGAAATGAATTGGAGCAATGTAGAAATATTCCAAAAATGTGCTTGAGTACATTTAAAATCCCTAAAATCACTAATTAAAACTAATTGATTTCTTAAGTATTTATCACCTTTAATGTGAGAAATAATAAATAGTACGGATTAAAGAACACTCGTGCAAGCAGGGAATTTTAATTGATTGTAGCTGGTGCGTCAGTAATTTGGCATAATTTACATCACGAAGAAAAAATCTACTTTTAGTAGCTTTCCAAGGCATGGATACAAGAATGTTTCCAAATCACTGGAATTCTTTAGTATACAGTTTAATCAATAATTAAAAAACAATAATTAATTTAGTTTTCCATTAAGACAATGACCCTAAATGTCAAGCCAATGGCTGAAAAACAACAATAATGTCATTGAGTGACCAAGTCAGAGTTCAGATCTCAATCAATTTACAGTATGGGTGGCCTTGGAAAAAGTCTGTTAAATCCCATTATCCATGCATGCAATCTGACAGACCTTGAATGGTTCTGCAAAGGGGGAAAATTACAGTTGCCAGATGTGAAAAGCTGATAGAGACTCAAGACTGTAATGTTGTACTGTAAGGTGCATCTACTAAATACTGACGTAAATGGAATGAGAGCAGTCAATTATTTGTGTTTAATACTTGCCATACATTTTTGAAATGTATAAAATTATACTAGTAAAAAAAATTTAAAAATAAAATAAATATGTAGTTCAGTTTTGGAAAATCATTTAAAAAGTAACATTTCGAAGATGATGAAGAATTTTGATTCTAGGATTTCATTATTAGGGGGAATTTACAAAGTATTTACAAACATTATTTTAATGTTTCAATAACAGCGGACCCCTGCGACAACTACAATGATCTGAATGATCCATGGAGAGCCACCAACAATCAATATCCCTCTGAAATAATGTGTGACTGTGAGGTCAGCTGGAACGGCTGGTACCGACTCTTTTTTGATGGTCAGAGCGTTCAGATGCCAGACACATGTGTTGATGAGTATAGTTGTGGCACTCATGCTCCACTGTGGCTGAACGGAGGACATCCAACAGTTGAGGATGGAGTGGTCACTCGAGATGTCTGCGGTCACTGGGACAATAACTGCTGCTTTTTCCAATCCAATCCCATTAAAGTCAAAGCCTGCCCTGGCAATTATTATGTTTATGAGTTTGTGAAACCAGATTTCTGCTCTTTGGCTTACTGTGCAGGTAAATACATTTACATCTTCCGTTGTTTACACAAGTTATAAAGCTTTGTTGATTTACAGTGCATCAATATTTTTCAGATGTAAGGAACACAAACACTACCTATACTACTGTCACTCCGGAGACAATGTTAACCACAGAAACCACAACGATGGACATTACAGCTGGTAATGAAATGTGCTAATTTTCCATCTGCAGGATTTATTACATGACAAGATCCATCTTAAGCATTTGTGTCTGCATATAAAGAAGTTAAAAAATTAAAAATTAAAATGTGCAGTTAGAGGTCTCTTCTGTTTATGACTTCTGTTTATGATTTGCTATTAGTAAGCAAATAATACATTTTATATATATATATATATATATATATATATATGTGTGTGTGTGTGTGTGTGTGTGTGTGTGTGTGTGTGTGTTTGCCTTAATGTCTGAGTAATTGTATATTGTTTTAATATTATCAATTGTATAATTTTTTTTATTTTTTTCCCCAGATATTGGGCACAATACCACTTTCTATACTACTATCATAATGGAGACCACTTCAAATATAACAACTACATTTATAGATACTACAAAAATGGACACTGGTAATTTAATGTGCTATGTGAAAATTATGTTTTTTGGTTTTAATGACCAGATCAGATCTGTAATGACTTGCATGTATATAAGTTAAACAGTTTGTGAAACAATTGGGAATTCCCAAATATGATATAAATTTGATTTGTGAAATAGCAGATGAAATTATGAATAAATTAAAATGTATAAAACATTTTCTAGTTTAAATGCATAAATATATTTACTGCCCCTTACAGAAAAAGTGGATACAACACTGAAAATGGAAACCACACAAACAGAAAGTAAGGCTATGGAGACTACAACTCCAGAAAGTACCACAACTGAGAACACAACAGCAGAAAGCAACTTAACTGAGACCACAACATTGGGCACCACAAAAAAAGAAAGTATGACCACAGACAAAACAACTCCGGACGGTACAACAGCCGAGACCACATCAGCAGAGAGCACCACAACTGTGGGTACCACAACAACAGAGGGTACCACAACCAAGACCACAAAAGCAGAAAGCACCACCCCTGAGGCCACAAATGTGGTTACTACAACAACAGAAAGCACCACATCAACAGAGGGTACCACAAGCGAGACAAAAACAACAGAAAGTATCACAACTGAGACTACAACAGCCGATACCACAACAGCAGAAAGCACCACAACTGTCCGTATCACGGGAACAGAAAGTTCCACAAGCCAGACCACAACAGCAGAAAGCACTACAACAACAGAAAGTATGACCACAGGCACAACAACTCCTGAAAATATCAAAACTGAGACCACAACAAAAGAAAGCACCACAGGTGAGACCACAACAGCAGAAATTACAACCACAGGCACAACATTTCCAGAACGTACAACTGCCGAGACCACAACAGCAGAGAGCACCACAACTGTGGATAGCACAACTGCAGAAAGAACCACCCCTGAGACCACAACTGTAGGAACTACAACAACAGAAAGCACGACCACAAGCACAACAACTCCAGGAAGTACAACAGCCGAGACCACAACAGTAGAGAGCACCACAACTGTGGATACCACAACAGCTGAAAGTACCACAAGTGAGATCACAACAGCACAAAGCACCACCCCAGAGACCAAAACTGTTGGTACTACTACAACAGAAAGTACCAGAGCAAAAGAAAGTATGACTACAGGCACAACAACTCCTGAAAGTACCACAACTGAGACCAAAACATCAGGCACCACAACAACAGAAAGTACAACCACAGCCACAACAACTCCTGAAAGTACCACAACTGAGACCACAACAGCAGAAAGTAACAGACCTGAGACCACAACTGATGGTACTACAACAACAACAGAAAGCACTACAACAACAGAAGGCACTACAAAAGAAAGTACAACAACAGCCACAACAGGAAAAATCACCACCCCTGAGACCAAAACTGTAGGTACTACTACAACAGAAAGTACCACAGCAACAGAAAGTACCACAAGCAAGACCACAACAACAGAAAGTACAACAACAGAAAGTACGTCTACAGGCACAACAACTCCTGAACGTACCACAACTGAGACCACAACAGCAGAGAGCACCACAACTGTGGGTACCACAACAGCACAAAGCACCACCCCTGAGACCACAACTGTAGGTAATACTACACCAGAAAGTACCACAGCAACAGAAAGTACCACAACTGAGACCACAACACCGGACATCACAACAACAGAAAGTACAACCACAGCCACAACAACTCCTGAAAGTACCACAACTGAGACCACAACTGTGGTGGCAACTACAAAAACAGAAAGCACTACAACAGAAAGTACGACTACAGGCACAACAACTCCTGAAAGTACCACAGCTGAGACCACAACACCGGACACCACAACAACAGACAGTACAACCACAGCCACAACAACTCCTGAAAGTACCACAACTGAGACCACAACAGTAGAAAGCACCACACCCGAGACCACAACTGTGGTGGCTACTACAACAACAGAAAGCACTACAACAGAAAGTACGACTACAGGCACAACAACTCCTGAAAGTACCACAACTGGGACCACAACACCGGACATCACAACAACAGAAAGTACAACCACAGCCACAACAACTCCTGAAAGTACCACAACTGAGACCACAACAGTAGAAAGCACCACAACTGTGGTGGCTACTACAACAACAGAAAGCGCTACAACAGAAAGTATGACTACAGGCACAACAACTCCTGAAAGTACCACAACTGAGACCACAACAGTAGAAAGCACCACAGCTGAGACCAAACCTGTGGTGGCTACTACAACAACAGAAAGCACCACAGCAACAGAAAACAATACAATAGAAAGTATGACTACAGGCACAACAACTCCTGAAAGTACCACAACAGTAGAAAGCACCACACCTGAGACCACAACTTTGGTGGCTACTACAACAACAGAAAGCACTACAACAGAAAATACGACTACAAGCACAACAACTCCTGAAAGTACCACAACTGAGACCACAACAGTAGAAAGCACCACAGCTGAGACCAAACCTGTGGTGGCTACTACAACAACAGAAAGCACCACAGCAACAGAAAACACTACAATAGAAAGTATGACTACAGGCACAACAACTCCTGAAAGTACCACAACTGAGACCACAACAGTAGAAAGCACCACACCTGAGACCACAACTGTGGTGGCTACTACAACAACAGAAAGCACCACAGCAACAGAAAGTACAATAAAAGAAAGTACGACTACAGGCACAACAACTCCTGAAAGTACCACAACTGAGACCACAACAGTAGAAAGCACCACACCTGAGACCACAACTGTGCTGGCTACTACAACAACAGAAAGCACTACAACAGAAAGTACGACTACAGGCACAACAACTCCTGAAAGTACCACAACACCGGACACCACAACAACAGAAAGTACAACCACAGCCACAACAACTCCTGAAAGTACCACAACTGAGACCACAACAGTAGAAAGCACCACACCTGAGACCACAACTTTGGTGGCTACTACAACAACAGAAAGCACTACAACAGAAAATACGACTACAAGCACAACAACTCCTGAAAGTACCACAACTGAGACCACAACAGTAGAAAGCACCACAGCTGAGACCAAACCTGTGGTGGCTACTACAACAACAGAAAGCACCACAGCAACAGAAAACACTACAATAGAAAGTACGACTACAGGCACAACAACTCCTGAAAGTACCACAACTGAAACCACAACAGTAGAAAGCACCACACCTGAGACCACAACTGTGGTGGCTACTACAACAACAGAAAGCACCACAGCAACAGAAAGTACAATAAAAGAAAGTACGACTACAGGCACAACAACTCCTGAAAGTACCACAACTGAGACCACAACAGTAGAAAGCACCACACCTGAGACCACAACTGTGCTGGCTACTACAACAACAAAAAGCACTACAACAGAAAGTACGACTACAGGCACAACAACTCCTGAAAGTACCACAACTGAGACAACAACACCGGACACCACAACAACAGAAAGTACAACCACAGCCACAACAACTCCTGAAAGTACCACAACTGAGACCACAACCGTAGAAAGCACCACACCTGAGACCACAACTGTAGTGGCTACTACAACAACAGAAAGTACTTCAACAGAAAGTACGACTACAGGCACAACAACTCCTGAAAGTACCACAACTGAGACCACAACACCGGACATCACAACAACAGAAAGTACAACCACAGCCACAACAACTCCTGAAAGTACCACAACTGAGACCACAACACCGGGCATCACAACAACAGAAAGTACAACCACAGCCACAACAACTCCTGAAAGTACCACAACTGAGACCACAACTGTGGTGGCAACTACAAAAACAGAAAGAACTACAACAGAAAGTACGACTACAGGCACAACAACTCCTGAAAGTACCACAACTGAGACCACAACAGTAGAAAGCACCACACCTGAGACCACAACTGTGCTGGCTACTACAACAACAGAAAGCACTACAACAGAAAGTACGACTACAGGCACAACAACTCCTGAAAGTACCACAACTGAGACCACAACACCGGACACCACAACAACAGAAAGTACAACCACAGCCACAACAACTCCTGAAAGTACTACAACTGAGACCACAACAGTAGAAAGCACCACACCTGAGACCACAACTTTGGTGGCTACTACAACAACAGAAAGCACTACAACAGAAAATACGACTACAAGCACAACAACTCCTGAAAGTACCACAACTGAGACCACAACAGTAGAAAGCACCACAGCTGAGACCAAACCTGTGGTGGCTACTACAACAACAGAAAGCACCACAGCAACAGAAAACACTACAATAGAAAGTACGACTACAGGCACAACAACTCCTGAAAGTACCACAACTGAGACCACAACAGTAGAAAGCACCACACCTGAGACCACAACTGTGGTGGCTACTAAAACAACAGAAAGCACCACAGCAACAGAAAGTACAATAAAAGAAAGTACGACTACAGGCACAACAACTCCTGAAAGTACCACAACTGAGACCACAACACCGGACATCACAACAACAGAAAGTACAACCACAGCCACAACAACTCCTGAAAGTACCACAACTGAGACCACAACAGTAGAAAGCACCACACCTGAGACCACAACTGTGGTGGCTACTACAACAACAGAAAGCACTACAACAGAAAGTACGACTACAGGCACAACAACTCCTGAAAGTACCACAACTGAGACCACAACAGTAGAAAGCACCACACCTGAGACCACAACTTTGGTGGCTACTACAACAACAGAAAGCACTACAACAGAAAGTATGACTACAAGCACAACAACTCCTGAAAGTACCACAACTGAGACCACAACAGTAGAAAGCACCACAGCTGAGACCAAACCTGTGGTGGCTACTACAACAACAGAAAGCACCACAGCAACAGAAAGCACTACAACAGAAAGTACGACTACAGCCACAACAACTCCTGAAAGTACCACAACTGAGACCACAACAGTAGAAAGCACCACACCTGAGGCCACAACTGTGGTGGCTACTACAACAACAGAAAGCACTACAACAGAAAGTACAACTACAGGCACAACAACTCCCGAAAGTACCACAACTGGGACCACAACACCAGACATCACAACAACAGAAAGTACAACCATAGCCACAACAACTCCTGAAAGTACCACAACTGAGACCACAACTGTGGTGGCTTCTACAACAACAGAAAGCACTACAACAGAAAGTATGACTACAGGCACAACAACTCCTGAAAGTACCACAACTGAGACCACAACAGTAGAAAGCACCACACCTGAGACCACAACTGTGGTGGCTACTACAACAACAGAAAGCACTACAACAGAAAGTACGACTACCGGCACAACAACTCCTGAAAGTACCACAACTGAGACCACAACAGTAGAAAGCACCACACCTGAGACCACAACTGTGGTGGCTACTACAACAACAAAAAGCACCACAGCAACAGAAAGTACAACAACAGAAAGTACGACTACAGCCACGACAACCCCTGAAAGTACCACAACTGAGACCACAACAGTACAAAGCACCACACCTGAGACCACAACTGTGGTGGCTACTACAACAACAGAAAGCACTACAACAGAAAGTACGACTACAGGCACAACAACTCCTGAAAGTACCATAACTGAGACCACAACACCAGACACCACAACAACAGAAAGTACAACCACAGCCACAACAACTCCTGAAAGTACCACAACTGAGACCACAACAGTAGAAAGCACAACACCTGAGACCACAGCTGTGGTGGCTACTACAACAACAGAAAGCACTACAACAGAAAGTATGACTACAGGCACAACAACTCCTGAAAGTACCACAACTGAGACCACAACGCCGGACACCACAACAACAGAAAGTACAACCACAGCCACAACAACTCCTGAAAGTACCACAACTGAGACCACAACAGTAGAAAGCACCACACCTGAGACCACAACTGTGCTGGCTACTACAACAACAGAAAGCACTACAACAGAAAGTATGACTACAGGCACAACAACTCCTGAAAGTACCACAACTGAGACCACAACCGTAGAAAGCACCACAACTGAGACCACAACTGTGGTGGCTACTACAACAACAGAAAGCACTACAACAGAAAGTACAACTACAGGCACAACAACTCCCGAAAGTACCACAACACCGGACATCACAACAACAGAAAGTACAACCACAGCCACAACAACTCCTGAAAGTACCACAACTGAGACCACAACAGTAGAAAGCACCACACCTGAGACCACAACTGTGGTGGCTACTACAACAACAGAAAGCACTACAACAGAAAGTACGACTACAGGCACAACAACTCCTGAAAGTACCACAACTGAGACCACAACAGTAGAAAGCACCACACCTGAGACCACAACTTTGGTGGCTACTACAACAACAGAAAGCACTACAACAGAAAGTACGACTACAAGCACAACAACTCCTGAAAGTACCACAACTGAGACCACAACAGTAGAAAGCACCACAGCTGAGACCAAACCTGTGGTGGCTACTACAACAACAGAAAGCACCACAGCAACAGAAAGCACTACAACAGAAAGTACGACTACAGCCACAACAACTCCTGAAAGTACCACAACTGAGACCACAACAGTAGAAAGCACCACACCTGAGACCACAACTGTGGTGGCTACTACAACAACAGAAAGCACTACAACAGAAAGTACAACTACAGGCACAACAACTCCCGGAAGTACCACAACTGAAACCACAACAGTAGAAAGCACCACACCTGAGACCACAACTGTGGTGGCTACTACAACAACAGAAAGCACCACAGCAACAGAAAGTACAATAAAGGAAAGTACGACTACAGACACAACAACTCCTGAAAGTACCACAACTGAGACCACAACAGTAGAAAGCACCACACCTGAGACCACAACTCTGGTGGCTACTACAACAACAGAAAGCACTACAACAGAAAGTACGACTACAGGCACAACAACTCCTGAAAGTACCACAACTGAGACCACAACACCGGACACCACAACAACAGAAAGTACAACCACAGCCACAACAACTCCTGAAAGTAACACAACTGAGATCACAACCGTAGAAAGCGCCACACCTGAAACCACAACTGTAGTGGCTACTACAACAACAAAAAGTACTTCAACAGAAAGTACGACTACAGGCACAACAAGTACCACAACAACACCTGAAAGTACCACAACTGAGACCACAACAGTAGAAAGCACCACACCTGAGACCACAACAGTGCTGGCTACTACAACAACAGAAAGCACTACAACAGAAAGTACGACTACAGGCACAACAACTCCTGAAAGTACCACAACTGGGACCACAACACCGGACATCACAACAACAGAAAGTACAACCACAGCCACAACAACTCCTGAAAGTACCACAACTGAGACCACAACAATAGAAAGCACCACACCTGAGACCACAACTCTGGTGGCTACTACAACAACAGAAAGCACTACAACAGAAAGTACAACTACAGGCACAACAACTCCTGAAAGTACCACAACTGGGACCACAACACCGGGTATCACAACAACAGAAAGTACAACCACAGCCACAACAACTCCTGAAAGTACCACACCTGAGACCACAAATGTAGTGGCTACTACAACAACAGAAAGTACTTCAACAGAAAGTACGACTACAGGCACAACAACTCTTGAAAGTACCACAACTGAGACCACAACAGTAGAAAGCACCACACCTGAGACCACAACTGTGGTTGCTACTACAACAACAGAAAGCACTACAACAGAAAGTACGACTACAGGCACAACAACTCCTGAAAGTACCACAACTGAGACCACAACAGTAGAAAGCACCACACCTGAGACCACAACTTTGGTGGCTACTACAACAACAGAAAGCACTACAACAGAAAGTACGACTACAAGCACAACAACTCCTGAAAGTACCACAACTGAGACCACAACAGTAGAAAGCACCACACCTGAGACCACAACTGTGGTGGCTACTACAACAACAGAAAGCACCACAGCAACAGAAAGTACAACAACAGAAAGTACGACTACAGGCACAACAACTCCTGAAAGCACCACACCTGAGACCACAACTTTGATGGCTACTACAACAACAGAAAGCACTACAACAGAAAGTACGACTACAAGCACAACAACTCCTGAAAGTACCACAACTGAGACCACAACACCGGACATCACTACAACAGAAAGTACAACCACAGCCACAACAACTCCTGAAAGTACCACAACTGAGACCACAACAGTAGAAAGCACCACACCTGAGACCACAACTGTGCTGGCTACTACAACAACAGAAAGTACAACTACAGGCACAACAATTCTTGAAAGTACCACAACTGGGACCACAACACCGGACACCACAACAAAAGAAAGTACAACCACATCCACAACAACTCCTGAAAGTACCACAACTGAGACCACAACAGTAGAAAGCACCACACCTGAGACCACAACTCTGTTGGCTACTACAACAACAGAAAGCACTATAACAGAAAGTACAACTACAGGCACAACAACTCCTGAAAGTACCACAACTGGGACCACAACACCGGACACCACAACAACAGAAAGTACAACCACAGCCACAACAACTCCTGAAAGTACCACAACTGAGACCACAACAGTAGAGAGCACCACACCTGAGACCACAACTGTGGTGGCTGCTACAACAAAAGAAAGCACCACAGCAACAGAAAGTACAATAAAAGAAATTACGACTACAGGCACATCAACTCCTGAAAGTACCACAACTGAGACCACAACAGTAGAAAGCACCACACCTGAGACCACAACTGTGCTGGCTACTACAACAACAGAAAGCACTAAAACAGAAAGTACGACTACAGGCACAACAACTCCTGAAAGTACCACACCTGAGACCACAACACCGGTCATCACAACAACAGAAAGTACAACCACAGCCACGACAACTCCTGAAAGTACCACAACTGAGACCACAACAGTACAAAGCACCACACCTGAGACCACAACTGTGGTGGCTACTACAACAACAGAAAGCACTACAACAGAAAGTACGACTACAGCCACAACAACTCCTAAAAGTACCACAACTGAGACCACAACAGTAGAAAGCACAACACCTGAGACCACAGCTGTGGTGGCTACTACAACAACAGAAAGCACTACAACAGAAAGTACGACTACAGGCACAACAACTCCTGAAAGTATCACAACTGAGACCACAACAGTAGAAAGCACAACACCTGAGACCACAACTGTGGTGGCTACTACAACAACAGAAAGCACTACAACAGAAAGTACGACTACAGGCACAACAACTCCTGAAAGTACCACAACTGGGACCACAACACTGGACACCACAACAACAGAAAGTACAACCACAGCCACAACAACTCCTGAAAGTACCACAACTGAGACCACAACACCGGGCATCACAACAACAGAAAGTACAACCACAGCCACGACAACTCCTGAAAGTACCACAACTGAGACCACAACAGTACAAAGCACCACACCTGAGACCACAACTGTAGTGGCTACTACAACAACAGAAAGTACTTCAACAGAAACTACGACTACAGGCACAACAACTCCTGAAAGTACCACAACTGAGACCACAACAGTAGAAAGCACCACACCTGAGACCACAACTGTGGTGGCTACTACAACAACAGAAAGCACTACAACAGAAAGTACGACTACAGGCACAACAACTCCTGAAAGTACCACAACTGAGACCACAACACCAGACACCACAACAACAGAAAGTACAACCACAGCCACAACAACTCCTGAAAGTACCACAACTGAGACCACAACAGTAGAAAGCACAACACCTGAGACCACAGCTGTGGTGGCTACTACAACAACAGAAAGCACTACAACAGAAAGTACGACTACAGGCACAACAACTCCTGAAAGTACCACAACTGAGACCACAACACCAGACACCACAACAACAGAAAGTACAACCACAGCCACAACAACTCCTGAAAGTACCACAACTGAGACCACAACAGTAGAAAGCACAACACCTGAGACCACCGCTGTGGTGGCTACTACAACAACAGAAAGCACTACAACAGAAAGTACGACTACAGGCACAACAACTCCTGAAAGTACCACAACTGAGACCAGAACAGTAGAAAGCACCACACCTGAGACCACAGCTGTGGTGGCTACTACAACAACAGAAAGCACTACAACAGAAAGTACGGCTACAGGCACAACAACTCCTGAAAGTACCACAACTGAGACCACGACACCAGACACCACAACAACAGAAAGTACAACCACAGCCACAACAACTCCTGAAAGTACCACAACTGAGACCACAACAGTAGAAAGCACCACACCTGAGACCACAGCTGTGGTGGCTACTACAACAACAGAAAGTACGACTACAGGCACAACAACTCCTGAAAGTACCACAACTGAGACCACAACGCCGGACACCACAACAACAGAAAGTACAACCACAGCCGCAACAACTCCTGAAAGTACCACAACTGAGACCACAACAGAAAAAAGCACCACACCTGAGACCACAACTGTGGTTGCTACTACAACAACAGAAAGCACTACAACAGAAAGTACGACTACAGGCACAACAACTCCTGAAAGTACCACAACTGAGACCACAACAGTAGAAAGCACCACACCTGAGATCACAACTGTGGTGGCTACTACAACAACAGAAATCACTACAACAGAAAGTACGACTACAGGCACAGCAACTCCTGAAAGTACCACAACTGAGACCACAACAGTAGAAAGCACCACACCTGAGACCACAACTGTGGTGGCTACTACAACAACAGAAAGCACTACAACAGAAAGTACGACTACAGGCACAACAACTCCTGAAAGTACCACAACTGAGACCACAACACTGGACACCACAACAACAGAAAGTACAACCACAGCCACGACAACTCCTGAAAGTACCACAACTGAGACCACAACAGTACAAAGCACCACACCTGAGACCACAACTGTGGTGGCTACTACAACAACAGAAAGCACTACAACAGAAAGTACGACTACAGGCACAACAACTCCTGAAAGTACCACAACACTGGACACCACAACAACTCCTGAAAGTACCACAACTGAGACCACAACACTGGGCATCACAACAACAGAAAGTACAACCACAGCCACGACAACTCCTGAAAGTACCACAACTGAGACCACAACAGTACAAAGCACCACACCTGAGACCAACTCTGTAGTGGCTACTACAACAACAGAAAGTACTTCAACAGAAACTACGACTACAGGCAGAACAACTCCTGAAAGTACCACAACTGAGACCACAACACCGGGCATCACAACAACAGAAAGTACAACCACAGCCACAACAACTCCTGAAAGTACCACAACTGAGACCACAACAGTAGAAAGCACCACACCTGAGACCACAGCTGTGTTGGCTACTACAACAACAGAAAGTACGACTACAGGCACAACAACTCCTGAAAGTACCACAACTGAGACCACAACGCCGGACACCACAACAACAGAAAGTACAACCACAGCCACAACAACTCCTGAAAGTACCACAACTGAGACCACAACAGTAGAAAGCACCACACCTGAGACCACAACTGTGGTTGCTACTACAACAACAGAAAAAACTACAACAGAAAGTACGACTACAGGCACAACAACTCCTGAAAGTACCACAACTGAGACCACAACACCGGACACCACAACAACAGAAAGTACAACCACAGCCACAACAACTCCTAAAAGTACCACAACTGAGACCACAACAGTAGAAAGCGCCACACCTGAGACCACATCTGTGGTGGCTACTACAGCAACAGAAAGCACTACAACAGAAAGTACGACTACAGGCACAACAACTCCTGAAAGTACCACAACTGAGACCACAACACCGGTCATCACAATAACAGAAAGTACAACCACAGCCACGACAACTCCTGAAAGTACCACAACTGAGACCACAACAGTACAAAGCACCACACCTGAGACCACAACTGTGGTGGCTACTACAACAACAGAAAGCACTACAACAGAAAGTACGACTACAGGCACAACAACTCCTGAAAGTACCACAACTGAGACCACAACAGTAGAAAGCACAACACCTGAGACCACAGCTGTGGTGGCTACTACAACAACAGAAAGCACTACAACAGAAAGTACGACTACAGGCACAACAACTCCTGAAAGTACCACAACTGAGACCACAACACTGGACACCACAACAACAGAAAGTACAACCACAGCCACAACAACTCCTGAAAGTACCACAACTGAGTCCACAACACCGGGCATCACAACAACAGAAAGTACAACCACAGCCACGACAACTCCTGAAAGTACCACAACTGAGACCACAACAGTACAAAGCACTACACCTGAGACCACAACTGTGGTGGCTACTACAACAACAGAAAGCACTACAACAGAAAGTACGACTACAGGCACAACAACTCCTGAAAGTACCACAACTGAGACCACAACACCGGGCATCACAACAACAGAAAGTACAACCACAGCCACAACAACTCCTGAAAGTACCACCACTGAGACCACAACAGTAGAAAGCACCACACCTGAGACCACAACTGTGGTGGCTACTACAACAACAGAAAGCACTACAACAGAAAGTACGACTACAGGCACAACAACTCCTGAAAGTACCACAACTGAGACCACAACACCAGACACCACAACAACAAAAATTACAACCACAGCCACAACAACTCCTGAAAGTACCACAACTGAGACCACAACAGTAGAAAGCACAACACCTGAGACCACAGCTGTGGTGGCTACTACAACAACAGAAAGCACTACAACAGAAAGTACGACTACAGGCACAACAACTCCTGAAAGTAACACAACTGAGACCACAACAGTAGAAAGCACCACACCTGAGACCACAGCTGTGGTGGCTACTACAACAACAGATAGCACTACAACAGAAAGTACGACTACAGGCACAACAACTCCTGAAAGTACCACAACTGAGACCACAACACCGGGCATCACAACAACAGAAAATACAACCACAGCCACGACAACTCCTGAAAGTACCACAACTGAGACCACAACAGTACAAAGCACCACACCTGAGACCACAACTCTGGTGGCTACTACAACAACAGAAAGCACAACAACAGAAAGTACAACCACAGCCACAACAACTCCTGAAAGTACCACAACTGAGACCACAACAGTAGAAAGCACCACACCTGAGACCACAACTGTGGTTGCTACTACAACAACAGAAAGCACTACAACAGAAAGTACGACTAAGGGCACAACAACTCCTGAAAGTACCACAACTGAGACCACAACACTGGACACCACAACAACAGAAAGTACAACCACAGCGACAACAACTCCTGAAAGTACCACAACTGAGACCACAACACCGGGCATCACAACAACAGAAAGTACAACCACAGCCACAACAACTCCTGAAAGTACCACAACTGAGACCACAACAGTAGAAAGCACCACACCTGAGACCACAACTGTGGTGGCTACTACAACAACAGAAATCACTACAACAGAAAGTACGACTACAGGCACAACAACTCCTGAAAGTACCACAACTGAGACCACAACAGTAGAAAGCACCACACCTGAGACCACAACTGTGGTGGCTACTACAACAACAGAAAGCACTACAACAGAAAGTACGACTACAGGCACAACAACTCCTGAAAGTACCACAACTGAGACCACAACACTGGACACCACAACAACAGAAAGTACAACCACAGCCACAACAACTCCTGAAAGTACCACAACTGAGACCACAACACCGGTCATCACAACAACAGAAAGTACAACCACAGCCATGACAACTCCTGAAAGTACCACAACTGAGACCACAACAGTACAAAGCACCACACCTGAGACCACAACTGAAGTGGCTACTACAACAACAGAAAGTACTTCAACAGAAACTATGACTACAGGCACAACAACTCCTGAAAGTACCACAACTGAGACCACAACACCGGGCATCACAACAACAGAAAGTACAACCACAGCCACGACAACTCCTGAAAGTACCACAACTGAGACCACAACAGTAAAAAGCACCACACCTGAGACCACAACTGTGGTGGCTACTACAACAACAGAAAGCACTACAACAGAAAGTACAACCACAGCCACAACAACTCCTGAAAGTACCACAACTGAGACCACAACACCGGGCATCACAACAACAGAAAGTACAACCACAGCCACGACAACCCCTGAAAGTACCACAACTGAGACCACAACAGTACAAAGCACCACACCTGAGACCACAACTGTGGTGGCTACTACAACAACAGAAAGCACTACAACAGAAAGTACGACTACAGGCACAACAACTCCTGAAAGTACCATAACTGAGACCACAACACCAGACACCACAACAACAGAAAGTACAACCACAGCCACAACAACTCCTGAAAGTACCACAACTGAGACCACAACAGTAGAAAGCACCACACCTGAGACCACAACTGTGGTGGCTTCTACAACAACAGAAATCACTACAACAGAAAGTACGACTACAGGCACAACAACTCCTGAAAGTACCACAACTGAGACCACAACAGTAGAAAGCACCACACCTGAGACCACAACTGTGGTGGCTACTACAACAACAGAAAGCACTACAACAGAAAGTACGACTACAGGCACAACAACTCCTGAAAGTACCACAACTGAGACCACAACACTGGACACCACAACAACAGAAAGTACAACCACAGCCACAATATCTCCTGAAAGTACCACAACTGAGACCACAACAGTAGAAAGCACCATACCTGAGACCACAACTGTGGTGGCTACTACAACAACAGAAAGCACTACAACAGAAAGTACGACTGCAGGCACAACAACTCCTGAAAGTACCACAACTGAGACCACAACACCGGACACCACAACAACAGAAAGTACAACCACAGCCACAACAACTCCTGAAAGTACCACAACTGAGACCACAACACCGGTCATCACAACAACAGAAAGTACAACCACAGCCACGACAACTCCTGAAAGTACCACAACTGAGACCACAACAGTACAAAGCACCACACCTGAGACCACAACTCTGGTGGCTACTACAACAACAGAAAGCACAACAACAGAAAGTACAACCACAGCCACAACAACTCCTGAAAGTACCACAACTGAGACCACAACACCGGTCATCACAACAACAGAAAGTACAACCACAGCCACGACAACCCCTGAAAGTACCACAACTGAGACCACAACAGTACAAAGCACCACACCTGAGACCACAACTGTGGTGGCTACTACAACAACAGAAAGCACTACAACAGAAAGTACGACTACAGGCACAACAACTCCTGAAAGTACCATAACTGAGACCACAACACCAGACACCACAACAACAGAAAGTACAACCACAGCCACAACAACTCCTGAAAGTACCACAACTGAGACCACAACAGTAGAAAGCACAACACCTGAGACCACAGCTGTGGTGGCTACTACAACAACAGAAAGCACTACAACAGAAAGTACGACTACAGGCACAACAACTCCTGAAAGTACCACAACTGAGACCACAACACCGGGCATCACAACAACAGAAAGTACAACCACAGCCACAACAACCCCTGAAAGTACCACAACTGAGACCACAACAGTACAAAGCACCACACCTGAGACCACAACTGTGGTGGCTACTACAACAACAGAAAGCACTACAACAGAAAGTACGACTACAGGCACAACAACTCCTGAAAGTACCACAACTGAGACCACAACACCGGACACCACAACAACAGAAAGTACAACCACAGCCACAACAACTCCTGAAAGTACCACAACTGAGACCACAACAATAGAAAGCACCACACCTGAGACCACAACTGTGGTGGCTTTTACAACAACAGAAATCACTACAACAGAAAGTACGACTACAGGCACAACAACTCCTGAAAGTACCACAACTGAGACCACAACAGTAGAAAGCACCACACCTGAGACCACAACTGTGGTGGCTACTACAACAATAGAAAGCACTACAACAGAAAGTACGACTACAGGCACAACAACTCCTGAAAGTACCACAACTGAGACCACAACACTGGACACCACAACAACAGAAAGTACAACCACAGCCACAACAACTCCTGAAAGTACCACAACTGAGACCACAACAGTAGAAAGCACCATACCTGAGACCACAACTGTGGTGGCTACTACAACAACAGAAAGCACTACAACAGAAAGTACGACTACAGGCACAACAACTCCTGAAAGTACCACAACTGAGACCACAACACCGGACACCACAACAACAGAAAGTACAACCACAGCCACAACAACTCCTGAAAGCACCACAACTGAGACCACAACACCGGTCATCACAACAACAGAAAGTACAACCACAGCCACGACAACTCCTGAAAGTACCACAACTGAGACCACAACAGTACAAAGCACCACACCTAAGACCACAACTCTGGTGGCTACTACAACAACAGAAAGCACAACAACAGAAAGTACAACCACAGCCACAACAACTCCTGAAAGTACCACAACTGAGACCACAACAGTAGAAAGCACCACACCTGAGACCACAACTGTGGTGGCTACTACAACAACAGAAATCACTACAACAGAAAGTACGTCTACAGGCACAACAACTCCTGAAAGTACCACAACTGAGACCACAACAGTAGAAAGCACCACACCTGAGACCACAACTGTGGCTGCTACTACAACAACAGAAAGCACTACAACAGAAAGTACGACTACAGGCACAACAACTCCTGAAAGTACCACAACTGAGACCACAACACCGGACACCACAACAACAGAAAGTACAACCACAGCCACAACAACTCCTGAAAGTACCACAACTGAGACCACAACACCGGTCATCACAACAACAGAAAGTACAACCACAGCCACGACAACTACTGAAAGTACCACAACTGAGACCACAACAGTACAAAGCACCACTCCTGAGACCACAACTCTGGTGGCTACTACAACAACAGAAAGCACTACAACAGAAAGTACGACTACAGGCACAACAACTCCTGAAAGTACCACAACTGAGACCACAACACTGGACACCACAACAACAGAAAGTACAACCACAGCCACAACAACTCCTGAAAGTACCACAACTGAGACCACAACACCGGTCATCACAACAACAGAAAGTACAACCACAGCCACGACAACTCCTGAAAGTACCACAACTGAGACCACAACAGTACAAAGCACCACACCTGAGACCACAACTCTGGTGGCTACTACAACAACAGAAAGCACAACAACAGAAAGTACAACCACAGCCACAACAACTCCTGAAAGTACCACAACTGAGACCACAACAGTAGAAAACACCACACCTGAGACCACCACTGTGGTTGCTACTACAACAACAACAGAAAGCACTACAACAGAAAGTACGACTACAGGCACAACAACTCCTGAAAGTACCACAACTGAGACCACAACACTGGACACCACAACAACAGAAAGTACAACCACAGCCACAACAACTCCTGAAAGTACCACAACTGAGACCACAACAACGGGCATCACAACAACAGAAAGTACAACCACAGCCACGACAACCCCTGAAAGTACCACAACTGAGACCACAACAGTACAAAGCACCACACCTGAGACCACAACTGTGGTGGCTACTACAACAACAGAAAGCACTACAACAGAAAGTACGACTACAGGCACAACAACTCCTGAAAGTACCACAACTGAGACCACAACAGTAGAAAGCACAACACCTGAGACCACAGCTGTGGTGGCTACTACAACAACAGAAAGCACTACAACAGAAAGTACGACTACAGGCACAACAACTCCTGAAAGTACCACAACTGAGACCACAACGCCGGACACCACAACAACAGAAAGTACAACCACAGCCACAACAACTCCTGAAAGTACCACAACTGAGACCACAACAGTAGAAAGCACCACACCTGAGACCACAACTGTGGCTGCTACTACAACAACAGAAAGCACTACAACAGAAAGTACGACTACAGGCACAACAACTCCTGAAAGTACCACAACTGAGACCACAACACCGGACACCACAACAACAGAAAGTACAACCACAGCCACAACAACTCCTGAAAGTACCACAACTGAGACCACAACAGTAGTAAGCACCACACCTGAGACCACAACTGTGGTGGCTACTACAACAACAGAAATCACTACAACAGAAAGTACGACTACAGGCACAACAACTCCTGAAAGTACCACAACTGAGACCACAACAGTAGAAAGCACCACACCTGAGACCACAACTGTGGTGGCTACTACAACAACAGAAAGCACTACAACAGAAAGTACGACTACAGGCACAACAACTCCTGAAAGTACCACAACTGAGACCACAACACTGGACACCACAACAACAGAAAGTACAACCACAGCCACAACAACTCCTGAAAGTACCACAACTGAGACCACAACAGTACAAAGCACCACACCTGAGACCACAACTCTGGTGGCTACTACAACAACAGAAAGCACTACAACAGAAAGTACGACTACAGGCACAACAACTCCTGAAAGTACCACAACTGGGACCACAACACCCGGCATCACAACAACAGAAAGTACAACCACAGCCATGACAACTCCTGAAAGTACCACAACTGAGACCACAACAGTACAAAGCACCACACCTGAGACCACAACTGTAGTGGCTACTACAACAACAGAAAGTACTTCAACAGAAACTACGACTACAGCCACAACAACTCCTGAAAGTACCACAACTGAGACCACAACACCGGGCATCACAACAACAGAAAGTACAACCACAGCCACGACAACTCCTGAAAGTACCACAACTGAGACCACAACAGTACAAAGCACCACACCTGAGACCACAACTGTGGTGGCTACTACAACAACAGAAAGCACTACAACAGAAAGTACAACCACAGCCACAACAACTCCTGAAAGTACCACAACTGAGACCACTACACCGGGCATCACAACAACAGAAAGTACAACCACAGCCACGACAACCCCTGAAAGTACCACAACTGAGACCACAACAGTACAAAGCACCACACCTGAGACCACAACTGTGGTGGCTACTACAACAACAGAAAGCACTACAACAGAAAGTACGACTACAGGCACAACAACTCCTGAAAGTACCACAACTGAGACCACTACACCAGACACCACAACAACAGAAAGTACAACCACAGCCACAACAACTCCTGAAAGTACCACAACTGAGACCACAACAGTAGAAAGCACAACACCTGAGATCACAGCTGTGGTGGCTACTACAACAACAGAAAGCACAACAACAGAAAGTACAACCACAGCCACAACAACTCCTGAAAGTACCACAACTGAGACCACAACAGTAGAAAGCACCACACCTGAGACCACAACTGTGGTTGCCACTACAACAACAGAAAGCACTACAACAGAAAGTACGACTACAGGCACAACAACTCCTGAAAGTACCACAACTGAGACCACAACACTGGACACCACAACAACAGAAAGTACAACCACAGCCACAACAACTCCTGAAAGTACCACAACTGAGACCACAACACCGGTCATCACAACAACAGAAAGTACAACCACAGCCACGACAACTCCTGAAAGTACCACAACTGAGACCACAACAGTACAAAGCACCACACCTGAGACCACAACTGTGGTGGTGGCTACTACAACAACAGAAAGCACTACAACAGAAAGTACGACTACAGGCACAACAACTCCTGAAAGTACCACAACTGAGACCACAACAGTAGAAAGCACAACACCTGAGACCACAGCTGTGGTGGCTACTACAACAACAGAAAGCACTACAACAGAAAGTACGACTACAGGCACAACAACTCCTGAAAGTACCACAACTGAGACCACAACGCCGGACACCACAACAACAGAAAGTACAACCACAGCCACAACAACTCCTCAAAGTACCACAACTGAGACCACAACAGTAGAAAGCACCACACCTGAGACCACAACTGTGGCTGCTACTACAACAACAGAAAGCACTACAACAGAAAGTACGACTACAGGCACAACAACTCCTGAAAGTACCACAACTGAGACCACAACACCGGACACCACAACAACAGAAAGTACAACCACAGCCACAACAACTCCTGAAAGTACCACAACTGAGACCACAACAGTAGTAAGCACCACACCTGAGACCACAACTGTGGTGGCTACTACAACAACAGAAATCACTACAACAGAAAGTACGACTACAGGCACAACAACTCCTGAAAGTACCACAACTGAGACCACAACAGTAGAAAGCACCACACCTGAGACCACAACTGTGGTGGCTACTACAACAACAGAAAGCACTACAACAGAAAGTATGACTACAGGCACAACAACTCCTGAAAGTACCACAACTGAGACCACAACACTGGACACCACAACAACAGAAAGTACAACCACAGCCACAACAACTCCTGAAAGTACCACAACTGAGACCACAACAGTACAAAGCACCACACCTGAGACCACAACTCTGGTGGCTACTACAACAACAGAAAGCACTACAACAGAAACTACGACTACAGCCACAACAACTCCTGAAAGTACCACAACTGAGACCACAACACCGGGCATCACAACAACAGAAAGTACAACCACAGCCACGACAACTCCTGAAAGTACCACAACTGAGACCACAACAGTACAAAGCACCACACCTGAGACCACAACTGTGGTGGCTACTACAACAACAGAAAGCACTACAACAGAAAGTACAACCACAGCCACAACAACTCCTGAAAGTACCACAACTGAGACCACAACACCGGGCATCACAACAACAGAAAGTACAACCACAGCCACGACAACCCCTGAAAGTACCACAACTGAGACCACAACAGTACAAAGCACCACACCTGAGACCACAACTGTGGTGGCTACTACAACAACAGAAAGCACTACAACAGAAAGTACAACTACAGGCACAACAACTCCTGAAAGTACCACAACTGAGACCACTACACCAGACACCACAACAACAGAAAGTACAACCACAGCCACAACAACTCCTGAAAGTACCACAACTGAGACCACAACAGTAGAAAGCACAACACCTGAGATCACAGCTGTGGTGGCTACTACAACAACAGAAAGCACTACAACAGAAAGTACGACTACAGGCACAACAACTCCTGAAAGTACCACAACTGAGACCACAACGCCGGACACCACAACAACAGAAAGTACAACCACAGCCACAACAACTCCTGAAAGTACCACAACTGAGACCACAACAGTAGAAAGCACCACACCTGAGACCACAACTGTGGTTGCTACTACAACAACAGAAAGCACTACAACAGAAAGTACGACTACAGGCACAACAACTCCTGAAAGTACCACAACTGAGACCACAACGCCGGACACCACAACAACAGAAAGTACAACCACAGCCACAACAACTCCTGAAAGTACCACAACTGAGACCACAACAGTAGAAAGCACCACACCTGAGACCACAACTGTGGTTGCTACTACAACAACAGAAAGCACTACAACAGAAAGTACGACTACAGGCACAACAACTCCTGAAAGTACCACAACTGAGACCACAACACTGGACACCACAACAACAGAAAGTACAACCACAGCCACAACAACTCCTGAAAGTACCACAACTGAGACCACAACACCGGTCATCACAACAACAGAAAGTACAACCACAGCCACGACAACTCCTGAAAGTACCACAACTGAGACCACAACAGTACAAAGCACCACACCTGAGACCACAAATCTGGTGGCTACTACAACAACAGAAAGCACAACAACAGAAAGTACAACCACAGCCACAACAACTCCTGAAAGTACCACAACTGAGACCACAACAGTAGAAAGCACCACACCTGAGACCACAACTGTGGTTGCTACTACAACAACAGAAAGCACTACAACAGAAAGTACGACTACAGGCACAACAACTCCTGAAAGTACCACAACTGAGACCACAACACTGGACACCACAACAACAGAAAGTACAACCACAGCCACGACAACTCCTGAAAGTACCACAACTGAGACCACAACACTGGACACCACAACAACAGAAAGTACAACCACAGCCACAACAACTCCTGAAAGTACCACAACTGAGACCACAACACCGGTCATCACAACAACAGAAAGTACAACCACAGCCACGACAACTCCTGAAAGTACCACAACTGAGACCACAACAGTACAAAGCACCACACCTGAGACCACAACTCTGGTGGCTACTACAACAACAGAAAGCACAACAACAGAAAGTACAACCACAGCCACAACAACTCCTGAAAGTACCACAACTGAGACCACAACAGTAGAAAGCACCACACCTGAGACCACAACTGTGGTTGCTACTACAACAACAGAAAGCACTACAACAGAAAGTACGACTACAGGCACAACAACTCCTGAAAGTACCACAACTGAGACCACAACACTGGACACCACAACAACAGAAAGTACAACCACAGCCAAAACAACTCCTGAAAGTACCACAACTGAGACCACAACACCGGGCATCACAACAACAGAAAGTACAACCACAGCCACGACAACCCCTGAAAGTACCACAACTGAGACCACAACAGTACAAAGCACCACACCTGAGACCACAACTGTGGTGGCTACTACAACAACAGAAAGCACTACAACAGAAAGTACGACTACAGGCACAACAACTCCTGAAAGTACCACAACTGAGACCACAACAGTAGAAAGCACAACACCTGAGACCACAGCTGTGGTGGCTACTACAACAACAGAAAGCACTACAACAGAAAGTACGACTACAGGCACAACAACTCCTGAAAGTACCACAACTGAGACCACAACACCGGACACCACAACAACAGAAAGTACAACCACAGCCACAACAACTCCTGAAAGTACCACAACTGAGACCACAACACCGGTCATCACAACAACAGAAAGTACAACCACAGCCACGACAACTCCTGAAAGTACCACAACTGAGACCACAACAGTACAAAGCACCACACCTGAGACCACAACTCTGGTGGCTACTACAACAACAGAAAGCACTACAACAGAAAGTACGACTACAGGCACAACAACTCCTGAAAGTACCACAACTGAGACCACAACACTGGACACCACAACAACAGAAAGTACAACCACAGCCACAACAACTCCTGAAAGTACCACAACTGAGACCACAACACCGGTCATCACAACAACAGAAAGTACAACCACAGCCACGACAACTCCTGAAAGTACCACAACTGAGACCACAACAGTACAAAGCACCACACCTGAGACCACAACTCTGGTGGCTACTACAACAACAGAAAGCACAACAACAGAAAGTACAACCACAGCCACAACAACTCCTGAAAGTACCACAACTGAGACCACAACAGTAGAAAGCACCACACCTGAGACCACAACTGTGGTTGCTACTACAACAACAGAAAGCACTACAACAGAAAGTACGACTACAGGCACAACAACTCCTGAAAGTACCACAACTGAGACCACAACACTGGACACCACAACAACAGAAAGTACAACCACAGCCACAACAACTCCTGAAAGTACCACAACTGAGACCACAACACCGGGCATCACAACAACAGAAAGTACAACCACAGCCACGACAACCCCTGAAAGTACCACAACTGAGACCACAACAGTACAAAGCACCACACCTGAGACCACAACTGTGGTGGCTACTACAACAACAGAAAGCACTACAACAGAAAGTATGACTACAGGCACAACAACTCCTGAAAGTACCACAACTGAGACCACAACAGTAGAAAGCACAACACCCGAGACCACAGCTGTGGTGGCTACTACAACAACAGAAAGCACTACAACAGAAAGTACGACTACAGGCACAACAACTCCTGAAAGTACCACAACTGAGACCACAACGCCGGACACCACAACAACAGAAAGTACAACCACAGCCACAACAACTCCTGAAAGTACCACAACTGAGACCACAACAGTAGAAAGCACCACACCTGAGACCACAACTGTGGCTGCTACTACAACAACAGAAAGCACTACAACAGAAAGTACGACTACAGGCACAACAACTCCTGAAAGTACCACAACTGAGACCACAACACCGGACACCACAACAACAGAAAGTACAACCACAGCCACAACAACTCCTGAAAGTACCACAACTGAGACCACAACAGTAGAAAGCACCACACCTGAGACCACAACTGTGGCTGCTACTACAACAACAGAAAGCACTACAACAGAAAGTACAACCACAGCCACAACAACTCCTGTAAGTACCACAACTGAAACCACAACAGTAGTAAGCACCACACCTGAGACCACAACTGTGGTGGCTACTACAACAACAGAAATCACTACAACAGAAAGTACGACTACAGGCACAACAACTCCTGAAAGTACCACAACTGAGACCACAACAGTAGAAAGCACCACACCTGAGACCACAACTGTGGTGGCTACTACAACAACAGAAAGCACTACATCAGAAAGTACAACCACAGCCACAACAACTCCTGAAAGTACCACAACTGAGACCACAACAGTACAAAGCACCACACCTGAGACCACAACTCTGGTGGCTACTACAACAACAGAAAGCACTACAACAGAAAGTACGACTACAGGCACAACAACTCCTGAAAGTACCACAACTGGGACCACAACACCGGGCATCACAACAACAGAAAGTACAACCACAGCCATGACAACTCCTGAAAGTACCACAACTGAGACCACAACAGTACAAAGCACCACACCTGAGACCACAACTGTAGTGGCTACTACAACAACAGAAAGTACTTCAACAGAAACTACGACTACAGGCACAACAACTCCTGAAAGTACCACAACTGAGACCACAACACCGGGCATCACAACAACAGAAAGTACAACCACAGCCACGACAACTCCTGAAAGTACCACAACTGAGACCACAACAGTAGAAAGCACAACACCTGAGACCACAGCTGTGGTGGCTACTACAACAACAGAAAGCACTACAACAGAAAGTATGACTACAGGCACAACAACTCCTGAAAGTACCACAACTGAGACCACAACACCGGGCATCACAACAACAGAAAGTACAACCACAGCCACGACAACCCCTGAAAGTACCACAACTGAGACCACAACGCCGGACACCACATTAACAGAAAGTACAACCACAGCCACAACAACTCCTGAAAGTACCACAACTGAGACCACAACACCGGGCATCACAACAACAGAAAGTACAACCACAGCCACGACAACCCCTGAAAGTACCACAACTGAGACCACAACAGTACAAAGCACCACACCTGAGACCACAACTGTGGTGGCTACTACAACAACAGAAAGCACTACAACAGAAAGTACAACTACAGGCACAACAACTCCTGAAAGTACCACAACTGAGACCACTACACCAGACACCACAACAACAGAAAGTACAACCACAGCCACAACAACTCCTGAAAGTACCACAACTGAGACCACAACAGTAGAAAGCACAACACCTGAGATCACAGCTGTGGTGGCTACTACAACAACAGAAAGCACTACAACAGAAAGTACGACTACAGGCACAACAACTCCTGAAAGTACCACAACTGAGACCACAACGCCGGACACCACAACAACAGAAAGTACAACCACAGCCACAACAACTCCTGAAAGTACCACAACTGAGACCACAACAGTAGAAAGCACCACACCTGAGACCACAACTGTGGTTGCTACTACAACAACAGAAAGCACTACAACAGAAAGTACGACTACAGGCACAACAACTCCTGAAAGTACCACAACTGAGACCACAACGCCGGACACCACAACAACAGAAAGTACAACCACAGCCACAACAACTCCTGAAAGTACCACAACTGAGACCACAACAGTAAAAAGCACCACACCTGAGACCACAACTGTGGTTGCTACTACAACAACAGAAAGCACTACAACAGAAAGTACGACTACAGGCACAACAACTCCTGAAAGTACCACAACTGAGACCACAACACTGGACACCACAACAACAGAAAGTACAACCACAGCCACAACAACTCCTGAAAGTACCACAACTGAGACCACAACACCGGTCATCACAACAACAGAAAGTACAACCACAGCCACGACAACTCCTGAAAGTACCACAACTGAGACCACAACAGTACAAAGCACCACACCTGAGACCACAAATCTGGTGGCTACTACAACAACAGAAAGCACAACAACAGAAAGTACAACCACAGCCACAACAACTCCTGAAAGTACCACAACTGAGACCACAACAGTAGAAAGCACCACACCTGAGACCACAACTGTGGTTGCTACTACAACAACAGAAAGCACTACAACAGAAAGTACGACTACAGGCACAACAACTCCTGAAAGTACCACAACTGAGACCACAACACTGGACACCACAACAACAGAAAGTACAACCACAGCCACGACAACTCCTGAAAGTACCACAACTGAGACCACAACACTGGACACCACAACAACAGAAAGTACAACCACAGCCACAACAACTCCTGAAAGTACCACAACTGAGACCACAACACCGGTCATCACAACAACAGAAAGTACAACCACAGCCACGACAACTCCTGAAAGTACCACAACTGAGACCACAACAGTACAAAGCACCACACCTGAGACCACAACTCTGGTGGCTACTACAACAACAGAAAGCACAACAACAGAAAGTACAACCACAGCCACAACAACTCCTGAAAGTACCACAACTGAGACCACAACAGTAGAAAGCACCACACCTGAGACCACAACTGTGGTTGCTACTACAACAACAGAAAGCACTACAACAGAAAGTACGACTACAGGCACAACAACTCCTGAAAGTACCACAACTGAGACCACAACACTGGACACCACAACAACAGAAAGTACAACCACAGCCAAAACAACTCCTGAAAGTACCACAACTGAGACCACAACACCGGGCATCACAACAACAGAAAGTACAACCACAGCCACGACAACCCCTGAAAGTACCACAACTGAGACCACAACAGTACAAAGCACCACACCTGAGACCACAACTGTGGTGGCTACTACAACAACAGAAAGCACTACAACAGAAAGTACGACTACAGGCACAACAACTCCTGAAAGTACCACAACTGAGACCACAACAGTAGAAAGCACAACACCTGAGACCACAGCTGTGGTGGCTACTACAACAACAGAAAGCACTACAACAGAAAGTACGACTACAGGCACAACAACTCCTGAAAGTACCACAACTGAGACCACAACACCGGACACCACAACAACAGAAAGTACAACCACAGCCACAACAACTCCTGAAAGTACCACAACTGAGACCACAACACCGGTCATCACAACAACAGAAAGTACAACCACAGCCACGACAACTCCTGAAAGTACCACAACTGAGACCACAACAGTACAAAGCACCACACCTGAGACCACAACTCTGGTGGCTACTACAACAACAGAAAGCACTACAACAGAAAGTACGACTACAGGCACAACAACTCCTGAAAGTACCACAACTGAGACCACAACACTGGACACCACAACAACAGAAAGTACAACCACAGCCACAACAACTCCTGAAAGTACCACAACTGAGACCACAACACCGGTCATCACAACAACAGAAAGTACAACCACAGCCACGACAACTCCTGAAAGTACCACAACTGAGACCACAACAGTACAAAGCACCACACCTGAGACCACAACTCTGGTGGCTACTACAACAACAGAAAGCACAACAACAGAAAGTACAACCACAGCCACAACAACTCCTGAAAGTACCACAACTGAGACCACAACAGTAGAAAGCACCACACCTGAGACCACAACTGTGGTTGCTACTACAACAACAGAAAGCACTACAACAGAAAGTACGACTACAGGCACAACAACTCCTGAAAGTACCACAACTGAGACCACAACACTGGACACCACAACAACAGAAAGTACAACCACAGCCACAACAACTCCTGAAAGTACCACAACTGAGACCACAACACCGGGCATCACAACAACAGAAAGTACAACCACAGCCACGACAACCCCTGAAAGTACCACAACTGAGACCACAACGCCGGACACCACATTAACAGAAAGTACAACCACAGCCACAACAACTCCTGAAAGTACCACAACTGAGACCACAACAGTAGAAAGCACCACACCTGAGACCACAACTGTGGTTGCTACTACAACAACAGAAAGCACTACAACAGAAAGTACGACTACAGGCACAACAACTCCTGAAAGTACCACAACTGAGACCACAACGCCGGACACCACAACAACAGAAAGTACAACCACAGCCACAACAACTCCTGAAAGTACCACAACTGAGACCACAACAGTAGAAAGCACCACACCTGAGACCACAATTGTGGTTGCTACTACAACAACAGAAAGCACTACAACAGAAAGTACGACTACAGGCACAACAACTCCTGAAAGTACCACAACTGAGACCACAACACTGGACACCACAAGAACAGAAAGTACAACCACAGCCACAACAACTCCTGAAAGTACCACAACTGAGACCACAACACCGGTCATCACAACAACAGAAAGTACAACCACAGCCACGACAACTCCTGAAAGTACCACAACTGAGACCACAACAGTACAAAGCACCACACCTGAGACCACAACTCTGGTGGCTACTACAACAACAGAAAGCACTACAACAGAAAGTACGACTACAGGCACACCAACTCCTGAAAGTACCACAACTGGGACCACAACACTGGACACCACAACAACAGAAAGTACAACCACAGCCACAACAACTCCTGAAAGTACCACAACTGAGACCACAACAGTAGAAAGCACCACACCTGAGACCACAACTGTGGTTGCTACTACAACAACAGAAAGCACTACAACAGAAAGTACGACTACAGGCACAACAGCTCCTGAAAGTACCACAACTGAGACCACAACACCGGTCATCACAACAACAGAAAGTACAACCACAGCCACGACAACTCCTGAAAGTACCACAACTGAGACCACAACAGTACAAAGCACCACACCTGAGACCACAACTCTGGTGGCTACTACAACAACAGAAAGCACTACAACAGAAAGTACGACTACAGGCACAACAACTCCTGAAAGTACCACAACTGGGACCACAACACTGGACACCACAACAACAGAAAGTACAACCACAGCCACAACAACTCCTGAAAGTACCACAACTGAGACCACAACACCGGGCATCACAACAACAGAAAGTACAACCACAGCCACGACAACTCCTGAAAGTACCACAACTGAGACCACAACAGTACAAAGCACCACACCTGAGACCACAACTGTAGTGGCTACTACAACAACAGAAAGTACTTCAACAGAAACTACGACTACAGGCACAACAACTCCTGAAAGTACCACAACTGAGACCACAACACCGGGCATCACAACAACAGAAAGTACAACCACAGCCACGACAACTCCTGAAAGTACCACAACTGAGACCACAACAGTACAAAGCACCACACCTGAGACCACAACTGTGGTGGCTACTACAACAACAGAAAGCACTACAACAGAAAGTACGACTACAGGCAAAACAACTCCTGAAAGTACCACAACTGGGACCACAACACCGGACATCACAACAACAGAAAGTACAACCACAGCCACAACAACTCCTGAAAGTACCACAACTGAGACCACAACCGTAGAAAGCACCACACCTGAGACCACAACTGTGGTGTCTACTACAACAACAGAAAGCACTACAACAGAAAGTCAGACTACAGGCACAACAACTCCTGAAAGTATCACAACTGAGACCACAACAGTAGAAAGCACCACACCTGAGACCACAACTGTGGTGGCTACTACAACAACAGAAAGCACTACAACAGAAAGTACGACTACAGGCACAACAACTCCTGAATTTACCACAACTGAGACCACAACACTGGACACCACAACAACAGAAAGTACAACCACAGCCACAACAACTCTTGAAAGTACCACAACTGAGACCACAACACCGGGCATCACAACAACAGAAAGTACAACCACAGCCACGACAACTCCTGAAAGTACCACAACTGAGACCACAACAGTAGAAAGCACCACACCTGAGACCACAACTGTGGTGGCTACTACAACAACAGAAAGCACTACAACAGAAAGTACGACTACAGGCACACCAACTCCTGAAAGTACCACAACTGGGACCACAACACTGGACACCACAACAACAGAAAGTACAACCACAGCCACAACAACTCCTGAAAGTACCACAACTGAGACCACAACACCGGGCATCACAACAACAGAAAGTACAACCACAGCCACGACAACTCCTGAAAGTACCACAACTGAGACCACAACAGTACAAAGCACCACACCTGAGACCACAACTGTAGTGGCTACTACAACAACAGAAAGCACTACAACAGAAAGTACGACTACAGGCACAACAACTCCTGAAAGTACCACAACTGAGACCACAACGCCGGACACCACAACAACAGAAAGTACAACCACAGCCACGACAACTCTTGAAAGTACCACAACTGAGACCACAACACCGGGCATCACAACAACAGAAAGTACAACCACAGCCACGACAACTCCTGAAAGTACCACAACTGAGACCACCACAGTACAAAGCACCACAACTGTGGTGGCTACTACAACAACAGAAAGCACTACAACAGAAAGTACGACTACAGGCACAACAACTCCTGAAAGTACCACAACTGAGACCACAACACCAGACACCACAACAACAGAAAGTACAACCACAGCCACAACAACTCCTGAAGGTACCACAACTGAGACCACAACAGTAGAAAGCACCACACCTGAGACCACAACTGTGGTGGCTACTACAACAACAGAAAGCACTACAACAGAAAGTACGACTACAGGCACAACAACTCCTGAAAGTACCACAACACCGGACATCACAACAACAGAAAGTACAACCACAGCCACAACAACTCCTGAAAGTACCACAACTGAGACCACAACAGTAGAAAGCACCACACCTGAGACCACAACTGTGGCTGCTACTACAACAACAGAAAGCACTACAACAGAAAGTACGACTACAGGCACAACAACTCCTGAAAGTACCACAACTGAGATCACAACACCGGGCATCACAACAACAGAAAGTACAACCACAGCCACAACAACTCCTGAAAGTACCAAAACTGAGACCACAACAGTAGAAAGCACCACACCTGAGACCACAACTGTGGTGGCTACTACAACAACAGAAAGCACTACAACAGAAAGTACGACTACAGGCACAACAACTCCTGAAAGTACCACAACTGGGACCACAACACCGGACACCACAACAACAGAAAGTACAACCACAGCCACAACAACTCCTGAAAGTACCACAACTGGGACCACAACACCGGACACCACGACAACAGAAAGTACAACCACAGCCACAACAACTCCTGAAAGTACCACAACTGAGACCACAACAGTAGAAAGCACCACACCTGAGACCACAACTGTGGTGGCTACTACAACAACAGAAAGCACCACAGCAACAGAAAGTACAACAACAGAAAGTACGACTACAGGCACAACAACTCCTGAAAGTACAACAACTGAGACCACAACAGTAGAAAGCACCACACCTGAGACCACAACTGTGCTGGCTACTACAACAACAGAAAGCACTACAACAGAAAGTACGACTACAGGCACAACAAGTCCTGAAAGTACCACAACTGAGACCACAACAGTAGAAAGCACCACACCTGAGACCACAACTGTGGTGGCTACTACAACAACAGAAAGCACTACAACAGAAAGTACGACTACAGGCACAACAATTCCTGAAAGTACCACAACTGGGACCACAACACCGGGCATCACAACAACAGAAAGTACAACCACAGCCACAACAACTCCTGAAAGTACCACAACTGAGACCACAACAGTAGAAAGCACCACACCTGAGACCACAACTGTGGTGGCTACTACAACAACAGAAAGCACTACAACAGAAAGTACGACTACAGGCACAACAACTCCTGAAAGTACCACAACTGAGACCACAACAGTAGAAAGCACCACACCTGAGACCACAACTGTGGTGGCTACTACAACAACAGAAAGCACTACAACAGAAAGTATGACTACAGGCACAACAACTCCTGAAAGTACCACAACTGAGACCACAACACCGGACATCACGACAACAGAAAGTACAACCACAGCCACAACAACTTCTGAAAGTACCACAACTGAGACCACAACAGTAGAAAGCACCACACCTGTGACCACAACTGTGGTGGCTACTACAACAACAGAAAGCACTACAACAGAAAGTACGACTACAGGCACAACAACTCCTGAAAGTACCACAACTGAGACCACAACAGTAGAAAGCACCACACCTGAGACCACAACTTTGGTGGTTACTACAACAACAGAAAGCACTACAACAGAAAGTACGACTACAGGCACAACAACTCCTGAAAGTACCACAACTGGGATCACAACACTGGACACCACAACAACAGAAAGTATAACCACAGCCACAACAACTCCTGAAAGTACCACAACAGAGACCACAACAGTAGAAAGCACCACACCTGAGACCACAACTGTGGTGGCTACTACAACAACAGAAAGCACCACAGCAACAGAAAGTACAACAACAGAAAGTACGACTACAGGCACAACAACTCCTGAAAGTACCACAACTGAGATCACAACAGTAGAAAGCACGACACCTGAGACCACAACTGTGGTGGCTACTACAACAACAGAAAGCACCACAGCAACAGAAAGTACGACTACAGGCACAACAACTCCTGAAAGTACCACAACTGAGACCACAACAGTAGAAAGCACCACACCTGAGACCACAACTGTGGTTGCTACTACAACAACAGAAAGCACTACAACAGAAAGTACGACTACAGGCACAACAACTCCTGAAAGTACCACAACTGAGACCACAACAGTAGAAAGCACCACAACTGATGGTGCTACAACAACAGAAAGCACCACAGCAAGAGATAGTACCACAAGTGAGACCACAACAGCAGAAAGTACAACCACAGGCACAACAACAGAAAGTACAACAACCGAGATAACAACAGCAGAGAGCACCACAACTGTGGGTACCACAACAGCGGAAAGCACCACCCCTGAGACCACAACTGTAGGTACTACAACAACAGAAAGTACGACCACAGGCACAACAACTCCTGAAAGTACCACAACTGAGACCACAACAGTAGAAAGCACCACAACTGTGGCCACTACAACAACAGAAAGCACCACAACTGAGACCACAACACCAGGCGCACAATCAAATAAAGTATGACAACAGGCAAAACAATCCCAGGTAACACAACCACAATGCAATAGTACATTTCAAAGCTATAGTGACAAAGGCAACAGTGGCAAGGAAAATTTTCAAATTAGGAAAATCTAATATTTTACATATAATTTATGTAATTCAGTCAAATTGTGTTAAGCATAATACCGACAAACTGTTTTATGTAAATCATTGTAATGCAGGTTCATTATTTTAAGCTAATACATTACTAATAGTGTTTGATTGTCTAAACCCTTGATTAATTGACATCTAAATAAGAGAAGACTTATCAATAAATATGTGTTGTATAAGTACCATTGCATGATTCAGTTGAATCATTTCATGATTCATTCATTAATCAATTTGATTATCCATTATTTATTTATTTTTCAAGAATAATAACAGCGCTTCCATATCCATGGGTCCACAGCCCAGTTAAACAAACATTTAAAAACTTGTATGCTTATTTCTTTTTCACTTATGGCAGATTATGTACATTTTGAACATATTAATAATATGCTTTGCATCATTATATTATGCACTGAGCCATATTCTTTCTTCTACTTGCAGAAAATGTAAAGATCCAAGTCCAGGGCCTCACGTCTGCACTGTTTCTTGATAATGTTGATTATTTCACTCCTGAGAGCCTACCATCTCCTATTTCCACAAACAATAACCTGTAGTTTAAATTATTATTATTTTTTGGTAATGTTTATTGACCACATTACACTCAAAAAAAAAAGGAAAAAAAAAGGAAAAAAAAAAGAAGGATTTTAACTTATAAATGATTTTTATGTGTGAAGGAATTTATTTGCTGTATCTAGTAATAATGGCTTTTTTATGGTCATAATCTTGACTTGATTATTGTTTCAGAGTAATTTTAAAAATGTATTGTACAAATTTGCTTTATTTTTGTAAAATTACTGCTTTTGCTGGGTAATAAATTATTTTTCACAGAAATGTTATAATTCCTTGAACTGATCACAGATTTTGAGATTTTGCCTGCACGAGGTCTGAAAATGATTTAATAAAAGTAATATCCAATGCCAAGTAAAAGTAATTATTGCCAGAGAAAGTATATAAAGTATAAAAGTTAAATGGTTAAATAAATAAATACAGTGATGATGAAATGAAAGCTTCTTTGATGCAGAATGATAGTGGTCCATATAATCTGCTCAACATTAAAGGTTAAAGAAGTATTGAAAATGTGACCATATTCTCGCTGACAATATAATTCATGAAAACAATCTGCATTTCCGTTCATCAGTGAACTTTGAACTTCAATGTTTACATTTTTCCAATCGTGCAACACAACCATATTTCTCTATATTGTACTTATTCGTATGTGTTTGAGGACAGATGTGGACAGTAACATACCTTCATTTATAATACAAGAATTGATTAAATGGAGGTACTGTGAAGTCAACAAGAGCCAGGTTAGCTGTGAGCTGTCAATCATTCCAGACTGGGGCAGCCTGGCATTCCCTGTGCCATTTCTGCTCCAATGATCTTCCAATTCAGCATTCATAGACTCATCAGTAGATCATTACACTGAGTTTCAATAAAAATAAAACGAAAATCCCACCTATGCTCTCACAGGAGTGACAGAGCAGGTTTATTATCAAACCCCATTTCCAGAATAGTTGGGACATTTTGTAAAATGCGATAAAATCAAGAATCTGTGATTTGTTAAATCTCTTGAACCTTTATTTAACTGACAAATGTACAAAGAAAATGTTTCCAATGTTTTCACTGACCAACTTACCGACCAATTTTGTTTTTTGTAAATATAAAGTTTGGATTTTGATGGCTGCTACACACTCCAAAAAAAGTTAGGACAGATGTATGTTTACCACTGTGTCACATCACCTTTCCTTTTAATTACACTTTTTAATCATTTGGGAATTGAGGATATTAATTGTTGAAATGTTGCAAGTGGAATATTTGCCCATCTTGTCTGATATAGGACAACTGTCCATGGCCATCGCTGTCTGATTCTCCTTTTCATGATGGGTGATCATACATTTTCAATAAGAGACAGATCTGGACTGCAGTCAGGCACATCTCTTCTATGGTGCAGTGTCTAGAAACCACTCAGTTTTAGCATGTGCAGAATGAGGCCTGACATTGTCTTTCTTCCCAGGAAATATGTCATCTTGATGGCAGTTTGTGTCTGTATAATCTAAATATACACCTCCATGTCAGTGCTACCTTCACACAAATGCAAGTTACCCATGCCGTTTGCACTGATGCCTCCCAATACCATGACAGATGTTTGCTTTTGCATCTGTCACTGATGAAAGTCTGGTTGGTCCCTTTCGTCTTTGGGACTGAGAACTCGATGTCTGTTTTTCCCCAAAACAAGCTGAAACATGGACTCATCTGACCACAGCACACATTTTCACTGTCTTATAGACCATCTGAGATGAGCTCGGGCCCAGAGAACTCGCCGGAATCTCTGTTAGAACTCATGTATAGCTTTCTCCTTGCGTAACAGAGATTAAAGTGGCTTTTCTCGATGCAGTGTCAGACTGTGTTAAGTGAAAACGGTTTTCCAAAGAACTCTTGAGCACATGTGGCTGTATTTATCAGAGTAGCATGACGGTTTCTCATGCAGTGCCATCTGAGGGCTCGAAGGTCACGCACATGCAACAGAGGTCTCCTGCCTTGCCCTACACAGACTGAGATTTCTCTGGATTTCCCAAATCTTTGCACAATATTATGTATGGAAGATGATATTTGGCACAAAGGTATGAGCCATGACCCATCTTTGCTTACAAAGACTGAGAAGCTCTTTCACACCCAATCACAATTTCCTCACCTAATGGAAATTCACCTGCTCATTTTGGACTGTTTAAAAATAGTTTGATAATCTTTTCACTTTTTTTTTTTTTTTTCTCTGTTCCAATTTTTTTTGTAGTGTGTTGCAGCCATCAATATCAAAATTTGTTTACATTTACAAAATGCAAGTGTGTTGTTCAATGTAAACATTGGAAAACTTTTCTTTGTACTTTTGTCAGTTAAAAAAAGGTCCAAGAGAATAACCAGATCCCAGATTGTGAATTTTATTGCATTTTATAAAATGTCCCAACTTCTGGAATTGTAGCACAGGGATCTGATCGTTTCAACTCACAAACTCATTAATTCAATTGCAGCAGTTTAATTGCACAGCTGTTAAGCATATAAATCAATTCATGAACATGAAGCTCTAATTATTTGATCATTTTAGCCCACGGTTTCAAAGACAAGGTTTAAGTTTAGTCTCAGACTAAAATGCATGTTTGAGCTTTTTAAATTGAATGAAACTCCTCCAAATTTTAATTCCCAGAGTTCTCATACTTCACGAATGTGAGATAAGCACACTCTAAAATACACTGGGTTAAAAACAACTTCACCCCATAAGGTCTTGGTAAATATAAAATATAAAGGGCTGGACAAACACATGTTGGGTTAATTTTACCCAGAAAATTGGGTTGTTTATTTAACCCAGCATAATGGGTTGATTTAACACATAAGTTGATTCATTTTTACTATAATACTAGCTTCTTCTTTTTTTTTTTCTTTTTTTTTTTTTTTTTACTTGATATATGAATTAATGTTTACTTATTAATTTTAATCCTCTAAACATTTTTAAAATAGGCTACTCGATACAACCACTGGCTGCCTTGATAATTCCTTTATTTTCAATAATATTTTACAGTATATTTTATATCATTTTAAATACACATTTCCAACGTTTATGCTCGTTTAACAACTATTAGAGAAGTGAAAAATAAACATTTATAAGTAATTCAAGTGTAATTGACCAGTCTCTGTTGTCCCGTTAACGGCGCTGGATCTCGTACCGGTACTTGTATCATGTTCAGCGGCGGAACTTCTAACTTCAGACCACCGCCCTGCGTTTTACTCATAACCAAGATAATACTGTGACTGACTCCATAACCTGTCCATAAACAATCAGTGTACAGTTCTGAGAACATGTTTTAACATCATACGTATTTATTCTGTATCTTTTTGTATAAAATCATAAAATTGTATGCAAGGTATCAGGCGTTTCCATCACGCGAAAAGATCGACGCAACACTTGTTTAGGTGACTCCTATCACGCCCATGTATTTTGCTTTGAATAAAATTAAACGATATACAGCACAATAATAAATTTATACATAAAATAAAATGTAGACCTGTAGGCCTATTTTACCAAAGACACACCATTTTGACAGAGCTGCACTGCTCTCTCCTGAAGAGGTCGCAAAAAGCCTGCGATAAATACCTCAATCCCTGGGTTGTTATATCTGACCCAGGAACTCGGTCACACAAAAACTACCCAGATACTGGGTTGTTACATCTGACATTACCCCCCAAAAAAATTACCAAAAAGGCTCAACCCAGTATTTGGGTAGAAAAAAAATAAAAAGGGTTTTATTGGATCTGATACTTTTCTGTGCCAGATCTCATAGATCATTAAGCATGGTGCATTGTTATCCTCGTTTACTTAAGTGTAAAACTCTTACAAATTAAAGTTGACAGGGAGTAAACTGCCGAAATGTAGCACTAAATGGCTTTTACGCTGAGACTTTTACTGTATACTGTATACTGAAGTTACTTTGATTTGTGTAACAAACAACGAGAGGTGTTTGGAAGTACATTAAAATGTTACAGAAAATTACTTGTTCACCATATTTTATGTGGAGAAAAGCAATTTTTAAATGTTTAACTTATTTGGTGTGTGGATATCTTCCCATTATGCATATGCTATTGAAATGTAAGACTGGAAAAACTGGAAGAACTGGAAGAGAGGGCAACTCTCAGAGAAAACAAAGGAAATTAACATTTGAAATCTCTCTTGTGAAATTATCACCATTCGAGATGCAAGTCTCGCCTCAGAATCATCCTTATCTACATCTTTTTGCCTTGACCCCCCATTCCCCCATTCCTTCTCTCTCTCATGCTGAGATCACCTGAAATTTACCCAAAAACTAAATGGTTTAATATGAATAACTATCATACAGTATTATACATGTTTGGTATCATTTGAAATGTCTCAGTGTGACTGGTACAAAGGTCTCATTCCTAAACAAGTAAACCAAAAGGTAATAAAGTTCTTAAGAGTTTAGAGATAACTTGCACACAGAGGAGGGTGTGTTTTCCAGGTAAATGGCATCCTGCCCAAAAGGTGTAAACTCTGAATCCAAATTCCCATTGTTAGCAAATGTTTCCATGTGAAAGAAGTTTCTGTCTATAAAGAAACGCAACAAGAGGCTCAGGGCGATTTGTAGCTCAAATTAGCCTGTGATGTGGAGTGTGAGCAAGACACTCAGCATCATGTATTTCTTGAGTCAGGTACATCTTTTACTCTTTATCTCTGAGCATTTAATGGTATTGTATTGACTATCCTTGAACCGATTATGAAACTGGCAGGATACATTTACCTGACATAATAAATTGTTACATTTGATTTCATTCTGACTTGCTCTGATATTGTTTTCCCAAGTAGATTAAACAGATTCATATGTTACCGCAAAGGCTGCGTCAGATTAGTGAAGACTGATATTTAGCACTAATTCAAGTGTACTTGGTTTTGTAAAGACAAGAAGTGAATTTCCGTTTAGGACATCAAAATGCTGCTTGACCAACCTAAATCTGGGTGTGTCTTACCTCTGTTTTAATTTAATGTCACTTTAGATAAGTGTGCATGGGAAACCACAGCATGACCAATCCAAAACTATTATAAGACAAGTAATGTTGGTCGATTTATATCTGTTATATCTTTGATTGTGTAAGCATGAATGTGACCGATCTCGGGTATATAGCCAATTACCTCTGTTTAGTGACTGAAGCTGGCGAGTTTGTGATTGTGAGACCCGCGTTAAACAGAAGGCGTGAGGACCTCAAAGCGACATAGCTTCATAACATGAATGGGTAAAATATAGGTAAAGAGTTGAAAAGAATAATCAAATGTGCTGCTAAACTATTACAAATTACCATTAACCAACTGGCTTTCCAACCTAACTTGAGGTTGTGATAAAATGGAGTCAAATAAGTTTAATTGGAACTAAATTACCACCAGCCAGCGGTCCCCACTTTTCAAAAGGCTTATAAATCACACAGGATGAGTTGTTTTGAGAAAGTAAAAATGCAGAATGTTTCCTGTGATGGGTAGGTTTAGGGGCAGGGGCAGGGGCAGGGGCAGGGGCAGGGGCAGGGGCAGGGGCAGGGGCAGGGGCAGGGGCAGGGGCAGGGGCAGTGTAAGGGGAGAGAATGTACAGTTTGTACGGTATAAAAACCATTACGTCTATGGAGAGTCCCCACAAAGATAGTGAACCAGACGTGTGTGTGTGTGTGTGTGTGTGTGTGTGTGTGTGTGTGTGTGAGAGAGTGTGTGTGTGTGTGAGAGTGTGTGTGTGTGAGAGAGTGTGTGTGTGAGTGTGTGAGTGTGAGTGTGAGTGTGAGTGTGAGTGTGAGTGTGAATGAATGTAATCCTGCCTGTACCTGTGGAATTATCTTTTGTGAGTAAAAGTTTATATTGGAATCTTCTGCCTTCATCATCTTTTTCATCATCTTACACCAAACCATGACACACATATAGGTGTGGTGTTTAGGTGCAATCTGATCCAGAAATGTGAAGTGAAAAGTAGCTGAGAGGGAGAAACAAAAGCCTAATCATAAGCAGAGGCAACTTTAATTAAATAGAATTCACTCTGAAAGGTTTGAAATGAGACAAAATATTAGAGGGAAAAATCACTGTGACAAGGTGATTGATTACCTGTAAGTCTACCTGACACAGGAATAAGAGTTTTTTTTAATGACGGGCTGTGAAATTCAAATGTTCCTCCAGAGTGTCTGTGAGTCGTCACACATCCTGTGAGGCTGAACGGCTCCAGAACAGGCACGCGGTCTCTGTCACAGAACAGTGCACTGATCCCATCTCACCTCGCTCAGGTTTCTGCATCAAACATCAGAGAGTTACACTACTGCTCATGACGTTCCACAGCTGTTACACCCAAAGCTTAGAATTAGTCCAGTTGCTGGATCGAGAAGTTTGGAGCAGTTTTTTGAGAAAAGGCATCTGTGGGTTTATGATGGGAATTTGCTCAGTTGTTTTAAAGGATAATTCCGGTATTTAACACCTTGAGTCTATTTTTTAGTTTGTTTTGGATGAACTAGAGTGGTGGACACAGAAATGTTGACGATGGGTCCTGTCTCGACTTTTTGACTCTTTTAGAATCACCTTTGACCACTTCAGAGTGGCTGTCTATGGGCATGCACAAACATGTCCTTAAAACAACCCTTAACGTTCGTTTTCAAAACTGTGCAACTCACCGAGTGGTTAGTGGTGTTCGTTGATGATTAAAAACAAATATATCGGCGCAATGTATGATTTCAATCCATGTTATTTGCTATAGTGGAACTATTTTTTCAGATACCTCACAACCGCGTATAAACTTCCGACCACTTGATGGCGACAACCACTTTGCCGTTCAAGGACGCTGTACGGAACTCGGTGTCTAGGGCATAGAGCACAGTTGCTGTCGTTGCTCTCAAAGCCATAGAGAGAAAGAGTTGCGACACTCTTTGATGTTGTCTGTCACGTGGTTCATGTAAGCCCCAATAGTTCCAAAACATACGCTGGCTGTCATGTTCTTCTATGGGACAGACAGCAGCGATTGCATTATTGAACGGTAAATATAAAATAAAACACACACCCAAGTACTTTTTCAGCTGTTATTGCATTTTGTTAATGTCAGTTTTGCATTTGGAGATAAGTTTTAGGCTATATTTTTGGAGGGAAAAGCTTAGTGTTCATGTTCACATGGGTAGCACTGGCTTTAGCGGCTCTAACTTAACTTTTCCATATCATTCATCTGATGATGGACGTCTCATGATATTTATTTTAACACAACTGGGCTGTATTAGGCTATTGATTCCTGTGATTTTGCTTATAAATTCCAATTCAGCCATTAGCCTACCTTCGTGATCACGCAAAGAGGTCTGCCGTGGCGGTCCGTTCAGAAATCGCTTAGAAGCTAGCTCACTTCTTCTGATGAAAGTGGCCACCCCCAGGACCACAACGTGAAACAATGATAATGTTAAGACTAAGAATATTATTTTAAGATTAAACCATACACATTATCAAAACTATAACAGATTAAAAACGAATTTACGCTTATATGTTTGGGTCTATAGGTAGTGCAGAATGAAGATTTTTCTCTATGGCTCTGGGTTAGTGTACAGAGTAGGCTAAGAGTAAGGGTAGCTGTAACTCAATCCAAGTAACTTAAGCAATTAACTAACAAAACAATTGTAACTTATGTTACAGCTACTGAGACATCAATTAAGCATGGCTGATATTACAAATGAAGGTTTTCAAATAAAATATTTTTTATTAAACAATGACAGACAACAAAAATGTGTGCTTGTGTGAGTGTGTGTGAACAAGAAAAACAAAAACCAGGGGCAGGTGATCCATGAAACAGACAGGACTGGTGATGGCCATAACAATCCTAGAGTTCCAGCATTGTTCTCACAAGCCGCTTCACTCAAGACAACAAAACATAATGAAAAGTTAGTATATCCCAAAAAATTAAATTAAATATAAGTTGCTATAAAGGTGGCAGCGATTCATTACCGAACTCTTACTGTCACAGTCACAGCTGACGAAGTCGCGCTAGCTAACTAGCTAGCAGGCAGTGCTTGAAAATTGGTTGAAACAACCAACATAAAATATAAATAATTACGCATGTACAAATGAAGACCAGTATAAGTATCGCAAAGGGCCTCTGATACAATATAGACAGTTGACAATTCAAAAGAGGTCGATATTTCAGCAACTTGCCTCTGGAACAACTCGACGCGCAGCAATATAAGTGAATGGGGTCCAACGCCCAAATGACAGTGTTTGGAACTAATCCGATCTTCAAATCCCGGAAGTAGGCGGTTAAAAGCGCCGCCATTTTTTACAACGGAGGTCTATGGGAGTGTCGCAACTCTTTCTCTCTATGGCTCTGGTTGCTCTGCTCACGTTAGCCTTCTGAGAGACAGAGAACTGAGAAAAAAGACTACAACCAAATGTAAACAGCCCCCTTTTCAGTTTCCGGTAGCGCAGTAATATCAACGAGCAATGAGTCCTCCAACAGAAATCAATGGGATTTTACAAAATGACAAATAAAACACGACAGAAACTGTATTTCGCTACGCTACTTGTTTTTAATCATCAATGGACACCACTAACCACTCTGTGAGTTGCACAGTTTTGAAAACGAACGTTAAGGGTTGTTTTAAGGACATGTTCGTGCATGTTCGTGCACGAACAGAGAAAAAGGACTTGACTTCATGTGTCTGACAGAAACCTGGCATCAGCCAGAGGTTTACTCTGCCCTAAATGAAGCCTGTCCCCCCGGCTACAGTTACTTGGAAGCAGCTCGCAGTACTGGTCGAGGTGGTGGCTTAGCTGTCATTCACCGACAGGACCTGGAGCTGTCCCCTATTACGCTGCCTGCTACATCTTCCTGCGAGTGTCTTGCATTTAAATGTAAGCCCCCCTTTCCAATGACTGTTCTCCTTATCTACCGGCCCCCTAAATCAAATCCCGCATTCATCACGGAAATGTCTGATCTCCTAACAACACTCTGTACTACCTCTGCTAATATGATAATTCTGGGAGATATAAATATTCATGTCGACACCCCCTCATGTTATCCCGCTGCTGATTTTCTTCAGTTGCCAGACTCCCTTAACTTACAACAACATGTTGATGTCCCCACACATTCCAGGGGACACACACTCGATTTGGTTATATCTAACTACGCTCCTATCAGCAACCTACATGTTTATGATCTTGGTGTTTCAGATCACAGGGTCGTGTCAATGGAGTTGCCCTTTCCTTCCTCCCATACCAAACCAAAGCGACAGATCCACTACAGAAAGCTGAAAAACATCAATGCGGGTGCCCTGGCCCAGGATCTACAACATCTCTCCTCCGGCTTTACTGACTCCCTTTCTGTTGATGACTCAGTGGATTTCTACAATCAGTCCCTGAGCAGTCTTCTGGACCTTCACGCACCCTTAATATCCAGGTCAGTCTCATTCACGCGCTCAGCACCCTGGTACACCTGCGAGCTGCGAAAGATGAAGACGGCTGGGCGTGTCCTTGAGCGGCGGATGAAGGTCTCTGGACTGACTGTTCACAAACAGGCATACAGGGAACAAAAGAAGGCATATGCAAAAGCTCTGAGGGATGCACGTTCCAGGTTTTATTCCACTATCATCAATAACAGTCCCGGTAACTCCAAACAACTTTTTTCAACAATAAACCACCTTCTTAAACCCCCCTTATTGTCCCACTCTGAGATTACCGAGGAGAGGTGCAACATGCACATCAATTTTTTCAAACAAAAAGTTATTAACATCCGCTCTCACCTCTCCGCCACCGCTGTCCTTACTCTCCCAACGGTCGACCCACCGCTTGAGATTGTTCAGCCCCTCTGCTCTTTCTCTGATGCCACACAGGAAGTAGTAGAGGACATCATCAAAAAAATTAAGTCGTCCACCTGTGCCTTGGACCCTTTCCCTTCAGCACTGCTGAAGGCAAACACTCCTGTTATCTCTCCATTCATCACTAAGATCATAAACCACTCCCTCATGGTTGGCCATATCCCATCAACATTAAAAACTGCTGTCATCAGACCCCTACTGAAAAAACCCACTCTGGATCCAGAAGTTCTCACTAACTACAGGCCCATTTCCAATCTTCCATTCCTATCAAAGGTTCTGGAAAAAATAGTAGCAGCACAACTTCATGTTCACCTCAAACACAATAACTTGTTTGAAAAATTTCAGTCTGGTTTCCGTCCTAGCACAGAAACAGCCTTGGTCAGGATCACCAACGACCTCTTGATGGCAGCAGATACTGGTTCCCCATCTCTACTTATCCTCCTAGACCTAACAGCTGCTTTTGATACAGTAGACCATAACATCCTCCTCCACCGTCTGCACTACACCACTGGACTCTCAGAAAATGCTCTCAACTGGTTTATTTCATACTTGACTGGCAGAACGGAGCACGTTGCCCTGGGCAAAGCAAAATCACACACTCACAACGTCACCTGTGGTGTCCCTCAGGGCTCTGTGCTCGGCCCTACACTCTTCTCCATTTATATGCTCCCGCTTGGAAAAGTCATTAGCAGACATGGTATATCTTTTCATTGTTATGCTGATGACACACAGCTTTACCTCAGGACAACCCCCACTTCTTCTGCTCCCTTGCCAGCGTCCACATTGACCACATGCCTGGAGGAGATAGAGGCGTGGATGAAGCTCAATTTCCTTCAGCTAAACAGTTCCAAAACGGAAGCCATCTTAATTGGCACACCACATCAACTCTGTTTGTCCACCATCAACAGTTTTACTTTCTCTGGCCAAAACATCGCCCTTTCTTCATCTGTCACTAATTTGGGTGTTAAAATGGATTCTCAACTCACTTTTGACACCCACATCAAACACCTCTGTAAGACATCATTCTACCACCTAAAGAACATAGCCAAGCTCCGTCCAATACTCAGCCTGACTGATGCAGAGAAGCTCGTCCACGCCTTTGTCTCCTCCAGGCTGGACTACTGTAATGCGCTACTTATTGGGATCTCTAGTAAAAGCATTCAGCGACTACAATATATCCAAAATAGCGCTGCCAGGATCCTGATGAGGGTGCGCAAGCATGATCACATCACCCCCATCCTGAAATCTCTTCACTGGCTACCTGTCCCATTCAGAATTGAATACAAGGTTACCCTCCTCACCCATCAGTGCATTCACGGACATGCCCCCCTTTACCTACAGGAACTCCTCACTCACCAGACCTCCTCACGCACTCTCCGCTCTGCAAACACAAACACCCTCTACACCCCCAGAACCAAGCTCTGCAGCATGGGTGATAGGGCCCTCTCATCGGCTGCCCCATCAGCTGAGGGCTCCACAGACTACAGATGTTTTTAAACGAAACCTAAAAATGCATCTTTTTAAAAAAGCTTTTCACTAAATGTATTCTCTTTAGGCTTAACTTGTATTAAATCTTGAATTTTTTTTTTGATTACTATATGCTCTGTAGCACTTTGAGATTGCCATAATATAAAGTGCATTACAAATAAAATGTATTATTATTATTATTATTATTATGCCCATAGACAGCCACTCTGAAGCGGTCAAAGGCGATTCTAAATGAGTCAAAAAGTCGAGACAGGACCCATCGTCAACATTTCTGTGTCCACCACTCTAGTTCATCCAAAACAAACTACAAAATAGACTCAAGGTGTTAAATACCGGAATGATCCTTTAAGAAATTTGAGACGGGTCAGTAATACTTAAAAAAATAAATAAATAAAAATCATAGTAAAATGGTTAACACTTTAAAATAAGGTCTCATGTGTTAACTTTAGTTAATGATTAGTTTATATGAACTAGTTACATTACTAGCCTACATTTTACAGCATTTATTAACCTTGTTAACAAATGGAACTTTATTTTAAAGATTTACCGTCAAATTTGGTTCTTCTAATAGAGACAATGTAGTTAGAGCTGATATTTTATGTGCAGTTTTTCAATTTGACACTAGAGGGCGCTTTGACTTTGAATTTTCCAACAATGCAGTTTTGAATATTTTCTGGATTTAGTGCATAACATTATGTACACATCATCTCATGACATTATACTTTAGGCAGTATTTCAGTAAATTCTCAAACCTTTATTGGAAAATTAAAGATTCAGAACAGAACTGTGACCCATTTTTCAACCTATCCGTTGAGACCATTACAGTATGAGAAATTTCTGTTCAGAGTTTCTACATCACTAAACGCAGATAAAACAATGCTGCCGCCTTGTGTATATTTTGTCTACCTTTCTCTCACTTCTCGCCTTGTATACACATGTGAATTTGCATAAATGCAAAATGCATACTTTTATATGTCATGGTTTTTATGGTCTTTTTGTTGCCAGCGCAGTGTATCATCTGTATGCATTCTGTGTTTTAAAAGAAGTTTAATGCTTGGGTTGTGAAAAAATCCAGTGTAGAAATCATTATCTTATAAAAACCTATAGTATACAATGAAGAAAAAAAAAAAGAAAAAAAAACTTGGTGTAAACAATTTTCACTCAGAATTTGCTAGAAAATTTCACAATTTCACAGAAACAGCAAGTTTCAATGATTGAATTGAATTACACATTACATTTTGAAGTGGAAAGAAAGTACATGTCTTGTGAAATATACTGTTTTATTTATAACTTAAAAAAAAAAAAAAAACATTTGTTATGTGACACTCACAAAAATAGGTTTTGTTGAGATTATTATCTTTTGTTTTCTTTCCTTTTATTACAAATTAAATACTATTGAGAGAATACACAGAAGTGCGCTATGACATGCTGTTTCACATAACGGACACAAGGTGGCGGTACCTTTCAGCCGCGTCACTCTGGGAGGCGCACAGGCAGACAAGCTCATAATCCGGTTGAATGGAAAAAGAGCAACTGTTGTCCAGCGTCACCAATAACTCTCTAATATTTCCAATACTTCCAGGTTAGTTTTACATCTTTTATGTGACCACTAAGGGTTATAAGTTAATATGGAATCCCTGGTGATGTGTGTTTTATTATGGAAGTAAAATAATGCCAGATGTTTTTGAAACAAAAAAGCCTGTTGAATTGCACTACTTGAAAAAAAAAATGCATTCCATTAACCATGCTTGCATTTTAATGCATTGTATTTTTAGGGCTTGCATTTGTATGGTCTGAAATTCAGCATGGTTGAATATTTAAGCTGTGAATATTTCGATTCAAAACATTTCAAACACATTTTCATTATTAAAAATTCAATAATCCATATCCCCCTTTCATATTTCACTACCAAAATAGTCAAACTGTTTAAAAATACAACCTAAAATACTGAACAGGCAATTTTGGTCCATTTTATTTCGCTTTGAAAATTCGCTTCCACAAATTCAGTGGTTCAAATTCGACAGAAAATTCTACATTGACATCCAGGAACTGCAGGAAAAGCAGTAGATTGCCGAGCATACTCTTCATCTGCTGTTAGTCGACCTCACCATAGATATCATATAATAAAGGCTAGATGTCTCGTGGTCGTGCGCGCTGCTGGCCAATGGAGGTCGACGTCCGCACACGGCGGCCATCTTACCACAGGGTGCTCGCTCACTCATAACATGGTGCATGTACTTTTAAATAACCATAACTTGCTCAGTTTTCTACCGATTTTCAAACGGTTTGGTTTGTTATAAACGTCATAGATGTAGTTATGATACTGTATACATATGAATAATTATAACAATGGACTTCCATATGAAAGAATTATAGCCACTTTAATAACGTTTGTAAGAAACCAAACCGTTTGTAAATCCGTCAAGATTTCAGCGAGATAAGAGGATTTGTGTGCGTGCTGATCACTCACCTTAATTCACAGCTTCCCTGTGGTAAGATGGGCCGGTGATGCCGGTGATGCCGGAAGTGACTATTATAACGTTATTATTATATCGTTATTATTATAGCGAGATTATAACGTTATTCCCCCGATGCGGATGTACAGATCCAATGTTACATTTGAGGTTGACATATATTTCTCTTGGTTGTTTAGTTACTTAACTTTATATTGCGGTGATGTGCTGCATGCAGTAGGCTAGGGTTTCCCTCAATACTTCAGGATTCCCCTACTGGACATAAAACGCTTAATGTACCAATACAGCAGGGACGTGCGGTCAGGGTAGGCAGGGTAGGCAGTGCCTCACCAAAGGAAATGTTGACATTACATTTATTAATTCCAAGAACTTTATTAATTCACCACATTATTAATTGCATTTATTTTATTCCAAATATTAATTTTTGTAACAAAAATTTTCAGGAATACACATATAATATACTCATTTTGCCATTGTTTGCTCCTAAAACCATTGTTTCATGCAGGAAATTCAAGGCCATGACCATTGAGGCAGAGATTAGCAGTGCCTCTTTGGTCCATAGAACGTAGTTTACGTAGGTTTGCGCATGCGCAGTCAGTTCTCATGCTGTCTTGAATTATCAACATTGAGGCAGAGACCGAGCTTGCTTCATGTCACGTGATCCACTCGCTCTCACTCAATCCGCACTTCCCGATCTAGCGGCGCCTAGCGTTGGCTGTCAACAGGCCCGGGGTGGGTAATCGGGAGAATTCCCGGTGGGCCGCTTCACTTTTGGGCCGGTCGAGGATTTTTGTTTTTTCACATTTGTCACGTTAGTTACATTAGGCTACACACGTTCCGCATTCTGACACCGCAGCGCGCAGCCTCTGCATAGGTTGTACCATGTGAGGGAGTTCTCCCCTCCCCTCCTATAGAGCTGGTTGGGTCCATAGCCCGTCTTTTCCAAAACGTTTTCTCAGGAAGGCTACCGCGGCACCGCCGGCGCCTACCGATAGCTGGGCCGGCCCGGTAGCTATGCGTCAGGGAGGATGGATGGGAGGAAGAGGCCAGGAGGTATGGAAGCTTGTTTCCGCCACAGAATAAAACATTTTAAAAGATAATTGCGACTTTTTATCTCACAATTGCGAGTTTACATCTCGCAATTCTGTCATTATTTCTCAGAATTGCGTGAAATAAAGTCGCAATTGCGTGTTATAAAGTCAGAATTGCGTGAAATAAAGTCGCAATTGCATGTTATAAAGTCAGAATTGCAAGATATAAAGTCAGAATTGTGTGAAATAAAGTTGCAATTGCTTCTTATAAAGTCTAAGTGAATTATTATTTAACCTTTACATTATTTTTTGAACCATGGCATTAATACAAACTGCACAATAGTGACTAGGCTGCTTGTCGGTTCGCTGACACCGCGCCGCCTCCCTCTCTTACTGTGTCCCGCACAAAACATTTGTTTGTTGTATAATATATATCTATCATAGATGTGTCCATTAATTTGATTATTAGATTTGATTGTGCATTAGCCTCACATATGACTTTGCTGTATGCAGGCAGCGATGTGATGATGCCTGATATGAACTTGGGTTGCTTCATTAACTGAATGAATATGAACATATGCCACATTGATAGGTCACAGCCTACCCATGACAAGATTTCACCGCACGTTACTGCAATACAGTGATATTAAAAACCAAACTTGCAGGCAAGCAGATGGACTCAGAATATGAACTTAACGTGCAAAGTTTAATGCTGAGCGTTTCCCAGTGATATACTACTGGCTTAAGGTTGGATTGACGTTGGACACTCACACATTTAGGGATCAATGTATGGCTAAGCATTTGACTGATTCTCGATTCACCACCAGGTCTCCAGATCATCCTACAGCTTCGGTGGCAGAATGTAATGGCTATTGTGAACGCTTGTATTCCTCTTCTGGCCTGCTTTCTGCCATCTTTCTCTCCCCATAGGAAGTCGAATGAGTTTCTTTGAGGACAGAACATTCAAGGAAAACTTACCTACCCTCTCCCTAGATATAATATATAATTAAATGTTTTGTTGAATGCAATTGGTTGCCTTGTATATTTTTTACTGTTGACCAAACTTCTTTCTTGACTTAAACTGACCAGCTTTAATTGATATTCACTTGTTGTGCAGGTTTATGTGAATGTATTTGAACAGAACATAACATTAGGATGTTAGTAATTATGACCATAGAAGCACGAGAAAAATATAAAGGTGACGAGTCTGCTTACAGACTGTGAGTTGAACAGCTGGCTGTCTGGTGCAGCTATAACAACCTTGAGCTGAACACGCTCAAAACAGTGGAGATGATCGTGGACTTCAGGAGAAAATCCCCAGCACTCCCCCCTCTCACCATCATGAACAGCACTGTGGAAGCAGTGGAGTCATTCAGGTTCCTGGGCTCCATCTCTCAGGACCTGAAGTGGGCAAATCACATTGACTCCATTGTGAAAAAGGCCCAGCAGAGACTGTACTTCCTTCGCCAGCTGAAGAAGTTCAACCTGCCACAGGAGCTGCTGATCCAGTTCTACTCAGCCGTCATTGAGTCTGTTTTAAGCACTTCCATCACTGTCTGGTTTGGTTCAGCTACCAAATCGGACATCAGGAGACTACAACGGACAGTCCGGACTGCAGAGAGGATTATTGGTGCCCCCCTGCCAACCCTCCAGGACCTGTACTCTTCCAGAGTGAGGAAGAGAGCAGGTAAAATCATCACAGACTCCACTCACCCTGGACACCCCATTTGAACTGTTACCATCAGGACGGCGACACAGATCACTGGCCACAAGAACATCCAGGCACAGGAACAGTTTCTTTCCACAGGCCATTTCCCTTCTGAACACTTAACATGCCCCCCAAGGCATATGCCTGTAAGTGCAATACTTCCACTGTCTAGTGCAATATTCTCTAACTCAGGTGATATTTATATCTATATTATTCATACTACTCAAAATACTGTAAATATGTTCATAATCTGTAAATGTTTATTCGGACTAAACCCAACTGTGACCCTACTTTTTTACTTTTATACTATTTTTATTTATTTTTTATATATTTTATTCTTAGAATTTGTATTACTATGTTTCTTGTTGTATTTGTATTTGTATATGTGCACTGGAAGCTTCAGTACCAATAACAATTCCTTGTGGGTGCAAGCACACTTGGCAATAAAGCTCTTTCTGATTCTGATTCTGATGTAGGTAAATACTGTAAATGTATTATACCTTATTGGGAGCAGTCCCCCTTCCCTCCAAAACACAAAATTTAATTAAATTCAAAGGGCTTTATTGACAAAAGTTTCAAGAGCAATGTATGTATGTGTATATAAAATGGACTGCATTTATATAGCGCTTTCACAGACCTATGGCCACCAAAGCGCTTTACATATAGCCTCACATTCACCCATTCATACACTGACGGCGGTGTCAGCCATGCAAGGCAAGATTTTTAATGTTTTTAAAATAAGTATCTTCTGCTCATCAAAGTTGCATTTATTTGATTTCACAATATTACTGTTTTTGTTTTAGTATTTAAAAACAAACAAACAAAAAAAAACAGTATATTGTGAAATATTATTATAATGTAAATCATCTGTTGTCAAATCAAATCAAATCAAGTATATTTGTATAGCGCTTTTCACAATACAGATTGTATCAAAGCAGCTTCACAGTATTAAAATAAAATAATACAACAAAGTTTGTTTCTAGTGGAATTTATTGATTGATAGAATAAAATTAAATATCCCCAAAATATCCCCAACTGAGCAAGCCAAAGGCAACAGTGGCAAGGAACCGAAAAAACTCCATCAAGCGGCCTAATGGTGTCCTAAAACTCCATCAGGTGACCTAATGGAGAAAAAAAAAAAACCTTGGGAGAACCCAGGCTCAGTCGGGGACCAGTTCTCCTCTGGCATTTATGAACTAGAGGCCGGATTGTAGTTTGAAACTGTGAGATTAACAATATTATATGAATGCCTGGCTGAAAAGATGCGTCTTTAATCTAGTTTTAAACTGGGAGAGCGAGTCCGAGCAACGAACAGTATCAGGAAGGCTATTCCAGAGTTTTGGAGCCAAATGTGAAAATGCTCTCCCTCCTTTGGTTGATCTGGATATCCTAGGTATGACCAAAAGCCTTGAATTTATTGATCTTAAAGAGCGCGATGGATTATAGGGCGATAGAAGATCCGTTAAATAGACTGGAGCTAAGCCGTTTAGGGCTTTATAAGTCAGTAGCAATACCTTATAATTAATACGGAACTTTATAGGTAGCCAATGTAGTGATGATAAAATCGGTGTTATATGATCATATTTTCTTGATCTAGTAAGAACTCTAGCGCCTGCATTTTGGACTAACTGTAGCTTGTTTATTGAGGATGCAGGACAACCGGCTAATAAAGCATTACAGTAATCTAGTCTCGAGGTCATGAATGCATGAACTAACTTTTCTGCATCAGAAACTGATAGCATATTACGTAGCTTAGCAATGTTTCTAAGGTGGAAAAAGGCTGTTTTTGTAACATACGAAATATGATTTTCAAAAGACAGGTTACAATCGAGTATAACACCCAGGTCTTTTACTGTAGAGGATAAAGTAACAGGACATCCTACGATGTCAAAGTTGTATTGTGAGAGGTTCTGTGGGCGGTTTTTTGAACCGATAAGTATTACCTCTGTCTTGTCTGGATTTAATAAAAGAAAATTACGCGTCATCCAATCTTTTATATCTTTAACACACTCTGTCAATTTGGATAATTTAGCGTTTTCATCCGGCCGTGATGAAATATATATTTGAGTGTCATCAGCATAACAATGGAAACTAATTCCATGTTTCCTTATAATATTTCCAAGTGGCAGCATATATATTGAGAATAACAGAGGGCCCAACACAGATCCCTGCGGCACTCCATAGTTTACTGGAATTATAATCGATTTTTCTCCATTTAAATAGACAAAATGGTAGCGGTCTGATAAGTATGATCTAAACCAGCTTAATGCTTGTCCCTGAACACCAGTATAATTTTGTAGTCGATCTAAGAGTATTGTATGATCTATAGTATCGAACGCAGCACTTAGATCAAGTAAAACTAGTATTGAGATGCAGCCTTGGTCAGAAGCTAAGAGTAAATCATTTGTGATTTTAACGAGCGCAGTTTCAGTGCTATGATGCGGCCTGAATCCTGACTGAAACTTTTCATAGATATCATTTTCTTGCAAGAAAGAGCCCAGTTGAGTGGACACAACTTTTTCTAGTAATTTAGACATAAAAGGTAGATTTGAAATGGGTCTATAATTTGCTAGATTATGCGGGTCTAATTGTGGTTTCTTAATGAGAGGTTTTATCACTGCCAGTTTAAATGTTCTTGGAACATGACCTAAAGATAAAGACGAGTTAATAATATTGAGGAGAGGCTCTTCCACTACAGGTAACACTTCCTTCAGTAGTTTAGTTGGTATAGGATCTAATAAACATGTTGTTGTTTTAGATGAAGTGATAAGTTTATTTAACTCTTTTTGTTCTATAGTTGTAAAGCACTGTAATTGTTCTTGCGGGGTGATAATTGAGGCTGAATTATAAGGTGCGATTGAGGATTGAACGTTTACAATTGTGGTTCTGATGTTTTCTATTTTCTCAGTGAAGAAGTTAATGAAATCATTACTACTAAACTGTGACGGGATATTTTGTTCGGGTGACGTCTGTTTATTTGTTAGTCTAGCCACGGTGTTAAATAAAAACCTAGGATTGTTTTGGTTGTTTTCTATTAGTTTGCGGAGATGCTCAGCCCTGGCTGCTTTTAGGGCCTTTTTATAACGTGACATACTGTCTTTCCACGCGATTCTAAAGACCTCTAAATTAGTTTGTTTCCATTTACGCTCTAAATTACGAGTTTCTCTCTTTAGAACATGCGTAGTATTATTGTACCATGGTGCTTTAATTTTCTCTGTGACCTTTTTTAATCTAACGGGTGCAACAACATCCAATGTTCTAGAGAGAATGGTGCTCATAGTGCTAGTTAGTTCTTCTAGTTCATCTGTTTGTTTGGGTTCAGGCAGCAGCTGAGACAGATCAGACAAGCAACTCGAGAAATTATCTATGGTGGATGGAAGGATTGTTCTGCCTGGTCGAAAACGCGGCGCCGCATGACATATTACAGCAGTACGTAATATGCAAGTTACCAAGTAATGGTCAGTGACATCATCACTTTGTGGAATGATATCTATATCGGTTGGATCGGTTCCATATGATATAATTAAATCGAGTGTGTGATTAAGACGATGAGTTGGTCCGGTGACGTTTTGTTTGACCCCAAAGGAATTTAATAAATCTATAAACGCAGCCCCTAACGCATCATTTGGATTATCTACGTGTATGTTAAAATCTCCAACAATTAATGCTTTATCTACATTGACCAATAGATCTGAGAGAAAATCTGCAAACTCTTTTAGGAAATCAGCGTAAGGCCCAGGCGGTCTATATACGGTAGCCAAGGCTAGAGATAATATGGATTTTTTTCTAACATCTAAGAGCGTAACATTTAGTACAAGTATTTCAAACGAAATAAACTTATAACCCGTTTTCTGAGTAACATTGAGAATATCTCTATAGACCGCTGCAACACCGCCGCCACGACCAATCAGACGGGGTTCGTGCTTATAGGAGTATCCTGATGGAGTAGACTCATTTAGACCGAAATAATCATTAGGTTTAAGCCAAGTTTCAGTAAGGCAAAGTACATCGAAGCTATTATCCGTGACTATTTCATTTACAATAACTGCCTTAGGTGTGAGTGATCTAATGTTTAGAAGACCTAGTTTTAGAAATTGTTTTTGGTTACTAATAGCAACATTTTCTGGTTTAATAACAATTAGATTTTTTCTAGATCCTGCAGTAGATTTATTATTTGATCTCACTAAACGAGGAATAGACACAGTTTCTATGCAATGTTCTACACTATTTATATCAGTTAATTTGGTGCAGCAGAGACTATGATTTGAACTTTTGGTTACTAGTCAAAAGGTATTTAACATTTTGGAGATGTTATCTGACAGAAGATCCGATCCGAATCTGCTTGGGTGTAAGCCATCAGCACGGTAAAGCCTAGGACGCTCCCAAAACAGATTCCAATTATGTACAAAGAGCAGTTTCTGCTCATTGCACCATGATATTAACCATTCAATTAGCGCGAATAATCTACTAAACTTTTCATGACCTAGTCGGTACGTGGGAAGCGGTCCTGACACAATGATCGTTATATCAGGCGATGTGCTGCGTACCGTATCGATCAGATTCCTGAAGTCTTTCTTCAGAACCTCTGTCTGTCGCAGCCTGATGTCGGCCCCTCCCGCGTGCAGGACCACAGTTCGTCTATATGAATATATATTGAAGTGTAATGTATTCCTGTGATCAAAGCTGAATTTTCAGCATCATTACTCCAGTCTTCAGTGTCACATGATCCTTCAGAAATCATTCTAATATGATGATTTGATGATCAATAAACATTTCTAATTATTATTAATTTATTAATGTTGAGAAAAGTTATTAACATTTTTTATTTCAGGATTATTTGATGAATAGAAAGTTCAAAAGAACAGCATTTATCTGAAATGGAAAGCTTAAATGGAAAAGCTTTAATCAAGGATTAATTAAATTGATCAAAAGTTACAGTAAAGACATTTAGCCTATAATGTTACAAAATATCATATTTCAAATAAACACTGTTCTTTTGAACTTTCTATTCATCAAAGAATCCTGAAAAAAAAAAAATAATACAACTGTTTTCAACATTGAATCATCATATTATAATAATATAATGATTTCTGAAGGATCATGACACTGAAGACTGGAGTAATGATGCTGAACATTCAGCTTTGATCACAGGAATAAATTACACTTTACTATATATTATTATATTAAAATAGAAAATAGTTATTTTAAACTGTCATAATATATATATATATATATATATATATATATATATATAGTGTGTGTGTGTGTGTGTGTGTGTGTGTGTGTGTGTGTGTGTAACTGGAGAGATGGTTACTAAATGAAATAACTATGTTCCTAAATACGATTAATAACATTAACGTTACTGTTAAGGATTCATTTTAGTATGGCTAATGTACCTCTGCATCCTTTCAAACCATTCATCAGAACACACACAAATACATGCGATGTAGCCTACTGTGTACAGTATGTTTACATGTAAATACTGAAATGATTCCCGTTAACAGTAACGTTAATGTTATGAACATAGTTATTCCACACATTAACCATTTCTACAGTTTCATTTCAACTGACCACACTGCTAACGTTAATGCCGTCTCTCCATCATTACAGAAATCTGCTGCAAATGGTTGTTGGTGTAAATGTATTCTACGTTATGGGAGCACCCAATTTCCTTCCAAAATTAAACACAAAAACGTATTAATGCTGTGTTTCTGCTACTCCCCAGAAAATAAATGATATTGTATGTAAGTCATTTAAGTGTCAACGTAATAATCAATGTACATTATGCGTCAATATTTACCGATAATTGCTGCAAATATAGCTGCTGCTCTCTGCCTCACTAAAAACCATTGGCAACGCGGATTTGTTTGGAACTATGTAGAGCTACATGAAGCACGTGACCGCTTGGAGGCGAGATCAAAGCGTGTCGCAACTCTCATATTTAACGGCTCTGCACGTGTGTATAAACTGTATTGTGATTTATATAATAATAAAAAAAATAATAATTATGAATATTGAAGTGACTAGCTCCTTGTTCCAAAATGTATTTTCTATCTTATTTTTTATGAATGTTATGTGCTCACCTACTAGCATAAAAATATTAGCTATTTAATTTTGATTTGCATCATGTATAATGTAATAAATTAATCTTTACCTAAGAGACCATGTAAAAAAAAAAAAAAAAAAAGGTATCAGAATCATTTTTGTTCAAATATGAAATAAATATTTCATGAAGGGAGGTGGCTTCATAATCTGTCTATTTTCCCTTTTGTTTTTGAGTAGCCTAATATAACATTAATTAGCCTAATGACATAAATGTGATATTGATATTTGTAATACTATCTGTGCAATTGTTTTACTTTCCATAGTGATGATACTGATACTTATTTGCGTCAAATGTGTATGGCAATGCAACTTGATTTCTAAAGGACCTGAAGAATGTTGCAGCACTGGTTGCAGTTCTCTTTTAGAAGGTTCAGTTAGGGTGAGGTTCAATTATTGCTCAGAATACCAGATCATGCTGAATGTTCACACAGGTGTGTCTGCATATGGGCTGCGCATGCAGGCTTTGATCCGCCCTGACTGACGGCTGCTTCTCCCAGTCAAAGCTGACAATATTCTTAGAATAGCTTGGAAGTAAAAAGAGGCAGCATTTTGCCCCACACAAAAATACCATAACATCCATGCACGTCATAATGTTGCTGCTGTTTATATCACGGGCGAGGCCACAAAAGAGAAACAGGGCACTGATCCACCCATGATTCATAATTCCATATTGATTTGTTAGTATAGTAATTGAAATTGACAACAGTATCACAATGGATCTTTAATTCATGGAACATTTTTCAGACCTTTGTTCATCAAACACAATGATTACAGGGAGAATGAATCTGGGAATTTGATCGTACTCACAAACCAGTATGACCCTAACACTGATCAGCACGATTTAAATTCTAAGCAATTTGTCATTATGGTTTTATAACGTCATAAAAAGTTGTTTCTCAACTGATTTTACACAAATTCTCCAAACTAAGTTTAATGATCTCAAAAACAATGAATACAGAAACACTGAATACAGGTTCACTGCATAATTAAGTAAATAAGCATAGAATTTCATATCAATAACACATTTAATAAAACAAAAGAGGATGAGTCATTCACTGTATAAAGTCAGGTCTTGTATACAATGACCTCAAGTTAGATTAAGTTCATAAGTTAGATTAACTCGTTTATACTCTATCTCTTCTCTCCAATTCTTACAACACATCATCTTTCTCTTCCAATGCCCTCCACTCTTATTCTCTCTTCTTCCTCTCCTTTTTATACATCTCCTATTATTCTTCCATCATCTCTTTCTTCCTTATCAACACTTTCTTCTCCTCTTGTTCTGCCAATTGCACTTCTTCCTCTTCTTTTTCTTCCTATTCTTCTGGTAACTTATTCATATAAAGGGAACTCATAATTGTTGTTTAATTTAATAAAATGTACTTTGTGGAAATATGGCTTAATTGAAATAGGATAAATTTGTGTAAAATTAGTATGTTTTCAAATGTTGTGTGTGATTTGTATTAAACCATCAAATATTTACAATAACTTCTGAGGTGCTCTGTTAACTGTTTTGAGAAGATTAACCTTAGTTTGACTAAATGTGTAAAAGCAAACTGTAAAACAGGCTGAGAGACTGTAATGATTTTTGGGAGCGAGTAGCCTATCCTCATAATTCAGATTCATCTGATAGTCTTAGTTGTTCTATCTACGTTCATCTATTCAAGACTAAAAAAATGTGTTTCTGAATAGCAGGTGTACAAAGAAACACTGGCGTTATGCAACATGGGGGAAAAATGTTGTTGTTGTTGGAGGTGGGGTATTGTTGAGTTGTCAACCCATCTAGAAAAGGTCCACCCACACTTAATACAGTCATAAGATTGTGAGGCCTGTAGTTCATTCTTCATTGTATTCTGCAACTGGATTAACTAAGCGTCGCTGTGTTTTGAAATTTGTGAAGCAACATTTTTGTATCAGGTAATGTCACTTAGTTCATTTTATCACGTTGAGCTCTAATTACTCTCTCAGTAATCTGCTTTTGGTAAATCTAAATTATTTTCAAAAAAATATATAAGTTTTGGTAACACTTTACAATAGTTTGTTAAAATTAGTCAATGCGTTAACTAACACAAAGTAACAATGAACAATATAATTTTACACCATAATAATATTTAAAAAATATATTATTATGTTTTATTAAAAATGTGTTGACAACACATGTAATACAATAAATATAGAAACATATTTCACATGTTTATGTTCATGTGTGCAGGTGCAGGAGGTGCCGTTTATTACAATGAGTTTTCTATTCTCATTGTGTGTTTCAATATTGCTGTTTGGTGAGTGTTTTTTACTTTGAAGTTTTATTACATGAGGCTGGAATGATGCTAGTATATTCAAATAAGTGAACTGACTGTATCATCTTTCAAAATGAAACCATTGTTCTTATATTTTTTTATTTGTTTGTTTTAAAGGTAAAATAATTGATGGGCAATCAGGTAATTCTTTCCATTCATCTTCTTATAATAATACTACACTTATACTTCATCTTCACCAGTTTTAATACTGCTTCCCCTTTCTACCTTTCACCTTTCTCTTAGACAAACAAAGCATGTAAAAAAAAAAAAAAACTCATTGTGGAACTTTATGATAAACATGTTATTTCAATAGTACAGAGACACTTTTAATAACTTTTAGCTGAATATGTACATTTTGCATTAAAAAAAAAAGTTGACTAAAGAAGGAGTCTGATCGGATCTCTGTATTAATAGTTAAAAGACCTATACGTCCTTGGTGCAGGAGCAGCACGCGCAGTTTGCAGTGAATAACTGACCCACGGTTGTACCACAAACACATAGGCCTACTCACTATTTGTATTTCAAATCCAGAAGTTATCAGCAACTTTTATTTAAAAAAAGTTTTTTGTCAGCATTGCGATTCTCTTTGTACACATACACTCTTTAATAGACGTATTCACGTTTAAAACCAATTTAAACAACGTATTATTCAATGCATTACTTCTATATAATTATATATTAAGTTCAAGCAAGTGGTAAAATATTTAACCATGTACTTATATTAAAACCGCATATATTTTTAATTAAAACAAAATTGACAAAAAGCAGGCTCATATAGGCTACCTTTAAATCTTTATACAATAAATATTGCATGTCACAAAGACTGTTTTTCCACCTCCACGAATGAGACGAGTGTTGTTCATTTTGCCTTGCTGAAGTAAATTGAGTAAATAGTTTTCCTTGATTTACCACGGTCTTAAAGTAAAAAGACTGTGAAAAATACTAGTTTTTAATTAAATGCATTTATGATGAAATTACTACATTTTCATGTCAATCTGTGTTCATTTTAACCTCGAAACAAACTGTCACTTTAATTCAGCGCGTGCAGCACAGCAGAAATAGACTCGGTGCGGAAACGATCGCTGCACTGCTGTATAGCCTATACGCACCGCAACTGGAACGGATCGCCGCACCGCATCCACGCGCAGTGTGAAAGCTCTAACATATGTGTGAAACGGGCATTAGTCTGGAGAAATGGAGAAATGTAAAAACGATTGAGGAAAAACTATAAATGAGTGTGGTTCCATCTCCAGAAGTTCCCCACTACTTAGTTTATTGAAAAGTGCAATCATTTAAGTCTCAGATAAATGCACGGATCGTGAAAAAAATTGTGCTGTGTTGCAATTTGCTCTAAAACTATGGCCTAAAAGTATGTACTGTTTGTCATAATAAAGAACATATTTTTTGAGCATGTCACAATTCGGTGTAGGCATCTAAAGGGATGTACACTGCGTCATGGAATTTCATCTTGAAAACCACATAGTGTAGGCGTGTGCATCATTTCACCACAAACTGTCAATCATTCTGTTACAGATGACATCATGAGATACACATTCCACATTTCAATACTTCAAAACATTAGGCAACCAACACATTACAATACTTATCAATACTTAAATGTTAGGCTAAAAAATGTTTAATAAAAAAAAATGTTAAAAGAGATGCTCATTCTTAATCTAATTTTAAATAGTACATGTAATGGTATGTAGCAATGAAATATGAATTTACAAATATTTACAAACATTATTTTAATGTTTCCATTACAGCGGACCCCTGCGACAGCTACAGTGATCTGAATGATCCATGGAGAGCCACCAACAATCACTATCCCTCTCAAATAATGTGTGACTGTGAGGTCAGCTGGAACGGCTGGTACCGTCTCTATTTTGATGATCAGAGCGTTCAGATGCCAGACACATGTGTTGATCAGGACAGTTGTGGCACTCATGCTCCACTGTGGCTGAACGGAGGACATCCAACAGTTGAGGATGGAGTGGTCACTCGAGATGTCTGCGGTCACTATGACAATGACTGCTGCGCTTTTCAGTCCAATCCCATTAAAGTCAAAGCCTGTCCAGGAGATTATTATGTCTATGAGTTTGTGAAACCATCTTTCTGCTATTTGGCATACTGTGCAGGTAAATATATTTACAATTTTTTTTTTTTACATAATTAAGTCATAATTGCATTTTTGTTGATTTAATTTTGATCTTATTTTACTTTTTTCAGATGTAAGGAACATCAACATCACGTATACCTTCTCAACCTCAGCTATAGAAATGACTTCCGTGGCTATTACGACTGGTAATGTGATGTTTTTGAAATGTTTCTGAAGTATTTTTGTTCAGATAAGTTTTTGACTGCATGTAAAGTATGTGTGTGTAATGTGCAGCTGTGATTTTGATTCAGGTTTGCATAATTACTATTAGAGAGTTGTTTGCAGAATATAAGTACAGATGCATTGTTTTCAATCACAAGTAAAAAGGGTCTGGGGAAATGAATTGGAGCAATGTAGAAATATTCCAAAAATGTGCTTGAGTACATTTAAAATCCCTAAAATCACAAATTCAAACTAAATGATTTCTTAAGTATTCATCACCTTTAATGTGAGAAATAATAAACAGTACGGATTAAAGAACACTTGTGCAAGCAGGGAATTTTAATTGATTGTAGCTGGTGAGTCAGTAATTTGGCATAATTTACATCATGAAGAAAAAATCTACTTTTAGTAGCTTTCCAAGGCATGGATACAAGAATGTTTCCAAATCACTGGAATCCTTTAGTATACAGTTTTATCAATAATTAAAAAAACAATAATTAATTTAGTTTTCCATTAAGACAATGACCCTAAATGTCAAGCCAATGGCTGAAAAACAACAATAATGTCATTGAGTGACCAAGTCAGAGTTCAGATCTCAATCAATTTACAGTATGGGTGGCCTTGGAAAAAGTCTGTCAAATCCCATTATCCATGCATGCAGTCTGACAGACCTTGAATGGTTCTGCAAAGGGGGGAAATTACAGTTGCACATTTTTGAAATTTATACAATTATACTAGTAATGTATGTGTGCAATTATACTACTATGTAGTTCAGTATTGGAAAATTATTTAAAAAGTAACATTTCGAAGAGGATGAAGAGTTTTGATTCTATGATTTCAATATTAGGGGGAATTTATTTATTTATTTTTATTTACAAAGAAGTATTTACAAGCATTATTTTAATGTTTCAATAACAGCGGACCCCTGCAACAACTACAATGTTCTGGATGATTCATGGAGAGCCACCAACAATCAATATACCTCTGAAATAATGTGTGACTGTGAGGTCAGCTGGAACGGCTGGTACCGACTCTTTTTTGATGGTCAGAGCGTTCAGATGCCAGACACATGTGTTGATCAGGACAGTTGTGGCACTCATGCTCCACTGTGGCTGAACGGAGGACATCCAACAGTTGAGGATGGAGTGGTCACTCGAGATGTCTGCGGTCACTGGGACAATAACTGCTGCTTTTTCCAATCCAATCCCATTAAAGTCAAAGCCTGTCCAGGAGATTATTATGTCTATGAGTTTGTGAAACCAGATTTCTGCTCTTTGGCTTACTGTGCAGGTAAATACATTTACATCTTCCCTTGTTTACATAAGATATAAAGCTTTGTTGATTTACAGTGCATCAATATTTTTCAGATGTAAGGAACACAAACACTACTTATACTACTGTCACTCCGGAGACAATGTTAACCACAGAAACCACAACGATGGACATTACAGCTGGTAATAAATGTGCTAATTTACCATCTGCAGGATTTATTACATGACTAGATCCATCTTAAGCATTCGTGTCTGCATATAAAGAAGTTAAAAAATTAAAATGTGCAGTTAGAGGTCTCTTCTGTTTATGACTTCTGTTTATGATTTGCTATTAGTAAGCAAATAATACATGTATATATATATATATGTGTGTGTGTGTGTGTGTGTTTGTCTTAGTGTCTGAGTAATTGTATATTGTTTTAATATTATCAATTGTATAAAATTTATATTTTTTTCCCCAGATATTGGGCACAATACCACTTTCTATACTACTATCATAATGGAGACCACTTCAACCATAACAACTATATTTATAGATACTACAACAATGGACACTGGTAATTTAATGTGCTATGTGAAAATTATGTTTTTTGTTTTTAATGACCAGATCAGATCTGTAATGAGTTGCATGTATATAAGTTAAACAGTTGCATGTATATAAGTTAAACAGTTTGTGGAACACGGAATTCCTAAATATGATATAAATTTGATTTGATACAAATTATGAATAAATTAAAATATATAAAATATTTTCAGTTTAAATGTATAAATATATTTACTGCCCCTTACAGAAAAAGTGGATACAACACTGACAATGGAAACCACACAAACAGAAAGTAAGGCTATGGAGACTACAACTCCAGAAAGTACCACAACCGAGAACACAACAGTAGAAAGAAACTTAACTGAGACCACAACATTGGGCACCACAAAAAAAGAAAGCGCGACCACAGACAAAACAACTCCGGACGGTACAACAGCCGAGACCACATCAGCAGAGAGCACCACAACTGTGGGTACCACAACAACAGAGGGTACCACAACCAAGACCACAACTGCAGAAAGAACCACAAGTGAAATCACAACAGCAGAAAGCACCACCCCTGAGACCACAACTGTAGGAACTACAACAACAGAAAGTACGACCACTAGCACAACAACAGAAAGTACAACAGCCGAAACCACAAAATCAGAAAGCACTAGAACTGTGGGTACCACAACAGCAGAAAGCACCACTCCTGAGACCACAACTATAGGTACTACAACAAAAGAAAGTATGATTACAGGCACTACAACTCCTGAAAGTACCACAACTGAGACCACAACAGTAGAAAGCAACACACCTGAGAATACAAGTCTGGCTACTATAACAACAGAAAGTACGACCACAAGCACAACAACTCCAGGAAGTACAACAGCCGAGACCACAAGAGCAGAGAGCATGACAACTGTGGGTACCACAACAGCAGAAAGTACCACAAGTGAGATCACAACAGCACAAAGTACCACCCCTGATACCACAACTATTGGTACTACTACAACAGAAAGTACCAGAGCAACAGAAAGTACGACTACAGGCACAACAACTCCTGAAAGTACCACAACTGAGACCACAATTGTAGAAAGCACCACACCTGAGACCAGAGCTGTGGTGGGTACTACAACAACAGAAAGCACCACAGCAACAGAAAGTACAACAGCAGAAAGCACCACAACTGAGACCACTACTGTGGTGTCTACTACAACAACAGAAAGTACAATTACAGGCACAACAACTCCTGAAAGTACCACAACGGAGACAACTACAGCAGAAAGTACCACAAGTGAGATCACAACAGCAGTAGGTACAACCACAGGCACAACAACTCCTGAAAGTATCACAACTGAGACGACAACAGTAGAAAGCACCACACCTGAGACCACAACTGTGGTGGCTACTACAACCACAGAAAGCACTACAACAGAAAGTACGACTACAGGCACATCAACTTCTGAAAGTACCACAACTGGGACCACAACACCGGACACCACAACAACAGAAAGTACAACCACAGCCACAACAACTCCTGAAAGTACCATAACTGAGACCACAACAGTAGAAAGCACCAAACCTGAGACTACAACTGTGGTGGTGGCTACTACAACAACAGAAAGCACGACTACAGGCACAACAACTTCTGAAAGTACCACAACTGGGACCACAACACCGGACACCAAAACAACAGAAAGTACAACCACAGCCACAACAACTCCTGAAAGTACTACAACTGAGACCACAACAGTAGAAAGTACCACACCTGAGACCACAACTGTGGTGGCTACTACAACAACAGAAAGCACTACAACAGAAAGTACGACTACAGGCACAACAACTCCTGAAAGTACCACAACTGAGACCACAACAGTAGAAAGCACCACACCTGAGACCACAACTGTGGTGGCTACTACAACAACAGAAAGCACTACAACAGAAAGTACGACTACAGGCACAACAACTTTTGAAAGTACCACAACTGGGACCACAACACCGGACATCACAACAACAGAAAGTACAACCACAGCCACAACAACTCCTGAAAGTACCACAACTGAGAACACAACAGTAGAAAGAACCACACCTGAGACCACAACTGTAGTGGCTACTACAACAACAGAAAGTACTACAACAGAAAGTACGACTACAGGCACAACAACTCCTGAAAGTACCACAACTGAGACCATAACACTGGGCATCACAACAACAGAAAGTACAACCACAGCCACAACAACTCCTGAAAGTACAACAACTGAGACCACAACAGTAGAAAGCACCACACCTGAGACCACAACTGTGGTGGTGGCTACTACAACAAGAGAAAGAACGACTACAGGCACAACAACTCCTGAAAGTACCACAACTGAGACCACAACAGTAGAAAGCACCACACCTGAGACCCCAACTGTGGTGGCTACTACAACAACAGAAAACACCACAGCAACAGAAAGTACATCAACAGAAAGTACGACTACAGGCACAACAACTCCTGAAAGTACTACAACTGAGACCACAACAGTAGAAAGCACCACACCTGAGACTACAACTGTGGTGGTTACTACAACAACAGAAAGTACGACTACAGGCACAATAACTCCTGAAAGTACCACAACTGAGACCACAATACCGGACACCACTACAACAGAAAGTACATCAACAGAAAGTACGACTACAGGCACAACAACTCCTGAAAGTACTACAACTGAGACCACAACAGTAGAAAGCACCACACCTGAGACTACAACTGTGGTGGTTACTACAACAACAGAAAGTATGACTACAGGCACAACAACTCCTGAAAGTACTACAACTGAGACCACAACAGTAGAAAGCACCACACCTGAGACTACAACTGTGGTGGTTACTACAACAACAGAAAGTATGACTACAGGCACAACAACTCCTGAAAGTACAACAACTGAGACCACAACAGTAGAAAGCACCACACCTGAGACCACAACTGTGGTGGTGGCTACTACAACAAGAGAAAGTACGACTACAGGCACAACAACTCCTGAAAGTACCACAACTGAGACCACAACAGTAGAAAGCACCACACCTGAGACCCCAACTGTGGTGGCTACTACAACAACAGAAAACACCACAGCAACAGAAAGTACATCAACAGAAAGTACGACTACAGGCACAACAACTCCTGAAAGTACTACAACTGAGACCACAACAGTAGAAAGCACCACACCTGAGACTACAACTGTGGTGGTTACTACAACAACAGAAAGTACGACTACAGGCACAATAACTCCTGAAAGTACCACAACTGAGACCACAATACCGGACACCACTACAACAGAAAGTACATCAACAGAAAGTACGACTACAGGCACAACAACTCCTGAAAGTACTACAACTGAGACCACAACAGTAGAAAGCACCACACCTGAGACTACAACTGTGGTGGTTACTACAACAACAGAAAGTATGACTACAGGCACAACAACTCCTGAAAGTACTACAACTGAGACCACAACAGTAGAAAGCACCACACCTGAGACTACAACTGTGGCGGTTACTACAACAACAGAAAGTATGACTACAGGCACAACAACTCCTGAAAGTACCACAACTGAGACCACAACAGTAGAAAGCACCACACCTGAGACCACAACTGTGGTGGCCACTACAACAACAGAAAGCACTACAACAGAAAGTACGACTACAGGCACAACAACTCTTGAAAGTACCACAACTGAGACCACAACAGTAGAAAGCACCACACCTGAGACCACAACTGTGTTGGCTACTACAACAACAGAAAGCACCACAGCAACAGAAAGTACAAAAACAGAAAGTACGACTACAGGCACAACAACTCCTGAAAGTACCACAACTGAGACTACAACAGTAGAAAGCACCACACCTGAGACCACAACTGTGTTGGCTACTACAACAACAGAAAGCACCACAGCAACAGAAAGCACTACAACAGAAAGTACGACTACAGCCACAACAACTTCTGAAAGTACCACAACTGAGACCACAACAGTAGAAAGCACCACACCTGAGACTACAACTGTGGTGGTTACTATAACAACAGAAAGTATGACTACAGGCACAACAACTCCTGAAAGAACCACAACTGAGACCACAACAGTAGAAAGCACCACACCTGAGACCACAACTGTGGTGGCTACTACAACAACAGAAAGCACTACAACAGAAAGTATGACTACAGGCACAACAACTCCTGAAAGTACAACAACTGAGAACACAACACCGGACATCACAACAACAGAAAGTACAACCACAGCCACAACAACTCCTGAAAGTACTACAACTGAGACCACAACAGTAGAAAGTACCACACCTGAGACCACAACTGTGGTGGCTACTACAACAACAGAAAGCACTACAACAGAAAGTACGACTACAGGCACAACAACTCCTGAAAGGACCACAACTGAGACCACAACACCGGACACCACAACAACAGAAAGTACAACCACAGCCACAACAACTCCTGAAAGTACCACAACTGAGACCACAACTGTAGAAAGCACCACACCTGAGACCACACCTGTGGTGGCTACTACAACAACAGAAAGCACTACAACAGAAAGTACGACTACAGGCACAACAACTCCTGAAAGTACCACAACTGAGACCACAACACCGGGTATCACAACAACAGTAAGTACAACCACAGCCACAACAACTCCTGAAAGTACCACAACTGAGACCACAACAGTAGAAAGCACCACACCTGAGACCACAACTGTGGTGGCTACTACAACAACAGAAAGCACTCCAACAGAAAGTACAACTACAGGCACAACAACTACTGAAAGTACCACAACTAAGATCACAACAGTAGAAAGCACCACACCTGAGACCACAACTGTGGTGGCTACTACAACAACAGAAAGCATTACAACAGAAAGTATGACTACAGGCACAACAACTCCTGAAAGTACCACAACTGAGACCACAACAGTAGAAAGCACCACACCTGAGACCACAACTGTGGTGGCTACTACAACAACAGAAAGCACTACAACAAAAAGTACAACTACAGGCACAACAACTCCTGAAAGTACCACAACTGAGACCACAACAGAAAGTACAACCACAGCCACAACAACTCCTGAAAGTACCACAACAGTAGAAAGCACCACACCTGAGACCACAACTGTGGTGGCTACTACAACAACAGAAAGCACTACAACAGAAAGTACGACTGCAGGCACAACAACTCCTGAAAGTACCACAACTGAGACCACAACACCGGACACCACAACAACAGAAAGTACATCCACAGCCACAACAACTCCTGAAAGTACCACAACTGAGACCACAACAGTAGAAAGCACCACACCTGAGACCACAACTGTGGTGGCTACTACAACCACAGAAAGCACTACAACAGAAAGTACGACTACAGGCACAACAACTCCTGAAAGTACCACAACTGAGACCACAACACCGGACACCACAACAACAGAAAGTACAACAACAGCCACAACAACTCCTGAAAGTACCACAACTGAGACCACAACACCGGACACCACAACAACAGAAAGTACAACAACAGCCACAATAACTCCTGAAAGTACCACAACTGAGACCACAACAGTAAAAAGGACCACACCTGAGACCACAACTGTGGTGGCTACTACAACAACAGAAAGCACTACAACAGAAAGTACAACTACAGGAACAACAACTCCTGAAAGTACCACAACTGAGACCACAACAATAGAAAGCACCACACCTGAGACCACAACTGTGGTGGCTACTACAACAACAGAAAGCACTACAACAGAAAGTACGACTACAGGCACAACAACTTCTGAAAGTACAACAACTGGGACCACAACACCGGTCATCACAACAACAGAAAGTACAACCACAGCCACAACAACTCCTGAAAGTACCACAACTGAGACCACAACAGTAGAAAGCACCACACCTGAGACCACAACTGTGGTGGTGGCTACTACAACAAAAGAAAGCACTACAACAGAAAGTACGACTACAGGCACAACAACTCCTGAAAGTACCACAACTGAGACCACAACAGTAGAAAGCACCACTCCTGAGACCACCACTGTGGTGGCTACTACAACCACAGAAAGCACTACAACAGAAAGTACGACTACAGGCACAACAACTCCTGAAAGTACCACAACTGAGACCACAACAATAGAAAGCACCACACCTGAGACCACAACTGTGGTGGCTACTACAACAACAGAAAGTACGACTACAGGCACAACAACTCCTGAAAGTACCACAACTGAGACCACAACAGTAGAAAGCACCACACCTGAGACCACAACTGTGGTGGCTACTACAACAACAGAAAGCACCACAGCACCAGAAAGTACAACAACAGAAATGGCGACTACAGGCACAACAACTCCTGAAAGTATCACAACTGAGACGACAACAGTAGAAAGCACCACACCTGAGACTACAACTGTGGTGGCTACTACAACAACAGAAAGCACTACAACAGAAAGTACGACTAGAGGCACAACAACTTCTGAAAGTACCACAACTGGGACCACAACACCGGACACCACAACAACAGAAAGTACAACCACAGCCACAACAACTCCTGAAAGTACCATAACTGAGACCACAACAGTAGAAAGCACCACACCTGAGACCACAACTGTGGTGGCTACTACAACAACAGAAAGCACCACAGCAACAGAAAGTACAACAACAGAAAGTACGACAACAGGCACAACAACTCCTGAAAGTACCACAACTGAGACCACAACACCGGACATCACTACAACAGAAAGTACAACCACAGCCACAACAACTCCTGAAAGTACCACAACTGAGACCACAACAGTAGAAAGCACCACACCTGAGACCACAACTGTGGTGGCTACTACAACCACAGAAAGCACTACAACAGAAAGTACGACTAAAGGCAAAACAACTCCTGAAAGTACCACAACTGGGACTACAACACCGGACATCACAACAACAGAAAGTACAACCACAGCCACAACAACTCCTGAAAGTACCACAACTGAGACCACAACAGTAGAAAGCACCACACCTGAGACCACAACTGTGGTGGCTACCACAACAACAGAAAGCACTACAACAGAAAGTACGACTACAGGCACAACAAATCCTGAAAGGACCAAAACTGAGACCACAACAGTAGAAAGCACCACACCAGAGACCACAACTGTGATGGCTACTACAACCACAGAAAGCACTACAACAGAAAGTACGACTACAGGCACAACAACTCCTGAAAGTACCACAACTGAGACCACAACAGTAGAAAGCACCACACCTGAGACCACAACTGTGGTGGTGGCTACTACAACAACAGAAAGCACTACAACAGAAAGTACGACTACAGGCACAACAACTTCTGAAAGTACCACAACTGGGACCACAACACCGGACACCACAACAACAGAAAGTACAACCACAGCCACAACAACTCCTGAAAGTACCACAACTGAGACCACAACAGTAGAAAGCACCACACCTGAGACCACAACTGTGGTGGCTACTACAACAACAGAAAGCACTACAACAGAAAGTACAACTACAGGCACAACAACTCCTGAAAGTACCACAACTGAGACCACAACACCGGACATCACTACAACAGAAAGTACAACCACAGCCACAACAACTCCTGAAAGTACCACAACTGAGACCACAACAGTAGAAAGCACCACACCTGAGACCACAACTGTGGTGGCTACCACAACAACAGAAAGCACTACAACAGAAAGTACGACTACAGGCACAACAAATCCTGAAAGGACCACAACTGAGACCACAACAGTAGAAAGCACCACACCTGAGACCACAACTGTGGTGGTGGCTACGACAACAACAGAAAGCACTACAACAGAAAGTACGACTACAGGCACACCAACTTCTGAAAGTACCACAACTGGGACCACAACACCGGACACCACAACAACAGAAAGTACAACCACAGCCACAACAACTCCTGAAAGTACCACAACTGAGACCACAACAGTAGAAAGCACCACACCTGAGACCACAACTGTGGTGGCTACTACAACAACAGAAAGCACTACAACAGAAAGTACAACTACAGGCACAACAACTCCTGAAAGTACCACAACTGAGACCACAACACCGGACATCACTACAACAGAAAGTACAACCACAGCCACAACAACTCCTGAAAGTACCACAACTGAGACCACAACAGTAGAAAGCACCACACCTGAGACCACAACTGTGGTGGCTACTACAACCACAGAAAGCACTACAACAGAAAGTACGACTACAGGCACAACAACTCCTGAAAGTACCACAACTGAGACCACAACAGTAGAAAGCACCACACCTGAGACCACAACTGTAGTGGCTACTACAACAACAGAAAGCACTACAACAGAAAGTACGACTACAGGCACAACGACTCCTGAAAGTACCACAACTGAGACCACAACAGTAGAAAGCACCACACCTGAGACCACAACTGTGGTGGCTACTACAACAACAGAAAGCACCACAGCAACAGAAAGTACGACTACAGGCAGAACAACTCCTGAAAGTACCACAACTGAGACGACAACAGTAGAAAGCACCACACCTGAGACTACAACTGTGGTGGCTACTACAACAACAGAAAGCACTACAACAGAAAGTACGACTACAGGCACAACAACTCCTGAAAGTACCACAACTGAGACCACAACAGTAGAAAGCACCACACCTGAGACCACAACTGTGGTGGCTACCACAACAACAGAAAGCACTACAACAGAAAGTACGACTACAGGCACAACAACTCCTGAAAGTACCACAACTGAGACCACAACAGTAGAAAGCACCACACCTGAGACCACAACTGTGATGGCTACTACAACCACAGGAAGCACTACAACAGAAAGTACGACTACAGACACAACAACTCCTGAAAGTACCACAACTGAGACCACAACAGTAGAAAGCACCACACCTGAGACCACAACTGTGCTGGTGGCTACTACAACCACAGAAAGCACTACAACAGAAAGTACGACTACAGGCACAACAACTCCTGAAAGTACCACAACTGAGACCACAACAGTAGAAAGCACCACACCTGAGACTACAACTCTGGTGGCTACTACAACAACAGAAAACACTACAAAAGAAAGTACGACTACAGGCACAACACCTCCTGAAAGTACCACAATTGAGACCACAACAGTAGAAAGCACCACACCTGAGACCACAACTGTGATGGCTACTACAACCACAGGAAGCACTACAACAGAAAGTACGACTACAGACACAACAACTCCTGAAAGTACCACAACTGAGACCACAACAGTAGAAAGCACCACACCTGAGACCACAACTGTGCTGGTGGCTACTACAACCACAGAAAGCACTACAACAGAAAGTACGACTACAGGCACAACACCTCCTGAAAGTACCACAATTGAGTCTACAACAGTAGAAAGCACCACACCTGAGACCACAACTGTGGTGGCTACTACAACAACAGAAAGTACCACAGCAACAGAAAGTACAACAACAGAAAGTACGACTACAGGCACAACAACTCCTGAAAGTACCACAACTGAGACCACAACAATAGAAAGCACCACACCTGAGACCACAACTGTGCTGGTGGCTACTACAACCACAGAAAGCACTACAACAGAAAGTACGACTACAGGCACAACAACTCCTGAAAGTACCACAACTGAGACCACAACAGTAGAAAGCACCACACCTGAGACTACAACTCTTGTGGCTACTACAACAACAGAAAGCACTACAACAGAAAGTACAACTACAGGCACAACAACTCCTGAAAGTACCACAACTGAGACCACAACACCGGACATCACTACAACAGAAAGTACAACCACAGCCACAACAACTCCTGAAAGTACCACAACTGAGACCACAACAGTAGAAAGCACCACACCTGAGACCACAACTGTGGTGGCTACTACAACAACAGAAAGCACTACAACAGAAAGTACGACTACAGGCACAACACCTCCTGAAAGTACCACAACTGAGACCACAACAGTAGAAAGCACCACACCTGAGACCACAACTGTGATGGCTACTACAACCACAGGAAGCACTACAACAGAAAGTACGACTAAAGACACAACAACTCCTGAAAGTACCACAACTGAGACCACAACAGTAGAAAGCACCACACCTGAGACCACAACTGTGCTGGTGGCTACTACAACCACAGAAAGCACTACAACAGAAAGTACGACTACAGGCACAACATCTCCTGAAAGTACCACAACTGAGACCACAACTCTGGGCATCACAACAACAGAAAGTACAACCACAGCCACAACAACTCCTGAAAGTACCACAACTGAGACCACAACAGTAGAAAGCACCACACCTGAGACTACAACTCTGGTGGCTACTACAACAACAGAAAGCACTACAACAGAAAGTACGACTACAGGCACAACAACTTCTGAAAGTACCACAACTGGGACCACAACACCGGACACCACAACAACAGAAAGTACAACCACAGCCACAACAACTCCTGAAAGTACCACAACTGAGACCACAACAGTAGAAAGCACCACACCTGAGACCACAACTGTGGTGGCTACTACAACCACAGAAAGCACTACAACAGAAAGTACGACTACAGGCACAACAACTCCTGAAAGTACCACAACTGAGACCACAACAGTAGAAAGCACCACACCTGAGACCACAACTGTGGTGGCTACTACAACAACAGAAAGCACTACAACAGAAAGTACGACTACAGGCACAACAACTCCTGAAAGTACCACAACAGTAGAAAGCACCACACCTGAGACCACAACTGTGGTGGCTACTACAACAACAGAAAGCACCACAGCAACAGAAAGTACAACAACAGAAAGTACGATTACAGGCACAACAACTCCTGAAAGTACCACAACTGAGACGACAACAGTAGAAAGCACCACACCTGAGACTACAACTGTGGTGGCTACTACAACAACAGAAAGCACTACAACAGAAAGTACGACTACAGGCACAACAACTCCTGAAAGTACCACAACTGAGACGACAACACCGGACATCACTACAACAGAAAGTACAACCACAGCCACAACAACTCCTGAAAGTACCACAACTGAGACCACAACAGTAGAAAGCACCACACCTGAGACCACAACTGTGGTGGTGGCTACTACAACAACAGAAAGCACTACAACAGAAAGTACGACTACAGGCACAACAACTTCTGAAAGTACCACAACTGGGACCACAACACCGGACACCACAACAACAGAAAGTACAACCACAGCCACAACAACTCCTGAAAGTACCACCACTGAGACCACAACAGTAGAAAGCACCACTCCTGAGACCACAACTGTGGTGGCTACTACAACCACAGAAAGCACTACAACAGAAAGTACGACTACAGGCACAACAACTCCTGAAAGTACCACAACTGAGACCACAACAGTAGAAAGCACCACACCTGAGACCACAACTGTGGTGGTGGCTACTACAACAACAGAAAGCACTACAACAGAAAGTACGACTACAGGCACAACAACTTCTGAAAGTACCACAACTGGGACCACAACACCGGACACCACAACAACAGAAAGTACAACAACAGCCACAACAACTCCTGAAAGTACCACAACTGTGACCACAACAGTAGAAAGCACCACACCTGAGACCACAACTGCGGTGGCTACTACAACAACAGAAAGTACCACAGCAACAGAAAGTACAACAACAGAAAGTACGACTACAGGCACAACAACTCCTGAAAGTACCACAACTGAGACCACAACAATAGAAAGCACCACACCTGAGACTACAACTGTGGTGGCAACTACAACAACAGAAAGCACTACAACAGAAAGTACGACAACAGGCACAACAACTCCTGAAAGTACCACAACTGAGACCACAACACCGGACATCACTACAACAGAAAGTACAACCACAGCCACAACAACTCCTGAAAGTACCACAACTGAGACCACAACAGTAGAAAGCACCACACCTGAGACCACAACTGTGCTGGTGGCTACTACAACCACAGAAAGCACTACAACAGAAAGTACGACTACAGGCACAACATCTCCTGAAAGTACCACAACTGAGACCACAACTCTGGGCATCACAACAACAGAAAGTACAACCACAGCCACAACAACTCCTGAAAGTACCACAACTGAGACCACAACAGTAGAAAGCACCACACCTGAGACTACAACTCTGGTGGCTACTACAACAACAGAAAGCACTACAACAGAAAGTACGACTACAGGCACAACAACTTCTGAAAGTACCACAACTGGGACCACAACACCGGACACCACAACAACAGAAAGTACAACCACAGCCACAACAACTCCTGAAAGTACCACAACTGAGACCACAACAGTAGAAAGCACCACACCTGAGACCACAACTGTGGTGGCTACTACAACCACAGAAAGCACTACAACAGAAAGTACGACTACAGGCACAACAACTCCTAAAAGTACCACAACTGAGACCACAACAGTAGAAAGCACCACACCTGAGACCACAACTGTGGTGGCTACTACAACAACAGAAAGCACTACAACAGAAAGTACGACTACAGGCACAACAACTCCTGAAAGTACCACAACTGAGACCACAACAGTAGAAAGCACCACACCTGAGACCACAACTGTGGTGGCTACTACAACAACAGAAAGCACCACAGCAACAGAAAGTACAACAACAGAAAGTACGATTACAGGCACAACAACTCCTGAAAGTACCACAACTGAGACGACAACAGTAGAAAGCACCACACCTGAGACTACAACTGTGGTGGCTACTACAACAACAGAAAGCACTACAACAGAAAGTACGACTACAGGCACAACAACTCCTGAAAGTACCACAACTGAGACGACAACACCGGACATCACTACAACAGAAAGTACAACCACAGCCACAACAACTCCTGAAAGTACCACAACTGAGACCACAACAGTAGAAAGCACCACACCTGAGACCACAACTGTGGTGGTGGCTACTACAACAACAGAAAGCACTACAACAGAAAGTACGACTACAGGCACAACAACTTCTGAAAGTACCACAACACCGGACACCACAACAACAGAAAGTACAACCACAGCCACAACAACTCCTGAAAGTACCACAACTGAGACCACAACAGTAGAAAGCACCACTCCTGAGACCACAACTGTGGTGGCTACTACAACCACAGAAAGTACTACAACAGAAAGTACGACTACAGGCACAACAACTCCTGAAAGTACCACAACTGAGACCACAACAGTAGAAAGCACCACACCTGAGACCACAACTGTGGTGGTGGCTACTACAACAACAGAAAGCACTACAACAGAAAGTACGACTACAGGCACAACAACTTCTGAAAGTACCACAACTGGGACCACAACACCGGACACCACAACAACAGAAAGTACAACAACAGCCACAACAACTCCTGAAAGTACCACAACTGAGACCACAACAGTAGAAAGCACCACACCTGAGACCACAACTGCGGTGGCTACTACAACAACAGAAAGTACCACAGCAACAGAAAGTACAACAACAGAAAGTACGACTACAGGCACAACAACTCCTGAAAGTACCACAACTGAGACCACAACAATAGAAAGCACCACACCTGAGACTACAACTGTGGTGGCTACTACAACAACAGAAAGCACTACAACAGAAAGTACGACAACAGGCACAACAACTCCTGAAAGTACCACAACTGAGACCACAACACCGGACATCACTACAACAGAAAGTACAACCACAGCCACAACAACTCCTGAAAGTACCACAACTGAGACCACAACAGTAGAAAGCACCACACCTGAGACTACAACTGTGGTGGCTACTACAACAACAGAAAGCACTACAACAGAAAGTACGACTACAGGCACAACAACTTCTGAAATTACCACAACTGGGACCACAACACCGGACACCACAACAACAGAAAGTACAACCACAGCCACAACAACTCCTGGAAGTACCACAACTGAGACCACAACAGTAGAAAGCACCACACCTGAGACCACAACTGTGGTGGCTACTACAACCACAGAAAGCACTACAACAGAAAGTACGACTACAGGCACAACAACTCCTGAAAGTACCACAACTGAGACCACAACAGTAGAAAGCACCACACCTGAGACCACAACTGTGGTGGCTACAACAACAACAGAAAGTACGACTACAGGCACAACAACTCCTGAAAGTACCACAACTGAGACCACAACAGTAGAAAGCACCACACCTGAGAACACAACTGTGGTGGCTACTACAACAACAGAAAGCACCACAGCAACAGAAAGTACAACAACAGAAAGTACGACTACAGGCACAGCAACTCCTGAAAGTACCACAACTGAGACAACAACAGTAGAAAGCACCACACCTGAGACTACAACTGTGGTGGCTACTACAACAACAGAAAGCACTACAACAGAAAGTACGACTACAGGCACAACAACTCCTGAAAGTACCACAACTGAGACCACAACAATAGAAAGCACCACACCTGAGACTACAACTGTGGTGGCTACTACAACAACAGAAAGCACTACAACAGAAAGTACGACTACAGGCACAACAACTCCTGAAAGTACCACAACTGAGACCACAACACCGGACATCACTACAACAGAAAGTACAACCACAGCCACAACAACTCCTGAAAGTACCACAACTGAGACCACAACAGTAGAAAGCACCACACCTGAGACCACAACTGTGGTGGCTACTACAACAACAGAAAGCACTACAACAGAAAGTACAACTACAGGCACAACAACTCCTGAAAGTACTACAACTGAGACCACAACAGTAGAAAGCACCACACCTGAGACCACAACTGTGGTGGCTACTACAACCACAGAAAGCACTACAACAGAAAGTACGACTACAGGCACAACAACTTCTGAAAGTACCACAACTGGGACCACAACACCGGAGACCACAACAACAGAAAGTACAACCACAGCCACAACAACTCCTGAAAGTACCACAACTGAGACCACAACAGTAGAAAGCACCACACCTGAGACCACAACTGTGGTGGCTACTACAACAACAGAAAGCACCACAGCAACAGAAAGTACAACAACAGAAAGTACGACTACAGGCACAACAACTCCTGAAAGTACCACAACTGAGACCACAACAGTAGAAAGCACCACACCTGAGACTACAACTGTGGTGGCTACTACAACAACAGAAAGCACTACAACAGAAAGTACGACTACAGGCACAACAACTTCTGAAAGTACCACAACTGGGACCACAACACCAGACACCACAACAACAGAAAGTACAACCACAGCCACAACAACTCCTGGAAGTACCACAACTGAGACCACAACAGTAGAAAGCACCACACCTGTGACCACAACGGTGGTGGTGGCTACTACAACAACAGAAAGCACTACAACAGAAAGTACGACTACAGGCACAACAACTCCTGAAAGTACCACAACTGAGACCACAACAGTAGAAAGCACCACACCTGTGACCACAACGGTGGTGGTGGCTACTACAACAACAGAAAGCACTACAACAGAAAGTACGACTACAGGCACAACAACTTCTGAAAGTACCACAACTGGGACCACAACACCGGACACCACAACAACAGAAAGTACAACCACAGCCACAACAACTCCTGAAAGTACCACAACTGAGACCACAACAGTAGAAAGCACCACACCTGAGACCACAACTGTGGTGGCTACTACAACAACAGAAATCACTACAACAGAAAGTACGACTACAGGCACAACAACTCCTGAAAGTACCACAACTGAGACCACAACAGTAGAAAGCACCACACCTGAGACCACAACTGTGGTGGCTACTACAACAACAGAAAGTACGACTACAGGCACAACAACTCCTGAAAGTACCACAACTGAGACCACAACAGTAGAAAGCACCACACCTGAGACCACAACTGTGGTGGCTACTACAACAACAGAAAGCACCACAGCAACAGAAAGTACAACAACAGAAAGTATGACTACAGGCACAGCAACTCCTGAAAGTACCACAACTGAGACAACAACAGTAGAAAGCACCACACCTGAGACTACAACTGTGGTGGCTACTACAACAACAGAAAGCACTACAACAGAAAGTACGACTACAGGCACAACAACTCCTGAAAGTACCACAACTGAGACCACAACACCGGACATCACTACAACAGAAAGTACAACCACAGCCACAACAACTCCTGAAAGTACCACAACTGAGACCACAACAGTAGAAAACACCACACCTGAGACCACAACTGTGGTGGCTACTACAACAACAGAAAGCACTACAACAGAAAGTACAACTACAGGCACAACAACTCCTGAAAGTACTACAACTGAGACCACAACAGTAGAAAGCACCACACCTGAGACCACAACTGTGGTGGCTACTACAACCACAGAAAGCACTACAACAGAAAGTACGACTACAGGCACAACAACTTCTGAAAGTACCACAACTGGGACCACAACACCGGAGACCACAACAACAGAAAGTACAACCACAGCCACAACAACTCCTGGAAGTACCACAACTGAGACCACAACAGTAGAAAGCACCACACCTGAGACCACAACTGTGGTTGCTACTACAACAACAGAAAGCACCACAGCAACAGAAAGTACAACAACAGAAAGTACGACTACAGGCACAACAACTCCTGAAAGTACCACAACTGAGACCACAACAGTAGAAAGCACCACACCTGAGACTACAACTGTGGTGGCTACTACAACAACAGAAAGCACTACAACAGAAAGTACGACTACAGGCACAACAACTTCTGAAAGTACCACAACTGGGACCACAACACCAGACACCACAACAACAGAAAGTACAACCACAGCCACAACAACTCCTGGAAGTACCACAACTGAGACCACAACAGTAGAAAGCACCACACCTGAGACTACAACTGTGGTGGCTACTACAACAACAACAGAAAGCACTACAACAGAAAGTACGACTACAGGCACAACAACTCCTGAAAGTACCACAACTGAGACCACAACAGTAGAAAGCACCACACCTGAGACCACAACGGTGGTGGTGGCTACTACAACAACAGAAAGCACTACAACAGAAAGTACGACTACAGGCACAACAACTTCTGAAAGTACCACAACTGGGACCACAACACCGGACACCACAACAACAGAAAGTACAACCACAGCCACAACAACTCCTGAAAGTACCACAACTGAGACCACAACAGTAGAAAGCACCACACCTGAGACCACAACTGTGGTGGCTACTACAACAACAGAAATCACTACAACAGAAAGTACGACTACAGGCACAACAACTCCTGAAAGTACCACAACTGAGACCACAACAGTAGAAAGCACCACACCTGAGACCACAACTGTGGTGGCTACTACAACAACAGAAAGTACGACTACAGGCACAACAACTCCTGAAAGTACCACAACTGAGACCACAACAGTAGAAAGCACCACACCTGAGACCACAACTGTGGTGGCTACTACAACAACAGAAAGCACCACAGCAACAGAAAGTACAACAACAGAAAGTATGACTACAGGCACAGCAACTCCTGAAAGTACCACAACTGAGACAACAACAGTAGAAAGCACCACACCTGAGACTACAACTGTGGTGGCTACTACAACAACAGAAAGCACTACAACAGAAAGTACGACTACAGGCACAACAACTCCTGAAAGTACCACAACTGAGACCACAACACCGGACATCACTACAACAGAAAGTACAACCACAGCCACAACAACTCCTGAAAGTACCACAACTGAGACCACAACAGTAGAAAGCACCACACCTGAGACCACAACTGTGGTGGCTACTACAACAACAGAAAGCACTACAACAGAAAGTACAACTACAGGCACAACAACTCCTGAAAGTACTACAACTGAGACCACAACAGTAGAAAGCACCACACCTGAGACCACAACTGTGGTGGCTACTACAACCACAGAAAGCACTACAACAGAAAGTACGACTACAGGCACAACAACTTCTGAAAGTACCACAACTGGGACCACAACACCGGAGACCACAACAACAGAAAGTACAACCACAGCCACAACAACTCCTGGAAGTACCACAACTGAGACCACAACAGTAGAAAGCACCACACCTGAGACCACAACTGTGGTTGCTACTACAACAACAGAAAGCACCACAGCAACAGAAAGTACAACAACAGAAAGTACGACTACAGGCACAACAACTCCTGAAAGTACCACAACTGAGACCACAACAGTAGAAAGCACCACACCTGAGACTACAACTGTGGTGGCTACTACAACAACAGAAAGCACTACAACAGAAAGTACGACTACAGGCACAACAACTTCTGAAAGTACCACAACTGGGACCACAACACCGGACACCACAACAACAGAAAGTACAACCACAGCCACAACAACTCCTGGAAGTACCACAACTGAGACCACAACAGTAGAAAGCACCAAACCTGAGACTACAACTGTGGTGGCTACTACAACAACAACAGAAAGCACTACAACAGAAAGTACGACTACAGGCACAACAACTCCTGAAAGTACCACAACTGAGACCACAACAGTAGAAAGCACCACACCTGAGACCACAACTGTGGTGGTGGCTACTACAACAACAGAAAGCACTACAACAGAAAGTACGACTACAGGCACAACAACTTCTGAAAGTACCACATCTGGGACCACAACACCGGACACCACAACAACAGAAAGTACAACCACAGCCACAACAACTCCTGAAAGTACCACAACTGAGACCACAACAGTAGAAAGCACCACACCTGAGACCACAACTGTGGTGGCTACTACAACAACAGAAAGCACTACAACAGAAAGTACGACTACAGGCACAACGACTCCTGAAAGTACCACAACTGAGACCACAACAGTAGAAAGCACCACAGCTGAGACCACAACTGTGGTGGCTACTACAACAACAGAAAGCACCACAGCAACAGAAAGTACAACAACAGAAAGTACGACTACAGGCACAACAACTCCTGAAAGTACCACAACTGAGACGACAACACCGGACACCACTACAACAGAAAGTACAACCACAGCCACAACAACTCCTGAAAGTACCACAACTGAGACCACAACAGTAGAAAGCACCACACCTGAGACCACAACTGTGGTGGCTACCACAACAACAGAAAGCACTACAACAGAAAGTACGACTACAGGCACAACAACTCCTGAAAGTACCACAACTGAGACCACAACAGTAGAAAGCACCACACCTGAGACCACAACTGTGATGGCTACTACAACCACAGGAAGCACTACAACAGAAAGTACGACTACAGACACAACAACTCCTGAAAGTACCACAACTGAGACCACAACAGTAGAAAGCACCACACCTGAGACCACAACTGTGCTGGTGGCTACTACAACAACAGAAAGCACTACAACAGAAAGTACGACTACAGGCACAACAACTTCTGAAACTACCACAACTGGGACCACAACACCGGACACCACAACAACAGAAAGTACAACCACAGCCACAACAACTCCTGAAAGTACCACAACTGAGACCACAACAGTAGAAAGTACCACACCTGAGACCACAACTGTGGTGGCTACCACAACAACAGAAAGCACTACAACAGAAAGTACGACTACAGGCACAACAACTCCTGAAAGTACCACAACTGAGACCACAACAGTAGAAAGCACCACACCTGAGACCGCAACTGTGATGGCTACTACAACCACAGGAAGCACTACAACAGAAAGTACGACTACAGACACAACAACTCCTGAAAGTACCACAACTGAGACCACAACAGTAGAAAGCACCACACCTGAGACCACAACTGTGGTGGTGGCTACTACAACAACAGAAAGCACTACAACAGAAAGTACGACTACAGGCACAACAACTTCTGAAAGTACCACAACTGGGACCACAACACCGGACACCACAACAACAGAAAGTACAACCACAGCCACAACAACTCCTGAAAGTACCACAACTGAGACCACAACAGTAGAAAGCACCACACCTGAGACCACAACTGTGGTGGCTACTACAACAACAGAAAGTACCACAGCAACAGAAAGTACAACAACAGAAAGTACGACTACAGGCACAACAACTCCTGAAAGTACCACAACTGAGACCACAACAATAGAAAGCACCACACCTGAGACTACAACTGTGGTGGCTACTACAACAACAGAAAGCACTACAACAGAAAGTACGACTACAGGCACAACAACTCCTGAAAGTACCACAACTGAGACCACAACACCGGACATCACTACAACAGAAAGTACAACCACAGCCACAACAACTCCTGAAAGTACCACAACTGAGACCACAACAGTAGAAAGCACCACACCTGAGACCACAACTGTGGTGGCTACTACAACAACAGAAAGCACTACAACAGAAAGTACAACTACAGGCACAACAACTCCTGAAAGTACCACAACTGAGACCACAACAGTAGAAAGCACCACACCTGAGACCACAACTGTGGTGGCTACTACAACAACAGAAAGCACTACAACAGAAAGTACGACTACAGGCACAACATCTCCTGAAAGTACCACAACTGAGACCACAACTCTGGGCATCACAACAACAGAAAGTACAACCACAGCCACAACAACTCCTGAAAGTACCACAACTGAGACCACAACAGTAGAAAGCACCACACCTGAGACTACAACTGTGCTGGCTACTACAACAATAGAAAGCACTACAACAGAAAGTACGACTACAGGCACAACAACTTCTGAAAGTACCACAACTGGGACCACAACACCGGACACCACAACAACAGAAAGTACAACCACAGCCACAACAACTCCTGAAAGTACCACAACTGAGACCACAACAGTAGAAAGCACCACACCTGAGACTACAACTGTGGTGGCTACTACAACAACAGAAAGCACTACAACAGAAAGTACGACTACAGGCACAACAACTTCTGAAAGTACCACAACTGGGACCACAACACCGGACACCACAACAACAGAAAGTACAACAACAGCCACAACAACTCCTGAAAGTACCACAACTGAGACCACAACAGTAGAAAGCACCACACCTGAGACCACAACTGTGGTGGCTACTACAACAACAGAAAGTACCACAGCAACAGAAAGTACAACAACAGAAAGTACAACAACAGAAAGTACGACTACAGGCACAACAACTCCTGAAAGTACCACAACTGAGACCACAACAATAGAAATCACCACACCTGAGACCACAACTGTGGTGGCTACCACAACAACAGAAAGCACTACAACAGAAAGTACGACTACAGGCACAACGACTCCTGAAAGTACCACAACTGAGACCACAACAGTAGAAAGCACCACACCTGAGACCACAACTGTGGTGGCTACTACAACAACAGAAAGCACCACAGCAACAGAAAGTACAACAACAGAAAGTACGACTACAGGCACAACAACTCCTGAAAGTACCACAACTGAGACGACAACAGTAGAAAGCACCACACCTGAGACTACAACTGTGGTAGCTACTACAACAACAGAAAGCACTACAACAGAAAGTACGACTACAGGCACAACAACTCCTGAGAGTACCACAACTGAGACCACAACAATAGAAAGCACCACACCTGAGACTACAACTGTGGTGGCTACTACAACAACAGAAAGCACTACAACAGAAAGTACGACTACAGGCACAACAACTTCTGAAAGTACCACAACTGGGACCACAACACCGGACACCACAACAACAGAAAGTACGACTACAGGCACAACAACTCCTGAAAGTACCACAACTGAGACCACAACACCGGACATTACTACAACAGAAAGTACAACCACAGCCACAACAACTCCTGAAAGTACCACAACTGAGACCACAACAGTAGAAAGCACCACACCTGAGACTACAACTGTGGTGGCTACTACAACAACAGAAAGCACTACAACAGAAAGTACGACTACAGGCACAACAACTTCTGAAAGTACCACAACTGGGACCACAACACCGGACACCACAACAACAGAAAGTACAACCACAGCCACAACAACTCCTGAAAGTACCACAACTGAGACCACAACAGTAGAAAGCACCACACCTGAGACCACAACTGTGGTGGCTACTACAACCACAGAAAGCACTACAACAGAAAGTACAACTACAGGCACAACAACTCCTGAAAGTACCACAACTGAGACCACAACAGTAGAAAGCACCACACCTGAGACCACAACTGTGGTGGCTACTACAACAACAGAAAGCACTACAACAGAAAGTACGACTACAGGCACAACAACTCCTGAAAGTACCACAACTGAGACCACAACAGTAGAAAGCACCACACCTAAAACCACAACTGTGGTGGCTACTACAACAACAGAAAGCACCACAGCAACAGAAAGTACAACAACAGAAAGTACGACTACAGGCACAACAACTCCTGAAAGTACCACAACTGAGACGACAACAGTAGAAAGCACCACACCTGAGACTACAACTGTGGTGGCTACTACAACAACAGAAAGCACTACAACAGAAAGTACGACTACAGGCACAACAACTCCTGAAAGTACCACAACTGAGACCACAACAGTAGAAAGCACCACACCTGAGACCACAACTGTGGTGGCTACTACAACAACAGAAAGTACCACAGCAACAGAAAGTACAACAACAGAAAGTACGACTACAGGCACAACAACTCCTGAAAGTACCACAACTGAGACCACAACAATAGAAAGCACCACACCTGAGACTACAACTGTGGTGGCTACTACAACAACAGAAAGCACTACAACAGAAAGTACGACTACAGGCACAACAACTCCTGAAAGTACCACAACTGAGACCACAACACCGGACATCACTACAACAGAAAGTACAACCACAGCCACAACAACTCCTGAAAGTACCACAACTGAGACCACAACAGTAGAAAGCACCACACCTGAGACCACAACTGTGGTGGCTACTACAACAACAGAAAGCACTACAACAGAAAGTACGACTACAGGCACAACAACTTCTGAAAGTACCACAACTGGGACCACAACACCGGACACCACAACAACAGAAAGTACAACCACAGCCACAACAACTCCTGGAAGTACCACAACTGAGACCACAACAGTAGAAAGCACCACACCTGAGACCACAACTGTGGTGGCTACTACAACAACAGAAAGCACTACAACAGAAAGTACAACTACAGGCACAACAACTCCTGAAAGTACCACAACTGAGACCACAACACCGGACATCACTACAACAGAAAGTACAACCACAGCCACAACAACTCCTGGAAGTACCACAACTGAGACCACAACAGTAGAAAGCACCACACCTGAGACCACAACTGTGGTGGCTACTACAACAACAGAAAGCACTACAACAGAAAGTACAACTATAGGCACAACAACTCCTGAAAGTACCACAACTGAGACCACAACACCGGACATCACTACAACAGAAAGTACAACCACAGCCACAACAACTCCTGAAAGTACCACAACTGAGACCACAACAGTAGAAAGCACCACACCTGAGACCACAACTGTAGTGGCTACTACAACAACAGAAAGCACTACAACAGAAAGTACGACTACAGGCACAACAACTCCTGAAAGTACCACAACTGAGACCACAACAGTAGAAAGCACCACACCTGAGACCACAACTGTGGTGGCTACCACAACAACAGAAAGCACTACAACAGAAAGTACGACTACAGGCACAACGACTCCTGAAAGTACCACAACTGAGACCACAACAGTAGAAAGCACCACACCTGAGACCACAACTGTGGTGGCTACTACAACAACAGAAAGCACCACAGCAACAGAAAGTACAACAACAGAAAGTACGACTACAGGCACAACAACTCCTGAAAGTACCACAACTGAGACGACAACAGTAGAAAGCACCACACCTGAGACTACAACTGTGGTGGCTACTACAACAACAGAAAGCACTACAACAGAAAGTACGACTACAGGCACAACAACTCCTGAAAGTACCACAACTGAGACCACAACAGTAGAAAGCACCACACCTGAGACCACAACTGTGGTGGCTACCACAACAACAGAAAGCACTACAACAGAAAGTACGACTACAGGCACAACGACTCCTGAAAGTACCACAACTGAGACCACAACAGTAGAAAGCACCACACCTGAGACCACAACTGTGGTGGCTATTACAACAACAGAAAGCACCACAGCAACAGAAAGTACAACAACAGAAAGTACGACTACAGGCACAACAACTCCTGAAAGTACCACAACTGAGACGACAACAGTAGAAAGCACCACACCTGAGACTACAACTGTGGTGGCTACTACAACAACAGAAAGCACTACAACAGAAAGTACGACTACAGGCACAACAACTCCTGAGAGTACCACAACTGAGACCACAACAGTAAAAAGCACCACACCTGAGACCACAACTGTGGTGGTGGCTACTACAACAACAGAAAGCACCACGGCAACAGAAAGTACAACAACAGAAAGTTCGACTACAGGCACAACAACTCCTGAAAGTACCACAACTGAGACCACAACAGTAGAAAGCACCACACCTGAGACTACAACTGTGGTGGCTACTACAACAACAGAAAGCACTACAACAGAAAGTACGACTACAGGCACAACAACTTCTGAAAGTACAACAACTGGGACCACAACACCGGACACCACAACAATAGAAAGTACAACCACAGCCACAACAACTCCTGAAAGTACCACAACTGAGACCACAACAGTAGAAAGCACCACACCTGAGACCACAACTGTGGTGGCTACTACAACCACAGAAAGCACTACAACAGAAAGTTCGACTACAGGCACAACAACTTCTGAAAGTACCACAACTGAGACCACAACACCAGGCGCATAAAATAAAGTACGACAACAGGCAAAACAATCCCAGGTAACACAACCACAATGCAATAGGACATTTCAAAGCTATAGTGACAAAGGCAACAGTGGCTAGGACAATTTTCAAATCAGGAAAAAGCTAATATTTTACATATAATTTATGTAATTCAGCCAAATTGTGCAAAGATTAATACTGACAAACTGTTTTATGTATATCTTTGTAATGCAGGTTTATTATTTTAAGCTAATAAATTGTTAATAGTGTTTGATTGTCTAAACCCTTGATTAATTGACATCTAAATAAGAGAAGACTTATCAAAAAATATGTGTTGTATAAGTACCATTTCAGTTGAATCATTTCATGATTCATTCATTAATCAATTTTATTATCCATTTTTATTTTCAAGAATAATAACAGCGCTTCTATTTCCATGGGTCCACAGCCCAGTTAAACAAACATTTAATAACTTGTTTGCTTATTTCTTTTTCACTTATGGCAGATTATGTACATTTTGAACATATTAATTTTATGCTCTGCATCATTAAATTATGTACTGAGCCATATTCTTTCTTCTACTTGCAGAAAATTTAAAGATCCAAGTCCAGGACCACACGTCTGCACTGTTTCTTGATAATGTTGATTATTTCACTCCCGAGAGCCTATACCATCTCCTATTTCCACAAACAATAACCTGTAGTTTAAATTATTATTATTATTATTATTTTGTTAATATTTATTGACCACATTACACTGAGAAAAAGAGATATAAAAAAAAAAAGATTTTAACTTATAAATTATATTTATGTGTGAAGGAATTTATTTGCTGTATCTAGTAATTATGGCTTTTTTATGGTCATAATCTTGACTTGATTATTGTTTCAGAGTAATTTAAAAAAATGATTGTACAAATTTGCTTTATTTTTGTAAAATTACTGCTTTTGCTGGGTAATAAATTATTTTTCACAGAAATGTTATAATTCCTTGCACTGATCACAGATTTTGAGATTTTGCCTGCACGAGGTCTGAAAATTATTTAATAAAAGTAATATCCAATGCCAAGTAAAAGTAATTATTGCCAGAAAAAGTATAAAAAGTATGAAAGTTAAATGGTTAAATAAATAAATACAGTGATGATGAAATGAAAGTTTCTTTGATGCAGAATGATAGTGGTCCATATAATCTGCTCAACATTAAAGGTTAAAGAAGTATTGAAAATGTGACCATATTCTCGCTGACAATATAATTCATGAAAATAATCTGCATTTCCGTTCATCAGTGAACTTTGAACTTCAATGTTTACATTTTTCAAATCGTGCAACACAACCATATATTTCTCTATAGTTTACTTATTCGTAAGTGTTTGAGGACAGATGTGGACAGTAACATACCTTCATTTATAATACAAGAATTGATAAATGGAGGTACCGTGAAGTCAACAAGAGCCAGGTTAGCTGTGAGCTGTCAATCATTCCAGACTGGGGCAGCCTGGCATTCCCTGTGCCATTTCTGCTCCAATGATCTTCCAATTCCAGTATTCTTAGACTCATCAATAGATCATTACACTGAGTTCCACTAAAATAAAATGAAAATCCCACCTATGCTCTCACTCACAGGAGTGACAGAGCAGGTTTATTATCAAACCCCATTTCCAGAATAGTTGGGACATTTTGTAAAATGCGATAAAATCAAGAATCTGTGATTTGTTAAATCTCTTGAACCTTTATTTAACTGATAAATGTACAAAGAAAATGTTTCCAATGTTTTCACTGACCAACTTAATTGTATTTTGTAAATATAAAGTTTGGATTTTGATGGCTGCTACACACTCCAAAAAAAGTTAGGACAGAGGTATGTTTACCACTGTGTCACATCACCTTTCCTTTTAATTACACTTTTTAATCATTTGGGAATTAAGGATACGAATTGTTGAAATGTTGCAAGTGGAATATTTGCCCATCTTGTCTGATATAAGACAACTGTCCATGGCCATCGCTGTCTGATTCTCCTTTCATGATGGGTGATCATACATTTTCAATAAGAGACAGATCTGGACTGCAGTCAGGCACATCTCTTCTATGGTGCAGTGTCTAGAAACCACTCAGTTTTAGCATGTGCAGAATGAGGCCTGGCATTGTCTTTCTTCCCAGGAAAGATGTCATCTTGATGGCAGTTTATGTCTGTATAATCTAATACACCTCCATGTCAGTGCTACTGTACCTTCACACAAATGCAAGTTACCCATGCCGTTTGCACTGATGCCTCCCAATACCATGACAGATGTTTGCTTTTGCATCTGTCACTGATGAATGTCTGGTTGGTCCCTTTCGTCTTTGGGACTGAGAACTCGATGTCTGTTTTTCCCCAAAACAAGCTGAAACATGGACTCATCTGACCACAGCACACATTTTCACTGTCTTCTAGACCATCTGAGATGAGCTCGGGCCCAGAGAACTCGCCGGAATCTCTGTTAGAACTCATGTATAGCTTTCTCCTTGCGTAACAGAGATTCAAGTGGCTTTTCTTGATGCAGTGTCAGACTGTGTTAAGTGAAAACGGTTTTCCAAAGAACTCTTGAGCACATGTGGCTGTATTTATCAGAGTAGCATGACGGTTTCTCATGCAGTGCCATCTGAGGGCTCGAAGGTCACGCACATGCAACAGAGGTCTCCTGTCTTGCCCTACACAGACTGAGATTTCTCTGGATTCCCTGAATCTTCTCACAATATTACGTATGGAAGATGGTGAAAGACATAAATTCTATGCAATCTAGCATTGAGAAATGTAATTTTTGAATTGTTGGACAATTCTCTCATGATATTTGGCACAAAGCCATAACTCATATTTGCTTACAAAGACTGAGAAGCTCTTTCACACCCAATCACGATTCCCTCACCTAATGCAAATTCACCTGCTCATTTTGGACTGTTTCAAAAGAGTTTGATAATCTAACTTGGATAATCTTTTCACTGTTTTTTTTTTTTTTTTTGCCTCTGTCCTAACTTTTTTGTAATGTGTTGCAGCCATCAATATCAAAATTTGCTTATATTTACAAAATACAATTATATTGTTCAATGAAAACATTGGAAAACTTTGCTTTGTACTTTTGTGAGTTAAAAAAGGTTCAAGAGAATTGCCATTGCATTTCTTTCAATTACATTATTGTATTTTACAAAATGTCCCAACTTCTGGAAATGGGGTTGTAGCACAGGGATCTGATCGTTTAAACTCACAAACTCATTCATTCAATTGCAGCAGTTTAATTGCACAGCTGTTAAACATATAAATCAATTCATGAACATGAAGTAATGAGTTGAGCTCTAATTATTTTATCATTTTAGCCCACGGTTTCACAGACAAGGTTTAAGTTTAGTCTCAGACTAAAATGCATGTTTGAGCTTTTTTAATTGAAAGCAACTTGCACTAAATCTTAAAATATGTCAGTGCCATTTTTATTGGTCTCAGGATGTACATGTACACCAGTTAAACATTTTATTTTTCTAGGGTATGTTTATAAAAACTACTTAAAGGCCTAATCCTGGCTTAATCTAAGCCCTGTCTGTGAAACCAGGCCTAAATGTTTCAATTTCCATGCATCCACACCTAGGAGTTAAATGTTTTGGTGTTACATTGTGTTTGGTGAAATTCATTACCAATAAAATGTCATACATCCTCCAAATTTTAATTCCCAGAGTTCTTATAATTCATGAGTGTGAGATAAGCACACTTGCAAACAACAAAAACACTGAGTTAAAAACAACCCAAGGGCTGGGTAAATATAAAATATAAAGGGCTGGGCAAACACATGTTGGTTTAATTGGTGTTGGTTTCTTCTTTTTTTCTTTTTCTTTTTTTTTACTTCATACATGAATTAATGTTTACGTATTCATTTAAATCCTCTAAACCTTTTTAAAATAGGCTACTCGATACAACCACTGGCTTGCATGATAATTCCTTTATTTTCAATCATATTTTACAATATATTTTATATCATTTTAAATACACATTTCCAACGTTTATGCTCCTTTAACAACTATTAGAGAAGTACAAAATAAACATTTATAAGTAATTCAAGTGTAACTGACCAGTCTCTGTTGTCCCGTTAACGGCGCTGGATCTCGTACCGGTACTTGTATCATGTTCAGCGGCGGAACTTCTAACTTCAGACCACCGCCCTGCGTTTTACTCATAACCAAGATATGCTGTGACTGACTCCATAACCTGTCCATAAACAATCAGTGTACAGTTCTGAGAACATATTTTAACATCATACGTATTTATTCTGTATATTTTTTAATAAAATCATAACATTTTATGCAAGGTATCAGGCGTTTCCATCACGCAAAAAGATCGACGCGACACTCATTTAGGTGACTCCTATCACGCCCATGTATTTTGCTTTGAATAAAATTAAATGATATACAGCACAATAACGAATTTATAGATAAAATAAAATGTACACAAACCTGTAGGCCTTACTATTTTACCGAAGACACACAATTTTGACGGAGCTGCACTGCTCTCTCCTGAAGAGGTCGCAAAAAGCCTGCGATAAATACCTCAATCCCTGGGTTGTTATATCTGACCCAGGAACTTGGTCACACAAAAACTACCCAAACACTGGTTGTTACATCTGACATTACCCACACACACACGGACAAAAAAAAACAACAAAAAAAAACAAACAAAAGACACAACCCAGGATTTGGGTAGAAAAAATAACCTACAATTTTTTAGAGTGCAGGGTTTTATTGGATCTGATACTATTCTGTGCCAGATCTCATAGATCATTAAGCATGGTGCATTGTTATCCTTGTTTCCTTAATAATGCTGTATTACCAAGATAAGTTAAACTAAAGTCTAAACTCAACTAATCACACTATGGCCTTTCGTAGAGCTGCTTTACCACAGAATTTAAAATTGACTCATATGTTTGCAATAATGTTTCCTGTGCAAACACCCCTAATAGATTAAAAAGCTATGACATTGCAGTTTTTGAGAAGAAAAGTTGGCAACCTGCATTATTCTGCTCAAATTAGATATTATTTTGTTATTAATTTAGATACTGTTCCAAGACAATCATGTTCAGGGTGAAGCATGATGGGTAACTGCACTCTGTTCTGATGAATATGAGAGACAATGGATGAATGTAGTTTGAACTAAAGAAAAAGGCTGAATTATCAGTGAAATGTGATGTAGGAAAACCCTTTTGAGTTTTGACTGATTTTCATAGAGCACAACCAGTAATGTGAAAAATGAGGAGAAAGATCATTTCTGCTGAAAAAAGACAGAAAATGATATCTTGTTAATGAAAGAAAGTGTGTGTGTGTGTGTGTGTGTGTGTGTGTGTGTGTGTGTGTGTGTGTCAATTTCTCTCTGTGCTTTAAGTGTAAAACTCTTACAAATTAAGGTTGACAGGGAGTAAAGTGCCGAAATGTAGCACTAAATGGCTTTTACGCTGAGACTTTTCACTTTACTGTATACTGAAGTTACTTTGATTTGTGTAACAAACAACGAGAGGTTTTTGGAAGTACATTAAAATGTTCTCTGGTCTCTGTCACAGAACAGTGCACTGATCCCATCTCACCTCGCTCAGTTTCTGCATAAAACATCAGAGAGTTAAGCCTGGAACACACCAAGCCGACGCCGACGAACTAGCGCTGATGAAAGCCGACTGTGTTGTCGCCTCGGGGTAAAAAGCTGCACTTGAACACACCGAGAGAACTACAGCCGACTGTCAGCTAGAATGCGCGTTCTGCGCCTGCGTGTAAATGAGACAACTGTCTATTTGAAATTTAAGGCCTTATTTTCAGCAGTAGCAGCAGGTTCAGAAAGACAGTCGATATCACTCAGACCACTGTGCCCAACCAGGTGGACAGTCCGAGGAAAAGCTATCAGAGCAGTGCTGTCTCAGTATGAGAGTGTTTTATCTAGCTTGGAGGAGATAGCATCAAATGGATCTAACACAGGTGTGAGGGCAAATGGACTACGAGAGAGATTTGAAAAGGGGAAAACTGTGCTTGGACTGTGCACTTCTGCGTTAGAAGTGATTGATGAGTTAGAGTGTCTGAACAAGTCCCTGCAAAAACGGACAGAAACAATTGCAGGAATGAGAAGGTCAATAGACTGTGTCAGATCTACTCTAAAAGGCAAAAGAAATGAGGACAGCTTTCAGGAGGTTTTTCAGAAAGCAGTGGCAATGGTTGACTCCCTTGGGATTGAGTCTATTCAGATTCCTCAGCCAGCACACTCCCAAGTCAGCTGAGGAGCATTATAGAACAGAGTTCTATAAAATGATAGATTGTGTTGATGCTCAGTTTCAGGACAGGTTCTTCAACCAACCAGATCTAGATGTATTGCAGAAGCTAGGGGAAATTCTACTGACTGGAAAAGTAGATGACATTGTTGATCACTATCCAGAACTGAATAGGGATAATCTAAAAGTCCAATTAGCCATGTTTCGGACTAAACATACTTTCAAATCAAGTATTGAAGTGGCTAATATCATGAGAGGAATGGCTATTGAAGTGAGAGGCTTGTTTGATCAAGTTGAAACCCTTGTGAGGCTGCTTTTAGTCATCCCAGTCTCATCAGCTGAGGCTGAAAGAAGTTTCAGTGCTCTTAGGAGACTGAAAACATGGCTCAGATCAACAATGGCACAAGTGAGACTTAACAGTATTGCTGTGTGCCATGTCCACCAGGACAAACTGGACAAAGTTGATGTCAAAAAAATATGCCAACAGTTCATTTCAGTTAATGACAGACGTAGACATGTGTTTGGCTACTTCAAATAGTAAGGAACAAGACAGTAGACACAAAGTTAAGTGAAGTTAAGTCTCTGTCAAACTGCCTCCTTGTCATTATTTACCTGTAACATTACAGAATTCATTATTGCATTACACTATAAGTTTAAGCGGAGTAAAGTTAATAAGTCTGTTAAACGGCCTCCTTGTTATTTGTTACCTGTAACATTACAGAATTCATTATTGCATTACACTATAAGCGGAGTAAAGTTAATAAGCCTGTCAAACTGCCTCCTTGTCATTATTTGTTACCTGTAACATTACAGAATTCATTAATTAACATATTCAATGTTCAATTAACATAGGTCAATGTAGATGTAACCCAGGTTAAAAAAACAGTATTAACAAAGAATTAGAAAATTCAAATCCTATATATATCCTATATAAATTCTCTTTTCATTTCATAAATTATTTTCATGCGTTTTAAAATAGCCAATTAAAATTAGTTTTATTTGGGAGGATTGACCAATGAGAGTGCATTTCTGTTTTCCATATTTCGCACGCAGTTAGAGACCGCGTTCTTTTTGATTGCTATCGCAGACGAGAGCAGACGTCAGTTGAATCTCTCCAAGGAAATTTGAGAGATAAGTTATCTTCTTTGAGAAACTTGATGAGAATTACATGTATATTGTTCCAGAGACGATGTAGTGGAAGAGAAGTAAATTTGATATGAAAGAGACCGAGAAAAAGAGTTAAATTGATTTTATACTGTGTGACGCAGTTACGGAGAAACCGCATATGTGACGCAGTTACGGAGAAGCAGCCGTTGTAACACAGCGCGTTCACAAATTGAGGTTTATTTATTGAGAAACAGAGACTTATAATACGAATATATTTTTGAGTGAGGAAGAGAAAAGGATTTTTCTGAGTTGTAACCGTTCTTCAAACCTAAAAAAAAAGGTTTATATTCAAGCTCATCTGGTCTTGGTGAGTTACACTTTTATTCCATTTGGGTTAAATGTTCATGACATGCTTATATTAGAGAATTGTAAATGAGAAATCTGTTTATTTTATAAGTAATGTATTTTCTTCATAACCACATTTGGTGAACGAAATGATTGCACGTTGTATGTGAAACGCAATCGCCATTTTGATGCCGTGTTAAACACTGTTAAATGATGTGATGTGTAACGTTATGTTATGGAAAACTAACAAGGTTTTTTCTGATCTTGTATTCAAGGTCAGGTTTTTTGTTTTGTTTTGTATTCTCTCTGTTTTCTTCTTGTCCTTTCCTGATTTTAATTTTTCATCGTCGTCGAGTGTGTGCTGTGAATTGAGTTGATGCTGCTGTGAAATCGAATCTTTCCGGATTGGAGGTCCTGGATTTTGTCTTAACTCTCATGTTCGCGGAGGGAGTCGGGACTGGCGAGCCGCACGAGTCTAACAACGAGTATTGATCGATTGCCTGAAACTGACATTATCGTTGCCGAACTGGATGGTAGGAAATTGAACTAACAGCCAGGGGCGATTCTAGGATTTTCATTTTAGGGGTGCTCAGCCCCCAATGAGGGTTTGATTAAAAAAAAAAAAAGTTAGTTTATGGTCTAATGTGCATTATTAACTAGTTTCATTCATTCATCCATTAACATGCATATGGCAGGGTTTTATAATCACTGAGGTACCGAATGTGAGGTATTTAGGGGGGTTCGGGGGAGAAAATTTTGATTTCTCTGATCTACATATGTGCATTTTAAGATGTTTTGAAGGCCAAAAAAATTGGATAACAATAGCTTTAAAACCATGTGCGGGCAGCTGTTTATTTTCCACACCTCATCAGCATCACACTCTTTTTCTCTTTGTTTTTATCTTGCTCTGTCTTTTCCCCTCCTAAAGCTGAGCTTTGACTGATATAGGCTTTTCATTTTTGTCTGTCAGTGAAGAAAGTAAACATAGGGTCAACTGATAGGTTGATTCATGAATCATTTTCTCAGACAAAGCTACCAGGAAAGCTAGGTAACTAAGTTTATTAAATTCATTCACAATATGTACACATTCATTATTGATCTAGGCCTAATACATGGCCGTAGACAGGGCTTTATAATCAAAGAGGTCATAAATTTGAGGTTGTTATGGGGTTAAACATTTTTATTTCTCTGATATGTGCATTTCAAGACGTTTGAAGTCCAAAAAAGGATAAGAAATATATTTAAAACCTGCTCTCTCCTCATCTCCATCACTCTGTCTTTTTCTCTCAGTCTCCTGATCTTGCCCTGTCTCTTCCCCTCCTAAAGCTGAACTTTTTTAATTTACTGAAGGCTACAAATTGTATTATATTAATTCTCAACATGTGCACATGCATTATTAATCTTGTGCCTATTGAAACGGCTTTGTTAATGTTTCTTGTCCCCTCACAATGACATAATTACACGTTATAGGCCTATTTTCAGCTCAAAATGGCGAAATTAGACAAGTTTATTCGTTTTCTAATAATTTTTGTCATTCGTTTAACATTTATGACCTAAAAAACTGTCAAATATAAAATGTTTAGTTTAGCTACTTACATCTTCTTAACTCGTCTCGCACTTGACCGTAAACTGAAGCGTCAGTCGTGCTGCTAAAATTCGCGCTCAGCAGCTTCTGTGAACATAAAGCCCGCCTACTTTGATTTGATTGGTCATCTCAAATATTCTGACATTGACGAGAAGTGAAAGACCAATGAGGCTCAGATGAACAAACACACACACACACACGCGCGCCTCTGTTTCTGACCTGCGCTCTGCTTGGCGCTGCTGCGGACTGAAGATGAAGAACATTATTTAACCTTGTCAAAGACAAAAAATTAAAAAAAAAATTTTTTTTAGAATAACAACATTTCTTACTCCAAGTTTTAGGGGTGCTGAGCTCCTTTTTAGGGGTGCTGAAGCACCCCTAAAAAGGGGCTAGCCTCGCCCATGCTAACAGCTCTCACACTTTTCACTGTTACTGGGAGGAATTTCATTCACGAGGAGAAACGGACAAAATCATTGTCATTACCCATTTCAGCCATAACTTCAGAGACTGCACTCAACTCTTGTCGAAATTGAAAGGTTAAATTCCTGAAAAAAAAAGAATTTAAATGTGAATTTATTAATTATTTGTTTTATTTTGTGTTGCTTGATCAAAGGTAATTGTTTTTGTTTTTTTTGTCCATTCTTTTATTTTGTTTTGAAAAATTAGAAGATAAGAGAAGAATTTCAAAAGGAATCAGATTAGGAGTTTAGCTTGAATTGATTATATTCTAAATTAAAATTTAATTATAAGGTGAAGTGAGTGTTACAGGTGGTGACTAAATTGAATTCTAAATTTTATTTATTTTTTTCTTTTATTTTCCAAAAGAACCACTGAAATATGAGTGAAACCTAAGAAGGTTTAAACAAAAGTGTTTAAAGAAATTAATTTGTTTGAGACGCACACTTAATTGTATTTTATTTACTTTTCTATTTCCTGTATTTTATTTTATCTATCTCTGTTTTCTTGAATATCTTGAAATTATTGAATACAAACTTTTTCATTATACTTAATCAGTTACAACTTAAACCTTGTGTGAGTGACTCATTATTGTTGGGACATCCTATTCTCTACAGGCGAATTCTAGGCTTCTGATTTGACTGGTCCATACGCAGACATTGTCTGTATCAAATTTAGTGAAGGGTTACAAAGTTGGCGAGAGCCAGCCAGGAGAATTTGGAGTGTCATACAACAATAGTGATTTCTCAGTGTGTGAAAACGGTGCAGTTACGAACTATGGATATTGTGAGACGAGAGAAAGTGAGTGTTCGTGATGCCGTTCTAGTGAGCGGTATAACTCTATCCGAATCCGATCAAGATCTTGAGTCATGGCTGATGTGCTATGGTAGCATAAAGCGAACCTTGCTCATTGATAGTCCGTCCTCCGAATTTCATCAGCAAGCTACAATAGAGTTCCAATATAGCTCCGCTATGGATGCACTGCGACCCTTGTTGCCATTACGAATTGTTAGTACTTCTAATGCAGACACATTCTTTAATGTGTGTGCCTTGAGCAGTGTTTACACTCAGACGACTGGGGGTGATGTCACTAGCAATTATCTAGAGGAACTGCAAGAAATGGCTAGATTTAGCGGAAGACCTTTGCAGGTTGTAATTCAAGAGGAGCTAAAAAAGCTTAATGCTGCTAGTGCTTTCATTGAACCGTCATCCATGTCAAGTGATGAAACTGATTGTCCTATTGTGGCTGATTCTCAAACCCGTCGATTATCATCTCAGTCACAAAGAGTAGTTGAAGAGACGACTACATCTTCATTGTCAGATAGCGTACATTTGTCAAGTAGTCAACAAAGCAAAGATCAAAACCTGACCAAGACTGAGGCAAATGCGGTGCCCTCGTGTACTGCTCTGCCCATGGATGTATTAAGCCCCCCTAGCGTGCAAAGAGTTGTAGTCGAACACATTGTGCGAGCTACTGATGCTGTTTCAACTCAGTATGTTCCAGTGCGCTTGAGGTCATTTTCAGGGAAAATTCCCCGACCAGCTAATGAACCCGACTTTGATACCTGGAGGGGGAGCGTAGATTTTTTGCTTGATGACCCATCCATTTCTGACTTGTCTCGAACCAGGAAAATACTGGACAGCCTTTTGCCGCCTGCGGCTGATGTTGTAAAGCACGTTGGCCCTCAAGCATCTCCAGTGGTATATTTAGAGCTGTTAGAGTCCGTCTATGGGTCAGTTGAAGATGGCGACGAGTTGTTGGCAAAATTTATGACATTGTTGCAAAACCAAGGTGAGAAACCCTCTAATTACCTGCATCGGCTGCAAGTCATGTTAAGCGCGGCAGTGCGTAGGCAAGGCATTCCAGAAGCAGAGCGTGACCGCAGTTTATTAAAGCAGTTTTGTAGAGGGTGTTGGGATAACCGTTTACTTGCAAATTTGCGTCTTGAAGAAAGAAAGAGCACCCCCCCTTCATTTGCTGAGTTAGTAGTGTCTGTTAGGGCTGAGGAGAACAAGCAAGCTTCCAAGGAGGAGCGAATGCAGAGCCATTTAGGGATGAGTAGACTCAGCTCACACCCTTTTAAGGCAAAAGCTACCGTACATCAGTTGTCCCCTAATGCTAACGAGTTTGGAGGTGAAGAGATCGCTCAAATGGAGCAGGTAAAAAGAACAATGTCAGGCATTCAATCACAGTTAACTTCTCAGAAGACTTCAAGTTCTAAGAAGGAGCGGGCTGATTCCCAGGAAGCAGCAGAGTTCTCAAAATTAAGAGCAGAAGTAAAAGAGTTGAGAGTGCAAGTCCAGGCTATAGAGTCCGCTGTGCCTAAAACAAAATTTTGCACTGACTCGAGTACTTCAGAACTTGCAGAGCTAAGGAAGCAAGTAGCTGCATTAAAAGCTCAAATGGTTACGATTGAAGCACAGAAAAGTCCAACACAAAACCAGTTAGGTTCCCGTGGAAATTTTGAAAAGGCGTGGCCCAGACCATTTGAGTCAAATGAGAGTGCAGCAGGTTTGCCCCGACCTCGTCCAGGGTACTGTTTTCGCTGCGGCGAAGATGGGCACATGGTTGCCCAGTGTGAAAATGACCCAGACCCTTCCAAAGTAGCCAGGAAACGGTGTTTGTTGAGAGAGAAACAAGCCCAATGGGACTTGCAGAACCAAGGGAAATCGCAGCAGGTAAACTCCAGGCCGTCTCTGCAGAAGGGCATGTAGAGAACGGCTCTGAGTTTCAATGCCCTAAAAAGAGCAGGGAAACCTTTGACATTTCTTCAAAAGGCAGAATGTTTAGAAGGTTGCCAAAAGGATTAATTGGGACAAAGTGCACTGCCCAGTTGTGCATTAACGGGATAGATGTAAATTGTTTATTAGACACTGGGTCCCAAGTGACCACAATTCCATCCTCATTCCACAAGGCACATTTAGCAGATCATCCAGTGAAGCCGTTAGATGCCTTGTTGGAGGTAGAGGGGGCCAATGGGCAGTCTGTACCCTATTTAGGGTATGTAGAACTTACTTTAACCTTCCCTAAAGAATTTCTAGGATTAGAGGCTGAAATTGATACTCTAGCTTTAGTGGTTCCTGACTTGGTGGGAGTGCAACAGATTTTAGTTGGAACAAACTCTTTGGATACCTTGTATGATACTCATGCTCAAGGAGGAGACATTGAGCTCAACCCATCTTTCAATGGGTATCGAGCTGTGCTTAAGGTTCTGAGCGCCAGACATGAGGAGAGATGTGCAGAGACTTTAGGGCATGTAACTTTGGGTGGAGAAAATGCTGAGATGGTGCCTGCGGGTGGTAGTACAGTGTTTGATGGTGTTGTTTATCTGAACAGCTGCCTACCCGAGAACTTAGCAGTCATTGGGCCATCTGAATCATCTAACTTACCTGGTGGTTTGGTCATTGCCAGTGGTTTACACACCCTTCCCAGCAGACGTTCCGTTAGTGTGCCTGTATTGGTTAGAAATGAAACCCATGCTGACATTGTGATTCCTCCTAAGACAGTGTTAGCTGAAATGTATTCGGTTCAGAGGGTGATTGAGGCACCTCAGGACATTTACTCCCCACAAGCCAGAGCAGAATCACAAGAAACGCAAATACACATTGATTTCGGTAACTCACCTTTGCCTACGGAATGGAAGAGTCGGATTTCTGCCTTGTTGAGTGCAATGCCTGAAGTTTTCGCTTTGCATGATATGGATTATGGTCATACTGACAAGGTGAAACATCGCATTAGACTCAGTGATGAGACTCCTTTCAAACATAGACCCAGACCAATTCATCCTCATGATGTCAATGCAGTTAGGAAGCACTTGCAGGAGTTGTTAGATGCTGGAGTGATTAGGGAGTCTGAATCGCCTTCTGCTTCTCCCATCGTTGTGGTAAAAAAAAAAGATAACTCTGTACGGCTTTGTATCGATTTCAGGAAGTTAAACGCGCAGACCATTAAGGACGCTTATGCCCTTCCAAATCTTGAGGAAGCGTTTTCGGTTCTTACGGGCTCCAAATGGTTTTCTGTTCTCGACCTGAAATCTGGATACTATCAGATTGAGATGGACGAACAGGATAAGGAAAAGACGGCCTTTGTGTGTCCCCTGGGGTTCTGGGAGTTTAACCGGATGCCCCAGGGTATAACAAATGCCCCAAGTACTTTTCAGCGGCTCATGGAGCGTTGCATGGGGAACTTAAATCGAAGTGAGGTTCTGGTCTTCATCGACGACTTGATTGTGTTTTCTGAGACCCTTGAAGAGCATGAACGCCGTCTACTACAAGTCCTTAATCGGTTGAAAGAGTACGGCTTAAAACTTTCTACCGAGAAGTGCAGTTTTTTTCAGACATCTGTACGGTATCTGGGTCATGTTGTGTCCCAACATGGTGTGAGTACTGACCCAAATAAAATAGAAGCCGTAAAAACCTGGCCAAGACCACAGAATCTTAGAGAGTTGAAATCCTTTTTAGGATTTGCAGGGTATTACCGTAGATTCGTACAGGACTTCTCCAAGATCGTTAGACCCCTAAATAGTCTCACAGCCGGGTATCCCCCAGTTAGGAGGAAAACTAAGTGTAAAGAGGTAAATCGGCCCTACTTTAACCCAAAAGAGCCGTTGGGGGATAGATGGACTGTTGAATGTCAAGAAGCGTTTGAAACCACTGTGAACAGATTGACAACCGCTCCAATTCTGGGTTATGCTGATCCAAGGCTACCTTATCTATTGCACACTGATGCCAGCACCACCGGGCTCGGTGCTGCTTTGTATCAAGAGCAGGAAGGCCAGCTTAGGGTCATTGCGTATGCAAGTCGAGGTTTGACTCGCAGTGAAGCAAAGTATCCAGCTCATAAGCTAGAGTTTTTGGCGCTTAAGTGGGCGGTTACCGTTAAGTTTAGTGACTATTTGTATGGGAGCGAATTCACAGTAGTGACCGATAGTAATCCCTTAACGTATGTCCTAACTTCAGCAAAACTCGATGCCACAAGTTACCGGTGGTTGTCCAGTCTGTCTACTTTCAATTTCAAAATCCAGTATCGAGCCGGTACCCAGAATCAGGACGCAGACGGATTGTCTCGACGTCCAAATGGTCAGCTCAGGGATGATTTGGTGTCCCAGAAGGAATGGGAACGCATAAGACAGTTCACCTTAAACCATTTAGGTGAGGCCGAACAGGGACAGCAGGTTATGCTTCCTGAGGTAGTGAGAGCTATATGTGAGCGGAATCAGATTCACCAACCTTCTCCTGTAGCTTTGGTTGAGTCCTTAGTTGTGACTGCAGACGTGTTACCTCAGGCGTTTATGGATGAGTGCGACCATGGGTTACCTGCCATTCCTAGATTGTCTGAGAATGATTTGATGCGTAGACAGAGAGAGGACCCTGAAATAAGAGAGGTCATTGAATGTCTAGAGTCTAACGAAAAACCACACAGTGTGAAAGGGAAGCCGTTGGAAATGGTTTTGTGGTTTAAGGAATGGAATAAGTTTGAACTGAGAAACGGATTGTTGTATCGTAAGCGTCTGGACCAAGGAAAAGTGCAAAGACAGCTAGCATTGCCTAAAAATCTCAGGGAGATGGTACTTACCTGTTTGCATGATGATATGGGCCACCTAGGTGTGGAAAGGACCCTTGATCTTCTTCGTTCCCGGTTTTACTGGCCACGAATGGCAAATGCCGTGGAAAGAAAGATCAGGACTTGTGAGCGTTGTGTCAGAAGAAAGTCTCCTGTACAGAAAGCTGCTCCACTAGTAAACATACAGACAAGCAGGCCATTAGAGTTGGTCTGTATGGACTTCCTGTCAGTTGAACCCGACCGCAGCAACACTAAGGATATTTTGGTCATCACGGATCACTTTACGAAGTATGCTGTCGCTATTCCCACTCGAAATCAGAAAGCTGAGACAGTTGCTAAGTGCCTCTGGGACCAATTTTTAGTACATTATGGGTTTCCAGAGAAGCTACACAGTGATCAAGGGCCAGATTTTGAGTCCCATACCATCCGGGAATTGTGTAAGATCGCTGGCATTTGCAAAGTAAGAACGACGTCGTACCACCCTAGGGGAAACCCAGTAGAGAGATTTAATAGAACCTTGCTGCAGATGTTGGGTACTCTAGAGAACAAACAGAAAGCTCACTGGAAAGAGTATGTCAAACCCCTAGTGCACGCGTACAATTGCACCAGAAATGATGTTACCGGCTACTCTCCTTATGAGCTCATGTTTGGAAGGCAGCCTCGGTTGCCAATGGACATTGCGTTTGGCATCTTGAACGACGAATCTTGTCAATCCCACTCAAAGTATGTAACCTCTCTAAAGAATAGGCTAGAAGAAAGCTACAAATTGGCTTTGGAAAACAGTATGAAAATAGCCGAACGGAATAAAAAGAGGTTTGACAGAAATGTAGTGGTTTCCAGTTTGGAAGTGGGTGATAGGGTTTTAGTTAGGAATGTCAGGTTGAGAGGCAAACAGAAACTGGCAGACAAATGGGAATCAGATGTTTATTTAGTGTTGAAGAAAGCAAAAGATGTTCCTGTGTACACCCTTTGTCCTGAAGGGAAAGAGGGTCCTGTCCGTACGCTGCACCGAGACCTGCTCTTACCCTGTGGGTTCTTACCTGGTGTGGAGGCAGATGAGACAATTTTACCCAAAGTGCGTCAAAGACGTCGAGCAAGGTCTCAGTTGGGTACGGAAAATGCTAATGAGAAGGGAAATTCAAACGATGAAGAGAGTTCTGAGAATGAGTCTAATTGTTTTTTACCCAGAGATGTAGTAGAAGTGGTTACACGTTACATACCACCTGAAAGTTCTTCCTATAATTTGGGGAATTTCCAAATCACAGACACTGTTGAAGTTGAATCGGCAGGAACCAGTCAGACAAATGTTGATTCCCTGAAAGAAAAACAGTTTGAGGTTAGTGAGGTAAACGAACAAGTGTGTGACGTGAATGAGAACTTGCCTGTAAGTGATGGAGTGGAGTCTGAGAATATGGATGTTGATCCTGGAGAAGATAGAGCAGATGACACTGTAATAGTGTCTGGGGAGGATGATTGTATTAACCATGGGTTGGTGAATAAGTCGCTGGAGGATGTAATCCCGAGTCTATTTGAAGATCTGAGGGTTGTTCAGGATGAGGGAAATTGTCCTAGACCTGGTATATTTCCTGAAGAGGGTATGTCAGAGGAAGATGACCCCCAGTCTGATGGTGTTAGACGTTCCTCAAGGCAAACCAAACCCCCAAAGAAGTTTCATTATCCTCAATTAGGAAATCCTTTAATTTCAGTAGTCCAGTCCTTATTACAAGGACTAAGTAATGCTTTTGTTCAATCCGAAGAAAATTCAAATTTGATCTGGGGTAATTGTGTCATGGTACCGGGTGACCCTTTGTCAGTGTTGACAACACAGCCGTATGCATGCCCGAGGACGTGCATAAGATCAACAGGGGGAGGGTGTAACCCAGGTTAAAAAAACAGTATTAACAAAGAATTAGAAAATTCAAATCCTATATATATCCTATATAAATTCTCTTTTCATTTCATAAATTATTTTCATGCGTTTTAAAATAGCCAATTAAAATTAGTTTTATTTGGGAGGATTGACCAATGAGAGTGCATTTCTGTTTTCCATATTTCGCACGCAGTTAGAGACCGCGTTCTTTTTGATTGCTATCGCAGACGAGAGCAGACGTCAGTTGAATCTCTCCAAGGAAATTTGAGAGATAAGTTATCTTCTTTGAGAAACTTGATGAGAATTACATGTATATTGTTCCAGAGACGATGTAGTGGAAGAGAAGTAAATTTGATATGAAAGAGACCGAGAAAAAGAGTTAAATTGATTTTATACTGTGTGACGCAGTTACGGAGAAACCGCATATGTGACGCAGTTACGGAGAAGCAGCCGTTGTAACACAGCGCGTTCACAAATTGAGGTTTATTTATTGAGAAACAGAGACTTATAATACGAATATATTTTTGAGTGAGGAAGAGAAAAGGATTTTTCTGAGTTGTAACCGTTCTTCAAACCTAAAAAAAAGGTTTATATTCAAGCTCATCTGGTCTTGGTGAGTTACACTTTTATTCCATTTGGGTTAAATGTTCATGACATGCTTATATTAGAGAATTGTAAATGAGAAATCTGTTTATTTTATAAGTAATGTATTTTCTTCATAACCACATTTGGTGAACGAAATGATTGCACGTTGTATGTGAAACGCAATCGCCATTTTGATGCCGTGTTAAACACTGTTAAATGATGTGATGTGTAACGTTATGTTATGGAAAACTAACAAGGTTTTTTCTGATCTTGTATTCAAGGTCAGGTTTTTTGTTTTGTTTTGTATTCTCTCTGTTTTCTTCTTGTCCTTTCCTGATTTTAATTTTTCATCGTCGTCGAGTGTGTGCTGTGAATTGAGTTGATGCTGCTGTGAAATCGAATCTTTCCGGATTGGAGGTCCTGGATTTTGTCTTAACTCTCATGTTCGCGGAGGGAGTCGGGACTGGCGAGCCGCACGAGTCTAACAACGAGTATTGATCGATTGCCTGAAACTGACATTATCGTTGCCGAACTGGATGGTAGGAAATTGAACTAACAGCTCTCACACTTTTCACTGTTACTGGGAGGAATTTCATTCACGAGGAGAAACGGACAAAATCATTGTCATTACCCATTTCAGCCATAACTTCAGAGACTGCACTCAACTCATGTCGAAATTGAAAGGTTAAATTCCTGAAAAAAAAAGAATTTAAATGTGAATTTATTAATTATTTGTTTTATTTTGTGTTGCTTGATCAAAGGTAATTGTTTTTGTTTTTTTTGTCCATTCTTTTATTTTGTTTTGAAAAATTAGAAGATAAGAGAAGAATTTCAAAAGGAATCAGATTAGGAGTTTAGCTTGAATTGATTATATTCTAAATTAAAATTTAATTATAAGGTGAAGTGAGTGTTACAGGTGGTGACTAAATTGAATTCTAAATTTTATTTATTTTTTTCTTTTATTTTCCAAAAGAACCACTGAAATATGAGTGAAACCTAAGAAGGTTTAAACAAAAGTGTTTAAAGAAATTAATTTGTTTGAGACGCACACTTAATTGTATTTTATTTACTTTTCTATTTCCTGTATTTTATTTTATCTATCTCTGTTTTCTTGAATATCTTGAAATTATTGAATACAAACTTTTTCATTATACTTAATCAGTTACAACTTAAACCTTGTGTGAGTGACTCATTATTGTTGGGACATCCTATTCTCTACAGGCGAATTCTAGGCTTCTGATTTGACTGGTCCATACGCAGACATTGTCTGTATCAAATTTAGTGAAGGGTTACAAAGTCTAAAAACCTTAATACATTATCCTATTAATTTCCTGAATCCTCAGGGGATGTCCCCACCAATCTCAAAATCAAACCTACGCCTCTGTCTATTTCTGAAGATATATTCGTCTATATTCGTTATTCAAAAAGGGAAACCGACGCTGCGGCTACAGATACACAAAACGTAAACAAAGCAGTGCGTGCTTTTGAATACCAATCCTGCTAAACACTTTCTTTATTCCACTCCTCTCGTGTTAATATTGAAATATTCGCCAAGGAACACTCAGGTAAGATGACGTAACATTAGAACAGCCTTCTATCTGTACCGTTTTGAATTTGCTCGCTGTTTTGCTATTATTCTCGTGCACTGACTCGTTCACTAAGCTGAACAGCCTATCAGAGTTCCCTCTTTCACCGACTGCAAGACGTGTAACATTCAACATGTCGAATCGGCCGTTACAAAGCCGGCGAGGACCAATTTCAGCCGATGGTGCGGAACACAATGAGAAGATTTAGTCGGCCGACGCACGGAAACTGCCCGACGGCCGACCGTCGGCTTGGTGTGTTCCTTACACTACTGCTCATGACGTTCCACAGCTGTTACACCCAAAGCTTAGAACTAGTCCAGTTGCTGGATCGAGAAGTTTGGAGCAGTTTTTTGAGAAAAGACATCTGTGGGTTTATGATGGGAAATTGCTGTTTTAAGAAATTTGAGACGGGACAGTAATACTTAAAAAAAAAAAAAAGTAAAATAGTTAACACTTTAAAATAAGGTTTCATTTGTTAACTTTAGTTAATGCATTAGTTTATATAAACTAGTTACATTACTACATTTTGCAGCATTTATTAACCTTGTTAACAAATATAACTTTATTTTAAAGATGTACCGTTAAATTTGGTTCTTCTAATAGTGTCAATGTAGCTAGAGATGATATTTTGTGCAGTTTTTCAGTTTGACACTAGAGGGCGCTTTGACTTTTTGAATTTTCCAACAATGCAGTTTTGAACATTTTCAGAGGGTTGTTCCATAAAACAAGATTAGAATACAAGCCAGGCTTATTTTGGTTAGTCAGACTTATTGTTGGTGATTTCTGTTTCATAAAGCAAACTTAAAATAGTTCAAACTCAGTTACCCTGGCAACTTATGCTGGGAAACTAGCCTGGTCCAGGGCAGGCTAACTGTCAGGCTAAGCCTCAGCTGTTACACAGATCCTCTAACACTGACCGACATTACCACTGACACTCTCTCACCATTATTGGACTTTATTAACCATTATTAGTCCAAAAATAAATACACAGTATACAGAAAATCAACTTAAATAAGGCTACAATGATAAATTAGACAATATAGACATATATATATATATATATATATATATACTGTATATATATATATATATAGATATAGATATAGATAGATAGGCCTAAATACAATATATATACTACAGGTTTTCTTTTTTTACTGGCTGAATGTTTTGTGCCCAAGATTTAATTAGATTGTTTTAAAGATTTATAAATACATTTCTCTCTGGTTTTGTTTGGCAGCTGTAGTACATGTTTATGATTATTAGAAGAACATTAGAACACAATCTAAAAAAAAAAAAGCTTTGTAAAGCAGAAGTTAAAATCACAAAATTAAAAATAAATAATTACAAAAGCACAGTATGAATTTTAACTGGTAAGATGAATCTGAGCTTAGTAATTGACAGTATATTAGCCTACATTTGATTTACCCCATTACAATAGTCCCTTTACAGTTATTGCTATCATAAAAATACACTTGTAGGTTTAAAATTCTAAATAAGGCACATCTAATGTCCAAATAACAAATATTTTAGCATATATATATATATATATATATATATATATATATATATATATATATATATATATATATATATATATATAATGTACTTTATTATGTCTTTCAATTCAAACACATTTAACACAATTATACAAATTGACAGTTCCTTTAAAGACATCATATTTTCCCCCAATAAATATTCCTTATTTTTCCTTCTACTTTTTTTCTTTTGTGATAATACCCACCAACACACATGATTAGAACAATAACCAAAAAGTACATAGTTAGACACTTTTACATATGATTTAAGGGGGGAAAGACAAAAAACAATAAATAAATATTAATAAAAATTTAACATTCACATATTTATATCAAACTCTTATAATGACACATAATTCCTAATAGTTATTCAAGTAATATTATTTGAATATCAAATATTCAATATTAAATAAGCAAATAAATAAAATAACAAATAACTAGCCTAGAAATAAAAGGGAGGGAGGGTTATATAAAAATGTAGTTAATGTAGGCTAATATATATTCCTTTATTTTATGGAATATTCTTTGATTTTAGAGTTGCACATATCTTTTCAAAATGTATACATTTGCTCTTAATTTCATGTTATCCTCTCCATAATGTACTTTAGAAACTAAATCTAACCACTCATTTAAAACTGGGGATTCTTGCTTTCTCCAAAAAATTATTGCATTAAAAGCTGTAATTCTCAGCATTCTAAATAAGTATACATCATCTTTATTAAGTAGCATAGATCCTATACCCAAAACTATATTTTGTATCTTTATATATTTAGTTTCTTAAAAAAAATCTTCCCTGAATTAGGCTACTTCTGTTCACTGAAGTAGGCTACTTCTGTTCGCTAGAAGTTCACTGCAACTTATCCAACATCCTAAAGATAAATTATTATAATTAGAAGATATTTCTAGTGTTATAAAATATTGCATATTAATTTTCCAAGCAAAAAGTATATTTTAGTAAGAATTATTGCGCTCCTATTTGGCGCGCATGCGCGCAGCAGCGCTCGTTCAATATGAAGATTAGCAGCAAAATGGATACATTTGCATGACTTTCTAACATTTACAGATGGAGAATATAACTGTAAAATGTAAGTTTTGCACTGAGGGAAAAAAAAAAAACATGTCACAAACGCATAAAACAGCACAAAATATACGCTGTTTGATGGTGGATCGATTTGATCCACGATCGACCTCTAGGGCTGCTTCAGAAACGCGTGCACACCCAATTATCTAGACTTGATAAACCTGGATCAAATTAGTGAGATTGCGTGAACTTCAATTACCTTTTATGGAACCACTTTAGCCCCAACTTATTTGTTAGGCTCATTCAAGTCCGGTTTTGGAGTTTAATCCCCGCTTTTCTAAGCGTCTTTTATGGAACAACCCTCTGGATTTAGTGCAATCTCACAACATTATACTGTAGGCAGTATTTCAGTAAATTCTCAAACCTTTATTGGAAAATTAAAGATTCAGAACAGAACTGTGACCCATTTTTCAACCCATCTGTTGAGACCATTACAGTATGAGAAATTTCAGTTCAGAGTTTCTACATCACTAAACGCAGATAAAACAATGCTGCCGCCTTGTGTTCAGTTTTGTAAAATACATGCAAAATACATACAGTTATATGTCATGGTTTTTATTGTCTTTTTGTTGACAGCTGTGTTTTAAAAGAAGTTTAATGCTTGGGTTGTGAAAAAATCCAGTGTAGAAATCATTATCTTATAAAAACCTCAGTATACAATGAAAAAATAAAAAATAAAAAAAATAAAAAAAACTTGGAAACAATTTTCACTCAGAATTTGTTAGTAAATTTCACAATTTCAAAGAAACAGCAAGTAGCACATTGAATTACACATTACATTTCTTGTGAAATATACTGTTTTATTTATAACTTAAAAAAAAACATTTGTATGATTCATTTCTCTAATTATTTTATCATTTTGTCATTATAAGATAAAAAACAAATAAATACTATATATATATATATATATATATATATATATATACATACATACATACATTATTTATATACAGTATATACAGTATTTGTGACAACCTGCCCCAGTCACGAATATAAAATATTGTAATAAAGTTACAGAAAGAAGAATTCACTTTCTTTGGTGTTATTATTGTCAGACAGACTGGACAGTATTGCAGTTGGAATTTCCACAGCTAATATACACACATTCTCCCACAGAGAGTCACAGGTGGCTGGAGACAGAAACACGGTTCAGTGCATTTAGATTTATGAACCTAAGTGTGTGTGTGACACTGATGAATGCAAGTCTCCTCACCTCTTATCCTCAAAACTACACACCATAGACTACAATAACACAGGCTACAACAGACTGCAGGTGTCAGTAAAACCATATGTTTGTGAAGTGTAAAAGCACTGCTTTGACAAAATCATTATGGTTGATTATTGCTCTTGAAATTGTAATGATAATTATTAAGTCGACAAAGTTATTTTGGTGGGGGAAAAGCACATCATATTCTGCTGACAGACAAAACAAGCTCTGTTAATTAATTTGTTTTGTAAGTTTTGTATGTCTTTTCAGCGCTCCAGTGAAGTTCACTTAATTTATTGGAATTTAGTTTCAATATAACTTTAGCTCTATGCTTAATCTGACTCCAATTTCAAATGATAATCAAATTTAGATCGTGTTTCTGATTAGAAAATAGTCATAAATATTGATTATGAATTAATTTAGATCTTTGATTATTCTGAGTATCCCATACTTTCAATTATTAATTCACTAAGGGACCTGATGTCACAGAGTCACACGCCCCGGGTTTATGTGGATTTCACGGACACAGCCTCGCCAGTCTGATCTTGGTCAGAGGGTGCAGGGTTGGCTAATACCTCTTAAGTCGGTTGCCTACTGCTCACTCATACAAAAAAGTGTAGTTTATTTAGCCATTTCCGTACAACTTGCCAAGTCAGTGATAGACAGAAATCAAAAGGTCTTCAGATGACGTGCCTACTGCTCCGTTCATATGCGCCTTTAGTTTGACCTATCCTGGACACAGAGCTGCGGTAGCGCCAGCCTCCTCATAATCTACTAAAATAATGATTTCAGAAAACTTAAGAATAAATCAAGATGTAACATTTATTTGTCAGGTAAAAATGTATCATGCCAATTACACAAGTAAATGATTAAAAAAGCCAATTCAGAAAAATACATGACATCATTTACTCAAAGATGACTCTAAAAGTAAGTAATGCTTTCCTGACAGAGGCATACAGTGATGTGTCAGTGCTTTCCAACAGGAAAACTCTGAAACAGAACTGTATGGGGGATGATCCTGGTAAAGGGTCCCAAAGACTGCTCTGACACCTAGCCTTAAATACCCAGACCAGAACAAAAGGGTTATACAAATATTGTTTAGAGTTGTTTGGGTCAATCCATGTCCCCCAGGGGGTAGCACCTGGTTTCAGGAGATAGCTTTAAGAGACATCACCCAGAGAGGAGAACAGGATTCTCCTAAGTTCTCAATCTTTCTCATTAAACCAATGACTGCAATGAAATTAAGACCATTTTACCAATCACACTGAGACACTTGAAATGATACCAAACATGAAAAGGAAAAACAATATATTCACAAGATACACCATATGTGATATAGACATTCTTAGTGAACTTTCAGTGACTTGAGGAGGGAGAGGGGGGATGAGTTGAAGTCAAACAAGGAGACAAGGAGATAAGTTTGCGCAGGGCAGTGTCCTGTGCTCTGTCTTTGCTATCTGCTGTCCAGGGTGCATTTTATGGCTTTATTGCAGGGTGAGTTTTGTTTTAGCAGGAAAATCAGTCCTTACAGTTTAATGCTTTTTATGGATTAGGGGAAAAAAAAGACTTAACATTGGTTATTTCAGTAGCATGAAAAACAAAACAGATATTCAAACTGGGAAAATAGCTATAAGTCTACATTAAGAAAGTGATCAAAGAAAACCATATTAGTTCTTCTACAACTACTATACAAATCCATATTATGGCAAGAAACACTCACTTAAGTAAAGAGAAAAGAAAGTCCATCGTTACTTTAAGAAATGAAGGTCAGTCAATGCGAAAAATCTCAAGAACTTTGAATGTGTCCCCACGTTCAGTCGCCAAACCCATCAAACGCTATTATGAACGCCACATAAATGCTTCTCGGAGGTCAAGCGGCAGATATATTTCAACATCCACTGTTCAGAGGAGACTGCATGAGTCAGGCCTTCATGGTCGAATTGCGGCAAAGAAACCATTACTTCTGAAGAATAACAAGCAGAAGAGACTTGCTTGGGCCAAAAACACAAGGAATGGACATTAGATCAGTGGAAAACTGCCCCTTGGTCTGATGAGTCCAGATTTGAGATTTTCTAAACGCTGTGTGTAAAGGACTCTATTTAGTGAAGTTAGGTGGAAGGCTAGTCCACTACGGAACTCCGGCAAGAAGTGTGACAGGAGACAGAAGATTGTTAACTGTTTATCTCTTCAAGATGTGTCAATATACATGTCCAGTATTATACAGCAATTAGCCATAACTGAGGTGGTAGAATGTGGTTTAGTCTGAAATAAACAAATAAATATATAAGAATATAAATGAATACAGTAAACATAAAGATTCACCTCAGTATACATCATCTATACATGTTTATATTGTCCACAGCGCGGCAAATAGCGCTAAACATATGCACGTGGTTACACTGGCATCTCTCGCCTCCGAACACATTAATCACGATATGAACATAATAACAACAATCGGATAAACAGCTGCGACATGAAAGTGTTTATATATCACGATATAACAGCTAAATATAAGGATAAATGAACTTACATTCATGCACGCACATTTACCACACGTAGAAGATGGCGGCAGAAACGAAACTGAGAGAAAACTGAAACCGCTCTGGCGGAATCAGGCGGTCAGGGTTTCATATTATTTTGAAGGTACCCCCGGGAGCCGCCATTGGCTAACAAGCCTTCACCTGCTGTTAGCATCCCATTGACTCCCATTCATTTTCGCGTCACTTTGACAGCGAATAACTTTACATCTGAGGCGTTTAAAGACTCCATTTGTCCATTGTTTATTTCTAAAGAAACACGACAATGTATAAAAGGCTCCATTACCTTGTATCTTACGTTATGGCCCCGTAGAAGCAGTTTTTGTAAAAGTAGGCTAACGATTGCGTCATAACCACGCGACTCTCTGGAAATTACCGTAGAGACAGGAAGAGAAGCTCGCAATCAATCGGGGGGACGTGGAGGCATAAAGTCCGATAAAGTAAAGGGAGAAGCCCATAGAGAGTCATGACGTTGCTCCTAGCTCATGGACAGCTCCTACTCACACTCTCCGTCTCTGCGAGATTCGGAAGGGAATGGTTCCGATTTCGCTTGGCACGGCTACTAGAAAACTTACAACTGTCAGGCAGGCTGCTCACGTCACATCCACGTCGTCAAGCTCAGTTTGAGTCTGCGCAGTACGCTCGGCAATCAGGAAGTGACTGCTTCTAATGTGCTTCAACTTCTCTCCGTTGAAACCTATGGGGTCGCTGTGTCCAGTTTATATACTGTCTATGGGCGGAATGCACGTCAGCGCGCCGTACGTGCGCAACAGCGCAACACACATTTAAAGGGCTTCCCATACCAAATGAATAAGGAATTTAGTACACTGTGTCTTTGTTAGTTGTAGAGGGTGAACGGAAGGTTCCTGAATGTGTGGTTCCCATGTGAAGCATGGAGGAGGAGGTGTGATGGTGTGGGGGGGCTTTTCTGGTGACACTGTTGAGCCCCTTTCACACAGAGATTCTGGAAAATGCACGGATAAAGTGACCCGGTATTTGACCCGGGTTCGTTTAATTTTGGTTCATCCACACTGCCAGTGATTTTGCAGAATCAGAGAGTACGTTCACACACAACCCGTAAAAATCCCGTAAAGACACGTGACATGGATGTGACTTGTAATGTCTCAGCAGCGTCTTAAGTTTGCTTATGAGCTGCGATTTCTCACTCTCGAAAACCATGCTTGTGCATTTTTTTTCTCTGATTCAATCATAAACTTGCGCATTATGTACCGTTTCACAGCTGGCGAACGATCCCGGCTTCAGCGTCATCACTATACGACATGGCATTATTACGGCTTTTGTTCTCACAGCGTGCGTGCGTGGGACTGAACACAGCAATGTTACTAGGTCCCCAACCTGGCATCGATGCCGGCATCAATCCCGGGTCGCGTTTGCGTTCACACAGAAGGCGTTCTGGCAATTTGCCGGGATCATCACGCTGTGTGAAAGGGGCTATGGTGACTTAGTCAAAATTTAGGCCACACTTAACCAGCATGGCTACTACAGCATTTTGCAGCAACATGCTATCCCATCTGCTTTGCACTTACAGTAGTGGGGCCATAATTAGTTTTCCAACAGGACAATGATCCCAAACACACCTCTAGGTTATGTGAGAGCAATTTGTCCAAGAAGGACAGTGATGGAGTGCTGCATCAGATGTCCTGGCCTCCACAATCACCTGATCTAAATCCAGTTGAGATGGTTTGGGATGAGTTGGACCGAAGAGTGAAGGAAAAGCAGCCAACACCTCTGGGAACTCCTTCAAGATTGCTGGAAAACCATTCAACCAGGTGACTACCTCATGAGGCAGACTGGGAGAATGAGTGTGCCAAGCTGTCATCAAAGCTGAATGTACTTCCGACAGTCTAAAATATAAAACATATTCTGGGTTGTTTAACACTTTTTTGTTCACTACATAATTCCATATGTGTTCTTTCATAGATTGTATGTCTTCAGTATTAATGTAAAATGTTGAAAATAATAAAGGAGAAGGTGTGACCAAACTTTTTACTGGTACTGTATGTTTTTTTAATTAGCTGTAAAAGTTTGGGCAATGCTCTTTTTATGCTCTTTCTCTGAAATCTTCTGTCCAGATTAGTGGGTTTTATTGTTTTATTGAAGGGGTTTGATCTCAGACTTTTTCTTAAAAATGTATTGGTTTAGTCCAACATTTTCTGAAGTGACACAATCCTTTATGTGATGAACAGATTGAATTTAGGAAACTTCACAAAGAAACTTCATCAACTCACACATCAGTTAAAGTCTTATGGGTTTGGAGCGACATGAGGGTGAGTAAATGATGAAAGAATTTACATTATTGGGTGAACTAACTCTTTAATGAGGACATTTTGGACCTCACAAGTATAGCCTATAGTCAAACCTACACACACTCTGTAACATGATTGAAAAATTGCTGAAACTGTTAATTTGAGACTTTTTAATGTTTTGACACTATCTGCTTGTGCATATAGTGCTAAAGCTAGAAAAAAAATTATATCATGACACCATTTATTGGTTTTATTACTGATATATGACTAATAGGGAAACGTGGAATGTACACCCGTGATCTTTGTCTTGCCTGCATGTAACCGCACATCTGATTCCCACAGGTTTAGCAGTCATTGAGCACATTCATTCTTCACATAATCTGTTCAGTACTTCAGAAATCACCAAAAAACAAGATTAGATTGACAAAAAAACAGTGAACCCTACACCAACATGGAATGAATTAGGTTTCTAAAGAAAATGTAGAGTTCACAGGAGTGATTCAGTCGTCATTGCAGCATGTGACACTGCTAAAATGTATGTTTTAAATAATCAGTAAGAGAAACATACGTTTCAAAAGGAAATACTGGAGCACACCAAACAACTAAACATTTCTTGGTAACACTTTACATTAAGGTTCCCTTTGTAAAGGGTTTATAAAGGTGTTTGTTAATGACTAATAAGTCATTTAAAAATACCTTATAAATTATTGATAAGCAGTTACAACAGCATGAATAAAAACGGCAACTTTAACACACTACCTGCCAAATAGTGAGACATTTTTAACTCACATGTTATAAATGCTTAATACATGTATTTTCACACTTATTTAACTCAAACACAGATTCCTGATTTATTTCATGATGCAGCGAAAATGTACAATCATAGTGAGACTGAAGGGTGTTGTGGTTTTCTTATATCTCAAGACACAATCTTACCCGTGATACTCTGCAAAAAGGTGATGCCTATCCACAGCAATGTGTAAAAACTGATTTCTTGTTTATCAAGATGAAATTATCAAACTTTATAAAAAAAAGAGCACAACCATAACATGATGGGATAATAATAATAATAATAATCAAAAATAGTTAACTGACTACTACTAAATGCTTTATAACTACCTGAATTATTATTTACAGTAATTACAGTATAGGAATACGTGTTTATAAAGCATTTATGGTAACACTAATTAGTTAAGTAAGGGATAATGTAGAGCGAGGCGGTTGTTATAGCTAATACAACCCCGGAGGAGTCTTGAATCAGCCTGAAGGGGTTGTTATTCGCTATAACAACCGCCTCGCTCTATATTATCCCGCTTATTACATGGCTACCCACCATATAAATCAATAATTTGACGCAAAATATTGATTTAAAAAGGAGTTTATTGATTTAAAAACGATTGTATTGCTTCCGCTAAAGAAAATAGTCCTTTCCGTCTCTACGGTTAGAATCCTGCATTCTACATTGGAATTCAACCAAGCCATGTAATAACATTAGTTAATGTATTACTAACATTAACAATGAGCAATACATCTGTTACAGTATTCATTAATCTTTGTTAATATAAGTTACTAAAAATGAATCTGTTCATTGTTTGTTCATGTTAGTTCACAGTGCATGAACTTACTATATATCTAAATGTACATTTAAATATATTATTAAAGGTGCCCTAGAATTTGAAATTGAATTTATCTTGGCATAGTTAAATAACAAGAGTTCAGTACATGGACATGACATACAGTGAGTCTCAAACACCATTGTTTTCTCCTTCTTATTTAAATCTCGTTTTTGAAAAACACCCCTGAAAAATAGGCGAATCTCCACAGAACACCGACTGTGACGCAACAGTCGGGATCATTAATATGGTGCTGATGGAGAAGATCCAATCGATGTATCCATCCTTCTTAAAGGACAAGTTCGGTATTTTACACTTAAAGCCCTGTTTTCAGATCGTTTCTGATGAAATAGAATAGTTAAGATTGAAATTTGGACACATGCTGCTGGCCCGAGAATTTTCAGTTTCTGTGGTAGCACTCCCCCACCTCCACAATGGCTGCATAGGTGCACTGGAACAATCCTTCCTAAAAGGCTAGACGTGAAACTCACCGAGTGGTCAGGGGTGTTCACTGATATGCTCGCACAAAAATCGCTGCAAAAGATGCTTTCCAACAGGTTTTTTACCATTCGTTGTAAAACTGTGGACCTATTTTTCCAAACGCCTCACACCCGTACATTCTTCCGTTGAGAGCTTGAATAATAGACACTCCTACAGAAAGAATACAAACAACCCCATTTCCGTTTCCGGCGGCGGAGTAATACCGTACCTCACAGCACATCCAATACAAGTCAATAGAGTTGGACAAAAATTATGATAAAACCTGTTGGAAAGCATCTTTTGCAGCGATTTTTGTGTGAGCATATCAGTGAACCCCCCCCCCCCCCCCCCCCCCCCCCCCTTGACCACTCGGTGAGTTTCACGTCTTTGTAAACTAAAGTTTAATGCGTTTTAGGAAGGATTGTTCCAGTGCACCCATGCAGCCATTGTGGAGGTGGGGGGGTGCTACCACAGAAACCGAAAATTCTCGGGCCAGCAGCATGTGTCCAAATTTCAATCTTAACCGTTCTATTTCATCAGAAACGATCTGAAAACAGGGTTTTAAGTGTAAAATACCGAACTTGTCCTTTAAGAAGGATGGATACATCGATTGGATCTTCTCCTTCAGCACCATGGACAACCAGTATTAATGATGTGCTGAGTGATGTCACTGCAGCTGAGTGATGTCACTGCTCCTGCATACAGTTTAGAAGAAGAAAAATATATAATTATTTTGAGAAACAAAAATAGAAAGTGACTTCATTATCACAACAGAATGAACACATACACATAATCGAAACCATATGGTCTTTTTTAGTATGTTAACCCTTTGATGCGTACGATTAGCATTTCAGGCATTTAAATATACCTAAGTAACGTTATAGTTACCACACACATTGTGTAGGTAACTATAAAGTTTACTCTTTTTTTTTTTCTCCCATTTCACCGGCCTCTTACTTTCACGTATTTTGGGAGATGGATGAATTTACACGTTGTAAATCCAACAGATCCTATTCTCTAAATTGACCCATGATTGCCACCAATGATCTCTACGATCAACTTATCGCACAATGCTTTTAGAAACGCAGCCCTGCTTATTTTGAGACCTCATTTATGCACGATTTAGTGCGATTGAAATTTTTTAGCTTTATGTGTAGACCTTCCTGGGCAATATTTAGTAATAAAATTCAGCAGGAAAGCGGTTAACGTTAATTTTAAGGCCTAATGTTAGCAAGCTAACGTTACTAGAAGTAACAATCCAATCAGTTTGAAATGTTTACACGAAAAACAGTGCTTTGTGAATCTATAAAACTATTGAAAACTTTTCCGATTAAATATACGTTAACTAATGTAGGAAGTGAAATGTAAGGGTTATAACGTTAGCAGCTAATGTAGGCCTACTATGGATAACCCAGACGCGTTAACGTTACACTAATATGAGGTGGTCATGTTATAAAATGAGCATTAATGTTTATTGAGTCAAGTAAACAAGAATCAATCAAAATCCACAAAGACCCATGTTTTATTAAATGTAAAACAGAAAGACACACTTACCTCAAACACGACAAAAAGCAGCCACGCAGCAGCTCACCAATCCATCTGACCCAAAGTGGCAGTTAGACTGTCTTGTCCAAACAGGCATGTGCGGATTCAAACGCGCTATACTTTTCGATAAAAATTTACTTAAAATTACTATGTTTATGTGAAGTGACTATAAAATGTTTAAATATTACAAGCAAATATATAATAAGATTTACTCTTTGCAACCAGTTAATTTATTACATTAATTAAATGTGTAGATATTTAAAATTTTACTTAGAAAATTCTAGTTCTCATTGAATTTTAATTTTATAAAGTAAAAATTATGATGGTTAATTTAATATATATTACTATACCAAAAAGTTCGTTTTTACAGTGTGTTGCAGGAGTTAATTCAAGATGCAAATTGAAGCAGGAAAGTAACAATGTGAGTTTTATACAGTTTTTTCAAACAGTCTTTTCAAAAAAGTTTAAAAGTGTAATTTGACACTCAAAAAAAAAAAAAAATGTATCTAAAAAAAATCCTGCATTTGGAGGAGCCTTCGAACTGGGACAACAGCCAATAATACAACAAAACTTATGCATACATTTTGTATTCTTTAACTGTATTCACTACAAAAATAATAATATTTAATTCATATTTTTTGCTGATACTAGATGACACAGGGGAGTGGCTACTTTTCCCACTTCAACTGCTGTCAAAGTAACATGGATATTTTAAAAATATTTATTGTGATAAAATTGGATTTTATCTAGTATAAAATTGAAAGAGCTTATATAATTACAATTATATATAAGATATTTTTTTCTATTGTTGCAAGAAAGGTTGTTAAATTATTATGCATGATTTCCTTTATTTTTCTTCTTTTTCTTTCTTTTCTTTATTTATTTTAGTTTTATTGTTTTCTTTGTTTATTTTAGTTTTATTGTTATTATGATTATTTTAATTCCTGCTACTCTGAGTTGAAATGGCTGATAATGGTGTTAAAATGCTGATATGGCATTAAATAAACAAGTGAATTAATCTATAGCTAGGCCTATGTAGTTAAAATCTTGTTCGGGGGGAAAAGCCCTGCCGTCACCTGGAGCCAGCTGTTTTCACCAGAGTTTGCTAATTCATGATTAGAACATTGACTCTTTACTCAGGATTAACCTGATGAACGTAATTGAATGTTAAAGTCTCTAGTTCAGCATTTCGCATGATCAAAAGAGATGGATCAAGACAGATGGATGTCAAATTGAGTTTTCCTCTGTTCCCCGTACTGCTAATTGTGCCGTTTACCTCAGTGAAAGCCTCTGACTGTGAGTGTTCACACAGGCTAATGATGATTCACCGTGTCAAACATCCCTTGATAATTAAAATGTGAATACTAGCCACAACTGACTCACACACTCAAAAAATATCGAGCAGTTTATCAGTGTAGTCTAATTGCTTGTGCTCGACTTTGTACTTTAGTTTAAGATCTATTTTCTGTTGCTTGCCTGTGCAAAAGTCACTATCGCAATGCTGTTGTTGTGGGTAGCTGGTTGCTAAGTGGTTGCTAGGCCGTTCTGGGTGGTTGTCAGGGTGTTGTTATGTAGTTGCTAGGTAGCTGGTTTCATGACATTCTGCTCTTAGATATGCAAATCTGTGGGATTTTTTTAGCTCATTTTTATCGTCCATCATACAAAAAAATCACGTCATTGCGTCACGGCACACCTTGTCTCAAAAAGCTGTAGAATTTCATTCACAACCATATTATTTATCTCTGTATAATCAACAAATTGAAATGATCAGGGTTAGGCATTCAAATCGCTAACCCAATTTAAATTATGAGCAGTAGTAATAATGATGCTTAACTTAGTAAACACAATTAATTCAATGGCCAATTATACTGCTTTTGTAACAGCCAATTAAAGACTGCCTTGATTATTCATTAAAGGAACACGGCGACTTTTTGGGACTTTAGCTTATTCACCGTATCCCCCAACGGTATAAACGGCTCCAGCTAGCATACTAGCCGGTCGATTTAGACAATTGAGTTTAATTTGATATTTTTTTATGGCTAAGGAGAAATGTTGTATAAACTGTTAACTTCAGCAAAACTTGTTTTCAATGTTCTATTTTCAATGGTTCCAATCGGGAGTTCCTATCAATTGTATGTGGGGCCTTAATTAGTGGGACACCAAAGGGAAATATATCGCTTCTTCTTTAAGTGTTCGCGCTCAGACGCATGGTGTATGCGGACTGGGAAGCAGAGGTAGTTTTTCTCTTTCATATTTGTCTTGCATTTACTGTTTTTTTTGTAATGTAATCACTATGATTATGATGTTAAAACACTGTTAAGAGTTTATGTCATAATGTGTATCAGTGTGATTAGCTTATTTTCCTTGAAAGTGGTTCTTTTAACCGTGCTATCATCCTATGGGGAATGGTCACACTGAGCGGTTTAATCGCACACTAGGCAGTATGATACGAGCCTTACCCCCAAGAGTTAAGCAAAAGTGGCCTCAGATGTTAAAAACGTTGACGTTCACCTATAACTGCACCGCTCTTGAATCAACAGGTTACGCACCATTCTATCTGATGTATGGAAGGATCCCTCGTCTGCCAATAGATGTTATGTTCCATAGTGCTGGAAGAGATGACGACATCACAGACTATGGCAGCTACGTTGCAAAAATGAGAGATGATCTCAAGGAGGCTCTTAACCTTGCTCAGGCTAATGCTAGTGCAAGTCAGCAACGACAGACTGAATTCTACAATATGAGAGTAAATGGATGCGACATTGAGGAAGGAGACAGAGTACTGTTAGCCAACAAGCGTGAAAGAGAAAGGAGAAAACTGGCTGATAAGTGGGAATCAGTGCCCTATGTGGTGGTTTCTAAAGACCCCAGATGCCACACTTACCGTGTTAAGAATATCAGTATGGGTCAAGAGAAGGTAGTACACCGTAACCTTATGTTGTAAGCCAACTTTCTGCCTCTTTAGGAAGGAGAAAATGAAGATGAGTCTTTCCACGATGACTCACTAACCAGCCAGGAGCAGTCAGGTAAAACTTTGACACAGAATTCTGCACTGAGGAGCGACCTTCCTAAAACAGAGCGTACTGCTGAGTGGGCTTCCTTGCCTAACACAGATAATTCGGTGGAATGGCGATTAGATGCAGGAGGACAGGAGAGTGTAATGGATCCTGGATAGCCTAAATCAGACGATTCTGACCCAGGGTCTGAAATTAATTGCCCTCAGTTCGACTCTCGAGTCATCCCATCAAAACCAACCAACTCTTAAGACCGAGTACGTACAGTTGATGTAATGCCCGGTGCTAAAGAGCAGTTGAGATCCACCAGCACCTTGTCCATTTCCAGCGCACCCCCTAATGTGTCTGAAATGGTGACCCAGGTATGAACACGGGTTGGTAGGTTAGTTAGACCTGTGAACAGACTGATTCAGAATATGACTCAGAGAACAACTCACAACACAGTCAAAGATGTTTCTAAGTCCCTTTTATTTTAAGTGGTTTTAAGTTATATGGGCCTAGTTATAAGAATGTAGGGCAACAAAAAGAAAAGAGTAATTTAAGTCATATTGAGTGGTGTATAAGGCACCTCTTTAGCAAAATAATATCTGAGAGCCTGATCATCTTTCTTTTGTTCTTTTTTCTGTGAGTGTCGGGTAACATGTATGTTGTATGACAGAATGGTGTTGTCAGTGACAAATTAATTGCCTTACTTGCTCCCTTATTCAACTGACAAAAGTGTAAGCTCAAGTTTTGTGAAGTTAAGAGGGGAGTATGTAGCCGGTCGATTTAGACAACTGAGTTTAATTTGATATTTTTTTATGGCTAAGGAGAAATACTGTATAAACTGTTAACTTCAGCAAAACTTGTTTTCAATGGTTCCAATCGGGAGTTCCTATCAATTGTATGTGGGGCCTTAATTAGTGGGACACCAAAGGGAAATATATCGCTTCTTCCTTAAGTGTTCGCGCTCAGACGCATGGTGTATGCGGACTGGGAAGCAGAGGTAGTTTTTCTCTTTCATATTTGTCTTGCATTTACTGTTTTTTTTGTAATGTAATCACTATGATTATGATGTTAAAACACTGTTAAGAGTTTATGTCATAATGTGTATCAGTGTGATTAGCTTATTTTCCTTGAAAGTGGTTCTTTTAACCATGCTATCATCCTATGGGGAATGGTCACACTGAGCGGTTTAATCGTATACTAGGCAGTATGATACGAGCCTTACCCCCAAGAGTTAAGCAAAAGTGGCCTCAGATGTTAAAAACGTTGACGTTCACCTATAACTGCACCGCTCTTGAATCAACAGGTTACGCACCATTCTATCTGATGTATGGAAGGATCCCTCGTCTGCCAATAGATGTTATGTTCCATAGTGTTGGAAGAGATGACGACATCACAGACTATGGCAGCTATGTTGCAAAAATGAGAGATGATCTCAAGGAGGCTCTTAACCTTGCTCAGGCTAATGCTAGTGCGAGTCAGCAACGACAGACTGAATTCTACAATAGGCGAGTAAATGGATGTGACATTGAGGAAGGAGTACTGTTAGCCAACAAGGGTGAAAGAGAAAGGAGAAAACTGGCTGATAAGTGGGAATCAGTGCCCTATGTGGTGGTTTCTAAAGACCCCAGATGCCACACTTACCGTGTTAAGAATATCAGTATGGGTCAAGAGAAGGTAGTACACCATAACCTTATGTTGTAAGCCAACTTTCTGCCTCTTTAGGAAGGAGAAAATGAAGATGAGTCTTTCCACGATGACTCACTAACCAGCCAGGAGCAGTCAGGTGAAACTTTGAAAGGTGAAGAATTCTGCACTGGGGAGCGACCTTCCTGAAACAGAGCGTACTGCTGAGTGGGCTTCCTTGCCTAACACAGATAATTCGGTGGAATGGCGATTAGATGCAGGAGGACAGGAGAGTGTAATGGATCCTGGATAGCCTAAATCAGACGATTCTGACCCAGGGTCTGAAATTAATTGCCCTCAACTTGACTCTCGAGTCATCCCATCAAAACCAACCAACTCTCAAGACCGAGTACGTACAGTTGATGTAATGCCCGGTGCTAAAGAGCAGTTGAGATCCACCAGCACCTTGTCCATTTCCAGCGCACCCCCTAATGTGTCTGAAATGGTGACCCAGGTACGAACACGGGTTGGTAGGTTAGTTAGACCTGTGAACAGACTGATTCAGAATATGACTCAGAGAACAACTCACAACACAGTCAAAGATGTTTCTAAGTCCCTTTTATTTTAAGTGGTTTTAAGTTATATGGGCCTAGTTATAAGAATGTAGGGCAACAAAAAGAAAAGAGTAATTTAAGTCATATTGAGTGGTGTATAAGGCACCTCTTTAGCAAAAGAATATCTGAGAGCCTGATCATCTTTCTTTTGTTCTTTTTTCCGTGAGTGTCGGGTAACATGTATGTTGTATGACAGAATGGTGTTGTCAGTGACAAATTAATTGCCTTACTTGCTCCCTTATTCAACTGACAAAAGTGTAAGCTCAAGTTTTGTGAAGTTAAGGGGGAAGTATGTAGCTGGTCGATTTAGACAATTGAGTTTAATTTGATATTTTTTTATGGCTAAAGGAGAAACGTTAACTGTAATCTTCAGCATTATGTCATAATGTGTATAAGTGTGATTAGCTTATTTTCCTTGAAAGTGGTTCTTTTAACCATGCTAAAGTTAGCGCCTCATTTTCACGTGCATCTTTCAATGCAGGAATGAGAGAGTAGGCCTTGTGATGTCTGTGTACTAATCTTGCCTCACAACTCTGTTTAAGGTATGTTGTTTCAATTTGTGATTATTAATTTGACTGTTTACTATGTAATTTGTGAATTTAATTTGATAATTGTGTACCTCAGTATATATTAGAGCTATCGTCATATTAATTTCCTTGTGGTATACTTCATGCAGTGAGACTATGCAAAAAAAGAACTTTATTATACACACAGTAGTCCAACATTAAGATTTTGATGCACTTAAGAGTTACAGTACATTATATGCGCATCTCTGAATTTACAGCATAATTGTATGTTAACCTTTACAATTATGTTATGCCTTTACAATTATGTTATGCATTTTCCATTTATGTTTTCATGTGTGCTATCCTGTTATGTGGGGTAATTCAGCGCCGACATTTACACGTTTAATGATATGTATTGCCCTTGTTAAAGCGTTTGCGCTCAGACGCATGATGTATGCAGACTGGGAAGCAGAGGAATGAGAGAGTAGGCCTTGTGATGTCTGTGTACTAATATTGCCTCACTACTCTGTTTAATGTAAATAAATACTACGTGTCCATCCTCACATTCATTGTGTGGTCGTGTTTCCTTGGTGTCCGGAGGGTACCACTTGAAGTCTGCTACACTTAGAGCCCTGCACGGGGCAACAAATCCAGCCCTAACCAAAACCTGGCCCGTGGTGTTCAAGCCCTAATACGGACCCAGCCCAAAAACATCTGCAAATTTTGAAAGCCCCAACCTGACCCGAGACCAAAATAAATATCACTTTAAGCTCTCTCTGACGCGCACTCTCTGATGCGCGCTGTCTCTGCTAGATGCACACACATACACACGCTACTAGGTAAAATTTTATTATAGGCCTCAAACATAACTACCACTACCGACAATCATGCCCACAAATATTAATACAGATTGTCCATTACAGAGAAGCATAAGCATGCAGTAGAGAATATTATATTGCCAAATGTGATCCAGCAGTAAATAAAGATTTACGGCCTACCTTTTTTTTGACGTTTAGTAACTTTACTGAAGAACAACGTTTCAATGAACACTTCATGTTAAATAATAATAAAAATATAATAAATAAATAAAAAATCCGTTGAACTGAGTAGGCTCATTCACTGTTTATTCGCGAGTGTTGTGAAGAAAAAGAATAGCACCAACTGTTGAAGGCTTCAGGCTCATTGTTTGTTGTGGTAATCAAATCAAAACTCTTTCGAAATGCAGCTTTTCCTGAAGTATTGGGAACTTTTAGTAACTCCCTATGCTCCAACTTCTCCCTGATGCTCTGCATGGTCAACTGTCACCTAATGCATTGCACTCGCGTAATCGCATATTGCATTGCATATTTATAATATTATCAATATAACAATATTTCATACAGGGAACTATATTCTCAGAAGGTGAAGCACTGCTACTTGGGCGGAGTGATTTGCTCGCAGCACCTGAGAAGCCCCGTGGTGAGGAGCAGAGAGTTCACTCAGAGTTGGAGTAAATCACTCTGCAGAAGTAGCAGTGTTTCGCCTTCTGAGAATATAGTTCCCAGTATGTGTACGGTTAGAAGATGGCTGTCTCATGTGACCTTGTTATTCGTACACGCTGTGACTATACAAATCACAACATGTAAATATGAAAATGTTGGCGTTATTTTGTCACCTTATTGGTAGCAGTATGCTAGCTGGAGCCGTTTACCTACATTTACATTTACATTTAGTCATTTAGCAGACGCTTTTATCCAAAGCGACTTACAAATTAGGACTAAATTAAGCGAGTCATCATGAAGAGGCAAAAACAACAACAACGCAAGAAGTGCTCAAAATACGAAGTTCAGGCATTATTCAGAGTAGCATAAGCCTGATAAGTGATGTTTCAAAGGGAAAGGAATTTTTTTTTTTTTTTTAGGTTAAGTGCTCACGGAATAGATAGGTTTTCAGCTGTCTTTTGAATGTTGTCAGGGATTCTGCATTCCGGATGAGGGTGGGGAGAGTGTTCCACCAGCATGGAACTGTGAATGAGAATGTTCTGGAAAGTGATTTTGTGGCTCTCTGTGATGGAACCACGAGACGTCGCTCGTTGACTGATCGTAGGCGTCTGGTAGGGATGTAGACTCGTAGGAGTGAGTGAAAGTAGGAGGGAGCTGAGCCTGTGATAGATCTGTAAGCAAGCGTCAATGCCTTGAACTTGATGCGAGCAGCGAGAGGTAGCCAGTGCAGAGAGATGAACAGAGGAGTGACGTGGGCCCTCTTGGGCTCGTTGAAGACAAGACGAACTGCAGCATTCTGGATCATCTGTAGGGGTTTGGTTGCACATGCTGGAAGTCCGGCCAGAAGAGCATTACAGTAGTCAAGCCTAGAAATGACCAGGGCCTGGACGAGAAGTTGTGTTGCATGCTCAGTTAGGAAAGGCCTGATCTTCTTGATGTTGTGCAGTGCAAACCTGCATGATCGAGCTGTCTTTGAAATGTGATCTGTGAAGGTCAGCTGGTCATCAAACGTTACTCCAAGATTTCTGACCGACTTTGATGGGGTGATTGATGATGAATCTAGCTGGATGGTGAAGTCGTGCTGTAGAGATGGATTGGCAGGGAGGACGAGAAGCTCAGTCTTTGCCAGGTTGAGCTGCAGGTGATGTTCCTTCATCCATGTGGAGATGTCCGCCAGACAGCTTGAGACCCGTGCAGCTACTGTGGGATCATCTGGTTGAAACGAGAGGAAGAGCTGTGTGTCATCAGCATAGCAGTGGTAGGAGAACCCGTGTGCCTGTATGATGTGACCCAGTGATGTGGTGTAGATGGAGAAGAGGAGGGGACCAAGAACTGAACCCTGGGGAACCCCTGTGGTCAGTTGATGTGCTCTGGATACCTCGCCTCTCCATGGGACCTTGAAGGACCTACCTGTGAGATAGGACTCAAACCAATGGAGTGAAGTTCCTGTGATGCCCAGTGATGAGAGGCTGAACATAAGGATCTGATGATTCACAGTGTCGAAGGCAGCAGACAGATCCAGGAGAATGAGGACTGAAGATTTGGAAGCAGCTTTTGCGATCCGTAGGGCTTCTGTGACTGACAGTAATGCAGTCTCAGTTGAATGCCCTTTCTTGAAGCCGGATTGGTTGACATCCAGCTGGTTGTTTAGAGACAAAAAGGATGTTACTTGGTTGAAAACAGCTCTTTCAAGTGTCTTTGCAATGAATGGTAGAAGAGAGATAGGTCTGTAATTCTCTACAAAGGATGTGTTTAGCGTTGGTTTTTTAAGCAGTGGAGTAACCCGAGCCTGCTTGAATGCTGTGGGGAAAGTGCCAGTATGTAGGGATGAGTTGATGATGTGTGTGAGTGATGGTAGAAGTGTGGGATAGATGGCTTGTAGAAGGTGTGAGGGGATGGGGTCTAGAGGGCAGGTGGTAGGGTGACTGGAGAGGAGAAGTGTAGATACTTCTTCCTCGGTTAGCGAAGAAAAGGAGGACAGAGGGATATTGGCTGTGGAAGGGGTCGGTCTGGGTTCCTGTGTGTGTGGTGCTGAGAACTGACTGCTGATAGTTGTTGTTTTGTTGGTGAAGAAGTTCGCAAAATCGTCAGCAGTTAAGGAGGAGGCGGGTGGTGGTGGAGGTGGACAGAGGAGAGAGTTGAATGTCTTGAAGAGTAATCGTGTGTTGGAGGAGCTGTTGATCTTGTTGTGGAAGTATGAAGATTTTGCAGCATGAACATCAACAGAAAAGGAAGAGGGGAGAGATTGATACATACTCAGGTCAGATGCGTCTCTTGATTTGTTCCATTTCCTCTCCGCTGCCCTGAGTTCGGTCCGGTGTTCACGAAGAACCTCAGACAACCAGGGGTTGGAGGGAGTAGTGCGTGCTGGCCTGGAGGAGAGAGGGCAGATAATGTCTAGAGAAGAGGTTAGAGTGGTACATAAGGTGTCCGTTGCGGTATTCACATCCAGAGATGAGAATTGTGAGGGTGGGGGAAGAGAAGATGACACGGCAGAGGAAAGATGGGACGGGGAAAGTGAGCGCAGGTTTCGTCTGAAAGTGACTGGTGGTGGGGGTGGTGGTGCAGGGGTAGAGAGTTGTAGACTGAAAGTAATGAGGAAATGATCTGAAACATGGAGGGGTCTCACCAAAATGTTGTCTGTGATGCAGTTGCGTGTGTAAACCAGGTCCAGTTGGTTGCCTGATTTGTGAGTACCTGAGGTGATGAGTCGTTCGAGATCGAAAGAGGCTAGGAGAGAGATGAAGTCTGTTGCATGCGGCTTTTCGAGATGGATGTTGAAGTCACCGAAGACTAGAAGTGGGGTGCCGTCTTCAGGGAAAGTGGACAGCAGCACATCCAGCTCATCTACAAAGTTACCCAGCTGACCTGGGGGGCGATAAATGACTACAATATGGATCTTAATGGGAGTTGTAAGTGTAATAGCATGATATTCAAATGAGTTGTTGTTGCATAGAGAAGAGAGCGTGGAGTATTTGTAATTGTTAGAAACGAGAAGCCCTGTACCCCCACCTCTCCCAGACTGGCGAGGGGAGTGAGAGAAGGAGAAATTGCTCGAGAGAGCAGCGGGGGTTGCTGAGTCTTCTGGACGAATCCAGGTCTCAGTCAAGCCCAAGATACTAAGAGTAGAATGAGATGCAAAGGCTGGAATGAAGTCAGCTTTATTGACTGCTGACTGACAATTCCATAGACCCACGGAAAGAGAGAGAGGAGTGTGTGAGGATGAGAGAATGGGACGCAGATTGGCAGTATTGCGCAGCCTTTTGCGCGTGATGAAAGGGCGTTGCCGAGAGATAACAGGAATGTATTGAAAGCACATGTTGATTAAGGTGATCAATAAGATAAAAAGAGGGAAGGAAAGGGGAAAAGGAGATACTTAAGTTCCTTTCTGGTGTCCTTGCTCGGTGGAGTCGCGCAGGTAGAGTCGATGGTCTTTACCCGAGTCGGTCTTCACACGAGGAGGCTGAACACGAGAGCTGAACGCTTCCGCTGACGCTTCCGCGACAGCGCGCAAATTACACAGATATACAGATAATGCTTTCACCGCTTGTCTTGTTTACCTCAAGTCTTTGTGCTAAGCTAGGCTAGCGGTGGGTGCGTCACACAGAGTTACGGCACGCACGGAGATGAAAAAGGTATGTATGGACTTATCTAACTCTGGGGGATACGATGAATGAGCTAAAGTCCCAAAAAGTCAGCGCGTTCCTTTAAACCACATGATATTCATCAGAAAATACTGATAAATGAACTAGTGAATGTTTTAATATTCATTTAGTTTTTTGTGTTTTCCAAATGATGATACTGTGTGTGTGTGTGTGTGTGTGTGTGTATATATATATATATATATATATATATATATATATATATATATATATATATAATACAGGCATTTCTTCTTCCATGAAGAACTTTTAACATACATGGAACCTTCCATTCTAGGCCGTGGGCCAAGTCTGTTTTTCTCCTTTAGTTTTCGATTTGATAGATCTCCTCCAGGGAACTGGTTAATTTTTTTATAACTGGCTATATAAATTGTTGTTGAGCACATTACTGCTTGTTTCCAACGTCAATTGTTGCACATTAAAAATATAACATAGATATAATCTCGCTAGCTAACCACAAAATGTTAGCCGGAGTAAGAACCAATCAAAGCTTGTGTTGTTACCTTGTCAACTTGAGTTGGCCAATCACGTCATTATTTGAACCGGTGCCCGAAGACCCGGATGTGAACTAAACTCACGGGCGCGGCAGCAGGTGGTGTGGTATGTCCAGCCATGTCTCTGCACCCCATGTTATGTGAGTGTCCATCTATGAACTGCGCTTTTGTTAAGTGAAAACCCAGTTAGTCCACCTTATGTTTTGGAGACACGGTTTGCTGTCTGCTCAATCATTTGGTCACATGCAGTATAAGCAAAGCTATAGGTCTGCTGTCTCTGGGCAACAAAATCTCCTGATTGGAGCTGGTGGTTTATGCTTGGATGAGTGTCCCCTAAACTGATCATCTCCATCCAGAACGTTGATAGGTATCGGTCATAGTTGATCCTGTCATAAGAGAAGAACCATGGCAAAATGGAACGGACACTTGACAGATGGAGACTCCAATTTGCCTCTCGCGTTCCTCTGATGAAGAGGAGAAGGTCCTCAACCATTGATATGTATGTGCTCCAAAAGTGGAATGTCTTGTTGGTGTTGTATTTGATAAAATTTTCATACCCTCTCATAACTGTCAAGAAGTTCTCAGACATTACCAAAACATCAAAGTCTTCACCAGGGAAGGCTGTCTGCAGGTCAGCAGCTATCTTCATAGCAGATTCACGGTCATCTTCTGAAAGGATGTCAAGGTATGCCTGCCAGCGGAGTCTTTGAAGTGCCTCACACATTAACTTGCATGCTTCTGTTGTACTGATGTCCAGTTATGACTCCTTCTATAGATCCTGCAGCAACAACTTCAGCTTCAATGATGACATCTTGAAATCCTGCGTCCCCAAAGCGCTTCCCAATACAGGACAGAGAGTGGAAGAGAGAAAGTGACCAAGATGGCGCCTGTGTGTTCGGCTGGCCGTCGGTCCCTCTCGTGTTTATTTCTATGGATCTATTTATGGATGTTTACCTGGACTTTAAATTGCTGCACACGCCTGGTCTATGACCGCCAGTCACTACTGAACATTCGTACCTCTTTTATGGACATGTACAAGCAGGATGCAGTACACGTTTTTAATCAAACGTACAGAAGCTTCACTACAGATACTTTGGAGTGTATTCGCCAGTGGCCTCTCATCACTTCGCGGAGAAAACGCAGGAGGAAACGCGGGAGTCGGGGTGGACGCATCATCAGATTGAAAGCACATCTTCGAGCTGGGATTGATCTAAATCCGCATCGCCTGTCGCGTTATGGTGGATATGTTGCCTGGCGACTGCGAGCGCTGGCCCATCAATGGCTTCAACCTATTATTCCCTTGCGCCCGTCTCCTGCCTATTTGGATGGCTTCCCTCGGATCGGCTTTTGCCATCGGCAAAATGGCGTGACTCCTGGAAATCTACGTTCATTGAGGAAAGCCTCGTTTTCCCTCGATGTTATTCCTCCGCCTAAAATGGCTCTGATCAACTCCCGTTCCTTGGTGAACAAAACCTTCCTGCTCAACGACTTTTTCTCCTCTCATAGTTTGGATTTTATGTTCATCACTGAATCCTGGACTAAGGTTGGTGATCTAACCCCTTTTTCTGAATTAGTTCCAACTGACTGTTCGTTTTTTAACTCCCCCCGTCCAAACAGACGAGGGGGGGGGGATAGTGACTATTTTTAAAAAATGTCTAGCTTTGAAGCTCAGCTACTTCATTTAGACTGGAATGGCCCTATTTTATTAGGGGTGATTTACCGTCCCCCACACTCATTACAGGACTTCATTCAGCAATTTACAGAATTCATTGGTAATATCACCACAACCTATGACCGTTTTTTATTGGTGGGTGATTTTAATATCCACGTTTGCTGTCAATCGAACACCCTATCAAAGGATTTCCTCAGCCTCATTGAATCTTTCAACCTAGTGCAGTGGATCAACGACTCCACTCACATTCATGGTCACATCTTGGACCTTGTACTTTCCTATGGGATGGCAATCAGTGATGTTGTTATATCTGATTTTATGCTTTCGGACCATAAGCCGATATTATTTTCTACATCTCTCCCTTGCATTTCTCACTCCACTATTGCAGATATAAGACTGTCTCGGTCCTATTCCCCTCAGTTTGGATCTAATTTTAATGAGCACTTTGTGAAATCCTCCTCACATTTGCTTTTGGATTCACCGCTACTGGACTTAGATGCCGACCAGCATCTCGGTCTGTTAAACTCTGCTTGGCTGAATGCCCTAAATGAAACTGCTCCGCTTAAGCCTTACAAACCTAAACCTAAATCTGAACCGTGGCTCAATGTGGATATTCATCAACTAAGACAAGTCAGCAGAAAGGTTGAGCGCAAATGGAAAAAGGACAAGTTACATATTTCACTCCAGCTGTTCAAAGCCAGTTTGTCGACCTACCAGAATGCTGTAAAGTCGGCAAAAGCCACATACTTCTCTGACATGATTATGGCAAACCACTCTAGACCAAAGGTTTTATTCTCTGTTATCAACTCTGTTTTAAATCCTCCGGTAAATACATTGCTTGGTGCTTCTGACGAGCTATGTGAAAGCTTCTTGAGATTCTTCATTGACAAAATATCTAATCTGAGATGCAAAGCTAGTCCCTCTCATAGTGAACACTCTAGTCAGTTGTTGAATTTTGTTACCTGGGATACTTTTGAACCAATCACTCTGAATCTCCTCAAAGAAATTATAGCAAACATGAAACCTTCGTCCTGCTCTCTCGACATCATTTCTCCTAAGTTTCTTAAATTAATTGTTGACTCAGTAGGGCCAGGTTTGGTGTCATTTGTAAATAAGTGTCTCCTCATCGGCTCCATCCCTGCTGCCCTTAAGGTGGCCACGGTCACACCGTTACTCAAGAAGCCTTCACTGGATCCTGCCGTGCTAAATAACTTCCGTCCTATCTCTGCATTACCTTTTGTTTCGAAGGTGTTGGAAAAAGTTGTTCTTGGCCAACTCCAGTTTTTCCTAAAGTGCAATGATATTTCTGAAAAATTTCAATCCGGTTTTAAGTCTGCTCACAGTACTGAATCTGCCCTTTTGAGAGTTTTAAATGACATCTATTTATCCACGGATACTGGTGACTCTGTGGCTCTTGTACTTTTAGATCTATCAGCAGCTTTTGATACTGTCGACCACTCTATCCTGATATCCAGATTAGAGTATTATGTGGGGCTAAAAGGTATCGTCCTCCAGTGGTTCCAGTCTTACCTCTCGGGTCGAACTTTCAGAGTAAAGTTAGGAAATTGTTCCTCTTCCGTTGCCCATCTAACCTGTGGTCTTCCTCAAGGATCCATCTTAGCGCCGTCTCTTTTTTCTCTCTATATGTTACCACTGGGCACTATTCTAAGAAGACATAGGGTATCCTTTCACTGTTATGCAGACGATACACAAATGTATGTACCAATCAAGAGAAATGATCCTGCCGCCCTCTCATCATTATTAAGTTGTCTAGATGAAGTTAAATCTTGGCTGGACCAAATTTTTTTATTTCTAAATGAAAACAAGACTGAGATCATTGTCTTTGGGTCCACTGTTAATCCTCAGGCTGCCACTCTCGACCTAGGCAGACTATCGGCTTTTAGTTCCTCACGTGTACGGAACCTGGGCGTTCTACTAGATGAGTCTTTAAACTTTGATAAACAAATCTCCTCTGTAATAAGCTCTAGTTATTATCAACTTCGTCTGCTGTCGAAAGTCAAACCTTTCCTTAATCACAAAACTCTTGAGATGGCTATAAACAAACAAATCATTTTGTATTAATGACCTCATTAGTGATTTTAATTTGGACTGTCTTTTTCTTACTGAGACATGGCTTGGCACAGATGCACCGGCCACACTGATTGAGACTTGTCCTCCTGGCTTTACTTATTCATTTTCAACTAGAAATGGAAAAAGAGGCGGAGGGACTGCAGCAATCTACAGAGAAAACCTAAAGGGAAGGGACATAGACCTTGGTACATATATTACGTTTGAATATAATGCTATTCTTTTAAATTTCCAACCACGTCTTCTTGCAGTGACACTATACAGATCTCCAAAATCACCTATATCTACTTTTATTAAGGATTTCTCTGACATGCTATCTGTTATTCATATGAATTATGACAACTGTGTTTTAACTGGGGATTTTAATATACATGTTGATAATCTGTCAGATATCAGATCAAATGAATTCTTGGAACTACTAGAACAGTACTTGGCACAACAATACTACTCCGCTTACTTGACAGGTATGCCATGGCTGTATGAAATTCCCCCATTCTCAGGACTAGTCGTTCCATAAATGTGGTGTTCATCCAACAAATTTCTTGTGCTTTTCATATATGGCCTGATCCATTACCAACACAATTTCATTCAGCTCCAGTTTGTCTGCTATTTCTATTGAATGAGTGAGGATGGTGTGTACTGTGTCTAGGTCTGTTGGACTGGCGTCAATGACGGGCAGGTAACCAATGTTAGACTGCTGTGGAATCGTACCTCTCTGTAGCAATGTATTGTGACCAGTCCATCCAGGTGAAACACTGCCATGGACTTCTTGAGTCTTCATGAAAAAGTAGGCACCATCCAGTCTTCGTGCAGAGTCCTGTGTATACATGTATTTCTCGTGTCCCAGTTCAACTTCTGATCCAAAAGGTTTTGGACCGGTCCTCTTTCGTCTAATGTAGGTGTCAATATGAGCGTGAGGTGGTTGAAGAGACCTTTTCCTTGTTCTCTGCAGAGATACTTTTTTTTTTTTCTATTTATTTATTTATTTATTTATGTATTTATTTATGTATATATATATATTTATGTATGTATATTTATGTATGTATATGTGTATATGTATGTGTATATATATGTGTGTGTGTATGTGTATGTATATGTATGTGTATATATATATATATATATATATATATATATATATATATATATATATATATATATATATATATATATATATATATATATATATATATATATATATATATTTTTTTTTTTTTTTTTTTTTTTTTTTTTTTTTTTTTTTTTTTTTTGGTGTTTAATTTATATATATATTTAAAAAAAAATTCTCTCTTCTTTCTTTTTCTTTCTTTTTGGGCTACACCTGAGTGCTTGTATAGGATTGGTTAATTGATGTACCACACCCATCTAGGCCAGTGGCCAATGCTTTGAACTTTGATTCTTTAAAATCTGTACATCGTTGCCATTGACTGTTTGACTCTAAAGAAGATGCATGGGCGTCGAAACGTTAGTCGTTTTGTACCAATAATAAATTATTTAAAACGTTGTGTGCTCCGGTCCTGTTCCTTGGTCCTAGCTAGACCTTGGGTCTCCTCTTTTAAGAGTTGCTTGAACTTGAACTGTAATTGGTGGGATGTATGTATCACCTCTTTGCAATTGCAGCTCTTCTAGAGCGGTGTCATGTTCCAGTACTTGTGAGTTGGAGGAACAGTGCCCTAGACCATTCAGTATTCCTATCAGCTGAGCTGATCCTGTCGTATGTCGTACAGCCATGGCTAAGGAGGAATGCTTTGGCATGAGCCAGCGTCCTCTCATTGCAAGATTCATGATATCCTGACACAATGACACAATCTTCTGATTGTTCTCCACACTAACATTGGCTCACACACCATCAGTTCTAAATTCTGTAGTCATACCTGTTGTCCAAGCCAGGACATTGTATAATTCATTTGGTTCCAGATTTGATGCAGTGTCCATCTGAAGGTCTTGCGCTGTGGGTGGCCATTGCAGTTTAGGAGTAGTTTTGCACTTGGCCTCTATAATCTCCATGAATGTGCATGATACAGAAGTCTCGAGTCTTTTGTTCCTTGCCCTGCTCCAACATGACTTGGTTCTGTGTCATCTTCTGTGTCATCTTCACTATGGTTTGATGATGATGGTTGTGTAGCTTCATCATGGATTACTTCATCAGCAGTTAAATCATCAACATACACTAAATAATTTCTTGAGGATTTCAGAAATCTCAAAAATGGATGTGACTTTTGAAGTCTGGCTTTTAAGGAAAAAGCTTTGTAAGATGAAATGCCAACACCTTCTTTTTCCTTAACTATTTTCTTAAAAAGGCCATTTAGCAAGGACAGCCTTAACACCTCACTGTTTCTCAGCAACCTCTCTTCCACCACTGACTTACAGAAATGGGTGTAGCCTGCCTGATATGGATTGCTTTCTGGATTTCCATCTCGAGGAATTTTGGCCAGATGTCTTGTATAACGTCTGTAGCAGCTCAAATGATACATGGTCTCTGAAGCTACAAGATCCCTCCCACGTATGTGCATAAGTAGACTTTCATCCCTCCGTTCCTCTGCAGCAAGAGGTAGCTTACCTGCAGTTAGTGTTTCACACTGAGCAAGTTTTTCTTTTGACATTTTTCTGCTGTGACTGTCAGTTATGTTTTGGTTCTTTCTGCATATGAGGCATCCAACTGGTAGGAGATGGGAAGCTCTTTTTGGGAGGCTTGGGCCATCTGATGCAGAACGCAAAACCCGAACCTTGGATGCAGTGTCATCACTGACTTCCTCTGGCAGCAGTTGGGCTTTATCTACATGGTTATGGGACACCAGGTAGGGGACAGAACAAAGGGGATAAAGAATGTGTTCAGCAAAGTTTGTTACTTTTAATCTAGTAATCTCACTGATTAGATATGGAAGGATACCATGTAATGTCTTTGTTTCAAATAAAACATTCCTAAAAAAACAATGACTTTTGTGTTCAATTCATTGTCAACCTTACACTATTCACTGTAATCTTATATTTAATCTATGCTTTTTGCCCTTGTTAAATGTCCAGATTTCCAATACAAATTTTAAGATACAAAGTGTTCAAAAATTTACATTAATTAAAAATCACATTGTGTAATTAAGATTCACTGGTATTGTGAGGTTTATTTAACATACATTTTTAAACTAACTACAATACACACATACATAGCCTACATCAGGGGTGCCCAATCCTGCTCCTGCCGATCGACTGTCCTGCACAGTTCATCTCCAACCCTAATCAAACACACCTGAAGCAACCAATTAAGGTTTTCAGGATCACTTGAAAATTAAAGGCAGGTGTGTTTGATTAGGGTTGGAGATGAACTGTGCAGGACAGTCGATCGGCAGAAGCAGGATTGGGCACCCCTGGCCTACATGATGCACCAATACACAATTATCTTAATAGAGAATTAGTAGAATTGATGGATTTGATGCATACCTTCAGTATCTGTGGCTACCTTTTCTCTCCTCCTACATGCTCTTGCAATGTGATCTTTATTGGTGAAGAGCATGTAGCATTCCCTATGGAAGCCCACATTAACTGGCACATCTTGGTCTCTTCTGTTAAGTTAAATGTTGCTATGGCTTTTTCAGCTATTAAACTCTCAGCAGTGTTGAGGTTAACCCATTTCTGGGCACACTGAACAAATGATGCCCAACTTGTTTGAGAAAATAAGGTTATTGGGCTTTTTGCCTTAAAAGCAACATGTATACAGCCCTTCATATTGTCGCATACCGGCTGTCAATCGCGTCCCGCTTTGTTGTTATGCGGTCTATGTAAATAAATAAGGTGACAAAAGCCCACCCACGGGTGATCAATAACGTTAGAGTCTTCTGACGGTAAGTGCACATTAGTATAGCTTGTGTAGACAAAAAGTATATAAAGCCTATTTTAATAGCAGGATTTCGTTATCAAGAGAGCAATGTTATGGTATCAGCTATGCTGGTTGTAAGGGAGACGTGACAGGTTTTCAAGGAAACGGGTGATTTGTTTACGTTTTCTGATGCTAAGATTTAGTAGTCCTACAAAGTTTAAAAATTTAAGAGTTTAAATCGATATCTTCATCAAATGTGCACACATCAACGTTGGAAACAATGCTTACACTACTTATAAGAATTTTTACATGCCATCTATAAACAAATTACTTAGTTCCTTGGCAGGGACAATGAAATTCACAATTCCGCAGCACAGCAACCGACGAGCGCTCTTTCATTGGCTTCTTTTGTTCAGAGGCTCTACAAGTTGTAGGCTTTTTCTGCTTTTTAGTGTAACAGTTAAAGTACTGAAGGGAATATTAGCATTCAGCAACATTAAAATGAGTATGCAAGAGCTGTTTCTGTTGCTCAACTGGTAGAGAATGACTTTAGCAACATTAAGGTTGTGGGTTTGATTTCAAGGAAATGCATATCACAAAACAGTCGCTTTGGATAAAAGTGTCTGCCTAATGCATACATGCATACAATCAGTAATCATACTTCCTTTTGTGGTTTCCTCTTGATTGGATATAACTTTGTAAAGGAGGTTAGTAAGTAATTCTATCACACCAGACTAACTAACATGTGAACTTTCAACATTAATGGCCCTATTTTAACAATCTGAAATGCAAGTATCAAACGCGAAACGCAAGTAAGTTTGTGGACGGTTCTCGCTGTTGCTATTATACCGGCGGGATAAATTGCGCCCAATGCAAATCTAAAATGGGTTGGTCTGAAGTAGCTACATTACTCATAGGTGTGGTTTGGGCATAACGTGCAATAACCCAATCAGGGCATCATCTCACATTCCCTTTAAGAGCAGGCACGCTTGTTCCATGGCGGATTGCTATTATAATGGCAGATTCAAAAAAACAGTCACACACTCTAATATTTAGTTGGATCGCCTTTAGCTCTGATTACAGAGTGCATTCGTTGAGGCATGTTTCAACAACCTTATGCAACATCACCACATTTATTTCCGTCAAGAGTTGCATTCATGTTTGAGATCTTGTATTGACAATGGGAAAGTAGAATCACTCTGTAAAGTCTACTCCAGCACATCCCATAGACTTTCAATGGGGTTAATGTCAGGATTTTGTGATGGCCATTCATGTGTGAAAATGATTCCTCGTGCTCCCTGAACCATTCTTTCACTGTTTGAGCCCGATTATTCTTGGCATTGTCATCCTGGAATATGGCCATGGGATAACGTCTTCCGACATGACATAAATTTAAGAAATAAAAAGCTACACATTGCATCATTTAGGGTTAAAAGAATTGTTGTCAAACATATAACATGCCAGAAAAATTAATCACTGCAATAAGTATCCGATCATAGATTATTAGGTATTTGCTTATTTAAATCCAAAAGGTGACTTTTTATTTTGGCAGGGGTTTTATTGTAATATATTTTAAAATGTAATTTAGGTAACACTTTAGTTTAGGGAACTCCTAATGTATACATTTTTAGTCAAAAGTGTTGTCAAAAATATAGATTTTTCAATACATATTGATACTGAAATATCTGAAACGCTTCCAATACTCATTTTCCGCAGAATAGACACGATCTCTCCGACAGCTGGTGACACACAAACCCGCCTCCACTTACTCACTCACTTCTTAAAGTGACAGCAGCCTAATATTCCTGCTGCCAAATTATGAGGTAATATTAAAAATATCTATATGGCAGTTTTTCCCCAAATTTTGGCCAGTGATAATGGACAGGTAAAATGTTCTTCAGTGATAGCACCCATAAAGAGGTGTAATCAGGTGCAGCGTCTCCATCCACCTGCTCCAGGTAAAGGACACCTGTCACACTCAGCTGCCTTCCAGCTGTCCGATCCCCCCTTCATCTGCAGGACCAGAAAAAGAGCCATGAAATATTCACTCCCTGATCAGCCTCAACACAATAGAGGGGAACTTACTTCAGGACAACAGGCCTATAGAGTTCCCTGCTCACTGGCGTCAGCCATATGGAGGACGGAAGCTCACGCAACACGCTCCTGGTTATCACACCCTGATCGTGACCCTATTTGAGGCCATGATGCAAAGTAAATATGGGAAATATTGCATAATATTAAACTGACCCTCCCACCAGTATGAACTCTCCATCCGTGTGTCTCAAATGACAGTAATAAACTGCCTATATAAAGACAGTGATTGTCCGACTAAAAGCACCAGAACACGACTGGACAGAAACAGAGGAACACCTGACACTCAACACAGGTATGATGACATATATGATCCAATCGACTACATCAATAATCTAAATCACTAAACACTTTTAGCATTTGTATTTAATTATGAAGATAATTAGGCTAAATAGAAACTTTGAACCTTTCTTGACCAGGCAAATTTGTATTTTTAACATCATGGCGATTGACTGACATTTCAGCACTTGATGAACAAAGCAACACTTCGCTTAAAACTTGAGCTCTTGTTATTTTCACATAAATTTTATAACACATCGCTTGTTTGTGTTCTTCTCTGTGCTCTAAAATCATATTATAAATGAGTCATCACAAAAGTACATGTTAGCCAATTAAAATAATTAGAACTTTCAATTTAGTTTTAAAATGTTTAGTTTTAATTTTTATTTTTTAGACTGCTTTGAAAAGGTTCAAGAAATGTCTGGAAAAAAATGGGTTCTCCTCGTTGCCGGCTCAAAGGACTGGGAAAATTACCAACACCAGGTTTGTCCTTTTTTTTTTTTTTTTTTTGTTCTTTTCATTAGCAAAAACATATTGCTCATAAGTTCCTCAAGGTGTGCTGTACCACAGTTTGTATATGATGACAGTAAGTGAACACTGAAATCATCTTTTTCATGTGTGTTTCAGGCCAATGTGTGCTGTGCATATCAGATAATTAAGCAAAATGGAATTCCTAAAGAGCAGATTGTGGTGATGATGTTTGATGACATCGCTAACAATCCCAAGTGAGTAATTTCCTGAATCTTTTGAGTATCTCTTTTAATGGTTGAACTTGATCTTCAGTGATAAACATACTGCAAATTAGAGGCGCTGGAACACTCAATGTGCATACTATCCATCCTTAATAATCTGTGAGATTAGAGTTTATGATAATAGCTAATATTGCCCAAAAGTTATTAAGCTTTCAGGAGGATTCATTTCAAAACTAGAAAGATAAATAAAATAAATAAAAAAACTACTAGACTGATTAATAATCCAAATATAACCTAATGAAAATATTTTTTTAATGATATCTGTTACATATTATCTGAAACAACATGGTGAATTTATATAAATATATGTACGTAGAACACAATAGTAAAACAGATTTGGCCATGAACTCAAAAGATCTAAATAATAATAAAAAAAAACAACATCTGCATTTTCACAACTTTACAAAAAAGTAAAAAAAATAGAGATATTAATCACAGCAGCTAGAAGAGAGAGAGATGTCAGATTTACTCCCTCAGACATATAGAAACACTATTACGTAACAGTGTTAGTTTATTTATTTATTTATTTGTCTCTGTCTGTCTATCTATGTAATTTAAAGCCAAGGTAATGTACTGTAATACAAGTAAAGCATTATAAATGTAAATTATTTAAAAGAAAATACAAAAAAACTTTGAAATATTCGATTTAATGATTCTGGAAATGTGTCACAGTCTGTGAAATACATCTATTGATGGAGCTGATTGCGATTAACATGTTCCTCTTCTCTGCCTGCAGAAACCCATATCCGGGAAAGATTATCAGTGTAATCAATCAAGAAAACGTGTACTCTGAAATTCCAAAGGACTACACTGGAAATGTAACATTATTAATGTTAAATATTGTGTGTGTGTGTGGGGGGGGGGGGTGCTGTTATCAATTATCAATTATGACAAAATCTGATCTTACAGAAAGTGACCCCAGAGAACTTCCTGGCCGCTCTTCAAGGGGATGGCAGTGCAGGGGGAAAAGTCATAAAAAGGTTTGTAATGGAAAAAAAAATAGTATTTAATTACAACAGCAGCAGCGTAGCAGATCTTTTCCGGCAAGACCAAACATATTAACAGTGTCATGTCCATTAACAAACACTCTGAGAGCTGTCATGACAGGACATACCGATTGTACAGTTAACAAAACGTTTTATATATATAAAAAAAAGACATGATCTAGGACCTTTATACATTGTAAAGTCTATCCTCACGGCCTCGTTTTCATCTGCATTAAATTCAGTATGGCGTTGAATCAGACTAAGGTCTATTGAATGGATTTAACCAGTAGAGAGTGAACAGTGATCGCCAACTGCTTTCAGTGCTCAACACACATGCTTGTGATCGGCTAAAATGCTCAA